>NC_058123.1:4012500-4355000 GCF_914725855.1 Thunnus albacares
TGTTTTAAATGAACATTGACACATGTTTTTCTTGCTGTAATCATCCCTCCTGTTCATACTGACCATTAGAAGATCCCTTCATAATGACCTTACAATGTAAATGACGGGGGACAAAATCCACAGTGTGCAAAAATGCATTTAATAGTTGCTGTGAAGCTTATATGAGGCTTCATATCAAGTGGATATCTGACACATTTACAGTCTTTATTGCATCAAATTCCCTCTTTGTGTTTCCTCGGACAGTGAAAGACTGAATCATTAAAGATTCCCTCCACATATGTTGTAAGCTATATGAAAACAGTCTGCTTTTATTCATAATTTATGTTGGATATGGTTTGTCAAAAAAAAAAAGATCAGTTTACTAGTAAACAATTCTTCCTTCGTCCTTCTCTCTCATTTAAAAATGTAGAATCTATGTAAATGTTGTTAAATTCAAAAGATGTCTCCACCGAGGCTTCACGTTTACACATCACATATGTATAAGTTGTAATTTTATGTTTTTTTTGTCCCCAAAAGGGAGGCGAGTCCTGCAATGTGATTGTGTAAACAGATTTATGTCCCCACACCATGAGTAATACCTGGTACACAACACACACACACACACACATACACACACACACACACACACACAAAATCCAATTTCAGTTCACTGCAACTGGCAGTTTTATTGGTGCGGCAGAGGGATTTCAAACATTACCAGAGTCACTGACAATATCAATTCTGTTTCCCTCTAAAATGAGACAACAACCACACATTTTGGAGTCTCGAGTTATTTCCTGCTTCAAACCAAGAGTTAATGTTGCTCTTATGCTAGGAAGAAGGATTCAACAACAGAACAATAAGTTGCTGTTCACACATCCTCATTTAAACGTCTGCCTAATAATTTACCTTTATTGTGAAGCTCCGTTTCCATAGTTTAGTGTCGTGTGTGTATCTGTTGTTGTCCAAAAACTATTAAAAACACATCAGTGAGTCACATCGCTGCACTAGGTGACATGTTTACAGCTTCGCTAGCTTGTTGTGCTACATCTCACAACCTCTTGACTTTGCACTAAAGTTCTTTAGGATGTATAATGTAGTACAAAGTCAAGAGGTTGTGATATGTAGCACAACAAGCTAGAGTAGCTCTGTTAAGAAAACCTGCATTCCTGCACATGCTCAGTGGCGTCTGCTGTACACAGAACTACTCTCCTGGGAGTGAAAACATGATCGCTGTTATTTATCTTCTGGAGCCGTTTCTGAACAAACATATCGTCACCTTCCTAAAATAATGGCCTAAGTTATTATTTCAGGTTTCTCAGAAAACACAAAAAAAAATCATCATGGTGTTCATGCACCCCTAGCTGCCACTGCACAACAGGCTACTATAATACCGGTCAAACGATGTTATGACTATTAATATTATGTTCAAATGAGATTTTCATTAAATGAAAACACAAAAGTAAAGAGGATCCTTTGTCATTTTTTAGTTAGACACATAATTTCTAGCTGTTAGATTATAATACGGTATTCAAATCTTCTTAATTAGATCATGTAATGTGGAAAAAATGAGACAAAAACTGATTAAATATTGTTTAAAAGGCAGAAAAGAGTTAACAGAAAGCCGATCACTTACACTCGACTTAGCTATTTAGCTGACTAAAATGCTGAATAACAAGACTGAATAAAAAGACTAAATAACTACGCAATATGACGATTTAGTCACACTCCTGACATCGGCCGTTATACTACAGGGGCAGAATCGTGTGATCTGTTCAACTGAGGATGTAGGTGATTTTACTAGAGGTGGCATCATGAGGAGATGATTTAGGTAAAAAATGACTTAAGCCGTTATTTTAGGAAGGTGACGATATTAAAAATATTCTGTCTCAGTCAGCGGACAGAATCATTTTTTTAATCCAAATAGTTAGAAGAAGTGTTTTTAAACGACCTTGTGGGTTTTTCAATCATTGCCGGTTAATTATCTTTTAGAGAAATTGACCTGAATGTATGTTGATACACGAGAGGAACAAACTGGGATCAGATATCATCCTGCTGATAGGTGCATCAGACCAGAAAACACTTCTAATGTATGTGATGTTCTTGAGTTATGTTTGATTTACTGAACAGGACAGTGTGCAGTATTAAAAACATTAAAGATGCACCAGAGTTAGCTTGAAGCTAATTTGCATCTGTAGTCCATTACAATCAAAACATACAACAGCACAACAACAAACAGTACAAAGCAAAAAAAAAAACCCACAAAGAAGACACCATACAAAATACAAAGCTACACACAACAGCACATCACATACACCCACAATGTCAATTAAAAATTAATAATGTATCACTGCGTTTTCTGAAGAAACAAAGCAATAAGGGGACTAATTATTCTGAATTTCAGTAAAATCCGGAGCGTTTTTCCTCTCGTCTTGTAACTCATCCATCGTCATCCCTCATGTGTGTTCAGGTGAAGAGCGTGAACCTGTCGGAGGGCGAGCAGCTGTCTATCAGGGGCGTAGACGCACGAGGTTCTCTGGTGGTCCTGGCCAACCAGACCCTGCTGGTTGAAGGTCAAGTGATCCGCAGTCCCACCAACACTCTGTCCGTCTACTACTGCTCTACGCTGGAGGGAAACATGGGCATCTTCCAGCTGCACTATCAGAGTGAGTCCACGTGCACAGACACCAGCGAGCGTACACGAACATGTCAGATATGAATATGTATACGTATAAACATGCTGTACACAGGAATCCTTCAGAAGGTCCGAAGGGGGCTGTTTGTACACTCTATACATTCTAATTGCATAATCAAAAAATCTTCTCATCTAATCACTTAGCACTGTGATTGAATCTGTCGTGTGAATTAGCTGATTAGAGCTTTGATTAATTGGCTCTCATCTCATTAGGAGGCTGAGAATATGGGCGTTTGTATAGAGTGTGTGTGTGGTGTTGTGTTGTGTGTGTGTGTTTGGCTGTCCCAGCCCATAATGGATATGACAAGAACTGGAAAGGATGAAGCATCAGAGTGTTAAGACCCACCTGTGCCATTAATCACAGCCATCTAATCCTTTTACATCACCAGTTAGGAGAATAAAACACGAGTAATAATGAGATTAAAATGTCTTACGGCCAAGATGAGGTGTAAAAATACAGCGTTAAGACAATAAAAAGCAACACAGATAACATAAATATGCTTGAAATATTGTCACTATTAAGATTGTTCAATTAAAGTAGAACTATGGATATTTGATTTCTCAAACGATCATTCAAATAGATAAGAAATAATTTCCAAATCCTTCAAAAACGACTGAAATTCAATAATAATTTCACAGTCACAGTGAAATAAATGTAATAACTGGCCAGATGGTATCAGAATAACAAGATCACATAATAATTATAAATAATACAAATAACTTGTATGTTCTTGGCTGCAAACAGAAAGTTTGAAGGTCATTTGCTTCCACTCTTGAATACATATTCAAAGAAATAACCTTTTTTTTAAAACCTCAACCTCATTAAAACCATTTTAATAATGAATAAGAAACAGTGTTTTAATAATACTGAACACATACATCATTCTGCACAGTGGAGCTCAAACTGAACCGACGGAACAAGAAGAAAAAACACATTTTCATTTTTTTGTGTTATTTTTCATGTCTTTAAACGCTGTAATGCCTTTTAAATTATTCTCATGTATTTTGCAAACATTCACTGTAGCAGTAATGATAGTATAGAGTCATATTTACTGTAGAAGTAACAGCTGAAGTATAATTACAGTAGTTGTTATTATAATAGAAGCAGTAAAAAAAATAGTAATAACAGCAGTAATAGTAACACAAACAACATGTTATTGCTTATGTGTTTGACTCTTACATGCTGGAAACCACTTAGAGTGATCACATCAATCTTTTTTCTTTTTCTTAATTTCTCACACAGATTAACATCTAATTAACATTTATATATTTATTACATGAATATAAAGAAATGAAACAAGCAGCTTCAGCAGCTGTTTAAACGCTCGTTTCGTCCCTCCTGCATCTCGTCGGCTCGTTTTTGTCAGTTTGTCACCAGCTTCGAGGAGACGACGTGTTTCATTGATAGAAAATGACTTTTTCCTTTTTCTTTTTCCCGTCATGATTTCAATGTGTATCCAGCTGCGGCTTCAGGTAACCAGCAGGAAGCAGATGAGTTACTACGAGGATATAATGGTGCCGCAGCCGCTGAGTACATATCATACATGTATCATGGGAGTAAAGTAAAAACAAATAGAATGATCGTACTTTTATCATTTTTTTCCATATGTTATCATGTATGAAAAGACCCAAAATGAAAACTGTGAGCAAACTACTTGATTACTATAAGAAAATTATTTAAACAGCATTTTTATAGGAATGAGTCTGTCTCAGGCTTTTTGATCACTGTAAACGTCCTAAATAATAATAATAATAATAATAATATAATATAGAATCATTTCACAGTCACAGTGAAATAAATGTAATAACTGGCCAGATGGTATCAGAATAACAAGATCACATAATAATTATAAATAATACAAATAACTTGCATGTTCTCAGCTGCAAACAGAAAGTTTGAAGGTCATTCGCTTCCACTCTTGAATACATATTCAAAGAAATAACCTTTTTATTTTAAAACTTCAACCTCATTAAAACCATTTTAATAATGAATAAGAAACAGTGTTTTAATAATACTGAACACATACATCATTCTGCACAGCGAAGCTCAAACTGAACCGACGGAACAAGAAGAAGAAAAACACATTTTTGAGTCGAGTCCAGTTTGTGTTATTTTTCATGTCTTTAAATGCTGTAATGCCTTTTAAATTTTTAATTTTTATGTATTTTGCAAACTTTCACTGTAGCAGTAATGATAGTAGTGTTAATACCGTAGTATTTATTGTAGAAGTAGCAGCTGAAGTATCATTACAGTAGTTGTTATAGCAGAAGCAGTACTTACAGAAAAAATACTAATAACAGCAGTAATAGCAACACAAACAACGTGTTATTGGTTCTGTATTTGACTCTTATTCCTCCCTGCGTCCTCCTCTGTGTTTAGTCTTCAGGCTGAGCTGTTCCCTGCCGAAGAGGCCTCACTTTGGGGAGGTGTCGGTGCTGGACCTGCTGCCTGGAGGCACCGCCCGCTTTCACTGCCACATGGGCTACCACCTGCAGGGGGAGCCGCTGCTCACCTGCATCAACGCCTCCCTGCCGGTGTGGAGCGGCAAGGAGCCCAGCTGCAGGGGTCGGTGTTTATCGTTGATGGTGTCTTCTTTGGGTTTTTTGGTCTTTGTGACACCAGAAAATCTTGACCAGAATTTTGATGTGAATGAATGAGTTGATTTGATTTGATGTAAATGTCATTTATTTGGCAAAATAATCTCACCACAAGGTTCTCTCAGTTTCTGTTCTGGAGCTTTTGATCGTATCACATGATCATTCTCAGCAGATGTCCCAGCTATCATGGAAATGTTCAAATTAGTGCTGCAATTAAATTAATATGATGTATCATTTGGTCTATCAAATGTTAAAAACTGCTTATCACAGTTTTCCTAAACGAGGTAACGCATCAGCATTTATGCTCAAAAATGACTTAAACAGTTATAATCAATTATGAAAATAGTTGCAGAATCATCTTTCAGAGATTGACTAATCAATTCATTGATAACCATTTCAGCCCTAGTTCATATTCTCTATTCCCCTGAACGCTTGAAGGACTTCTTGTTCATGTTGTAAAACGAACCTCAACGTGTTGTTTTTGTTAGTTTTTATTCCCAAAATGCAGTGAAAGTGAAAAATAAGAATAATTTGTCAACTTAGAACAACTTTCATGATATATTACAATAATAAAAAGGACTTTAAATAATAACATTTGATTGAATAAAAGTTGACTAAGTTGACTTCTTCTCTGCAGCTCTTTGTGGCGGTACAGTGAAGAATGCTACAGTAGGAAGAGTGCTGTCACCTTCTCCCCACCATGGACCCAACGCCACCCAGGACCGCTCCTGTTCCTGGTCCCTGGAGGCACCCAAGGACCAGAGGCTGCACCTCCACCTGGAGAGACTGGCCCTGGGACCCACTGACAGGTCAGAGCGCACTTCTTTGAGCGTTTAAGACAGCGGTGAACAGTTTTCACTTTCTTATTTATACTTTGATTTTGTTGGGTTTTCATACGGAGGCACCCTACCCACGCTGAACCACAGCTGGGGGTCGTCCACTAATTGGGAAGATTGGCGGTTTGATCCCCCGGTTCCTCCAGTCCGCATATCGAAGTGTCCTTGGGCAAGATACTGAACTGAACATTGCTCCCGGAGGCTGTGCCAGTGGTGTGTTAGTGTGTGTGTGAATAAGCATTAGAAACTCCTCCTGATGAGCATGTTGGCGCTTCGCATGGCGGCATCTGCCATCAGTGTGTGTGCATGGGTGAATGTTGGCTTGTTTTTAAAGCTCTTTGAGTGGTCCGAGGACTAGGAAGGCGCTATATAAATGTAGCACATTTACCATTTCCATTCATATCTGGAAACAACAACATGTGACAGTCGCACAAAATGAATAAAACATAGAACAAATAGTTGTTAAGACAGTACTCCTCTCCAGTTATTCCATATTTAAACTGTTAAGATACTTGTTGGGCATCTCACCTCATATTAATTATCCAATTCCTGTAAAAAATACTTACTCGAAAGCTGCTATTATCAATATTTTTATATTTACAAGAGATCAAATATGTGTAATGTGTAAGTCGTTGCTCCTTGTGCTCCTCTGTGTTTTAGCATCTTTCAGCTAATTGTTTTGGTTTTACGGTCTGCAACTTTAAAATATTCCTCCAGTGTTTTAGCTCTGCTCTTGTATAACGTTGTCGGACTCATGATGGACAGTTTTTTTTAAAAGAAGGATAAAAATCAATGCAGCAGAACAAGAGATGTCGTCTTTTTCCCCCACACATTCTTCTGCCTCATCAAAATCTGGCACCTACATTACCCACAATGCAACTCTACTGCCAACAGTTCAGTTGAAGGTTTGGGTGTGTTATGCTAGTGGCGGCTAATGTAGCCTGGAGCTGTTAGCCTCCAGCAGAGATGAGGAGCTACAGACGTCTGACTCCAAATGAATGATAATGTTGCTCCATAACTGCTGGATGTGGAAATAAGCAACTGTTTACTAACAAGTTCAACACATCAACTTAAAAGCTGATGATGTGTCAGTGTTGTGTTTATAGCTACTTTCTGTTGCTCTCAAACTGTAAAAAATTAGTTAATGCAGATTTAAGACTCAGGAAATATGTCATTTTTATCACTGAATACATTTCCTGAACAAGCTTCTTCATTGTCAGATCAGCTTTACACCAACTTCTTATTATAGATGTTTTTTTCTTGCTATAAGCAAAATGTTCTTCCTTGTTCTCTATTGGTACATCATGTCGTTTGGAGTGACATATCTCAGAAAGGCTTTAGTTCAGTGCAACTCCAGAAAACTTGTCTTTTCTTTCCAGGTTGCCACAGAGCCTCCAACAGCTGTCAACTGTCAACAACTGTCTGCTTTTGATCTGGGATTTTTATGAAGAGCTCTCTTGCAGGTTTTCACTTTCACACACTCAGTCTTTCCAATCCTCGCAGGCTGGTGTTGTGGAGCGGCCTGGACGCCGGTTCTGTGGTGCTGTTCGACTCCGGTCGGGGTGGACAGATACCCTTCGAGGGAGTGATCAGCGAGGGTCCGGCCGTAAGGATCCAGTTCATCACCGATCAGCCCAACCACAACACGGGATTCAACATCCGCTATGAAGGTACAAATCCACTAGTAGATATAATTGCACACAAAAATAAAACACGTCGTTCTAGAATTACCGTATAATCATGTAAACAAGCTCCTCCATTCCTGAGAAGATTGCAGGGCTCTGTGTTTCTGTTTACTTTGTGCACTGCCAAGTCGATATTGGCTGAATTGTGAGGAAGTGCGCCGGTTGTCCAATGTAATCTGAGCTTTCAGAGTTTTTGGCAACATCAGATTGTGGAGGGATGGATAGATCTCTTCCAAAACATTTATCCTCATCAGTAAAGAGAAGAAGAACCATCATTGCAAGTGAAAAGAAGATTTATGAACAATGTCTGATTACATTTTTTTCAAAGCAAATGCTATGAATCATTTTGGCATTACAGTCTATGGATGAAAATGCATTTTGTAATATATTGTTAAAGGACAGCTTCACAATTTTTCAATGTGTGTCTTAAAACAACAGTCAGGTGTCTATATGAACAGTGAAAGAGGTTTTTCATATCGGCTATTAAAAGATCCCCTTCAAATGTGCTTTCAATGGAAGTGATGGAGGCCAAAATCCACATTTTGTACAAAAATGCATTTAAAAGTCGATGTGAAGCTTATATAAGGCTTCAGCAGTCTGAGTTAGTCATATCAAGTGGATATCTGACACATTTACAGTCTTTTTAGCATCAAATTCCCTCTTTGTGTTTCCCTGTTGAGCTGCAGTAACAAAAAGAGGGACTTTGGCACTAAAAAGACTGTAACGTTGAAAGATATCTACTTGATTTGACTCATTTGGACGCTGAAGCTTCATATTAGCTTCAGATAAACTTTTAAATACATTTTTTGCACAGAAGGAGGACTGTGGATTTTGTCCCACATCACTTACAGCAAGAAAAACCCATTTTAATGTTCATTTAGGCTCCTGACTGAAAAACTGTGAGCTCGTCCTTTAAGTGTACTGATCCTTCTGTCTGTCCTCTCTCATTTTCCTCTGCAGCATTTGAGCGCGGCCACTGCTACGAGCCGTACCTCCAGAACGGAAACTTCACAACCTCTGACCCGTTGTACGGGGTCGGAGCTGTGGTTCAGTTCACCTGTGACCCGGGCCACTCCCTAGAACAAGGCCCGCCTGTTATTGAGTGCATCAGCGCGAGGGATCCGTACTGGAATGACACAGAGCCGCTATGCAAAGGTAAAACTGAGGACAGGAAACGGAGATAATGGGCCTCACGCAAGAGCGTTTTCATATCTTTATAACCTCTTACTTTTGTCTGTGAGGTTTGCTTGAATTGTTCTGAGTCGGATTCAGCAAACTCTCTTACCTTAAACTTGTCGTAAATTGCTCGTTTGAACATGATGAATAAGATGAGATAAGATATACGTTATTGTCCCCAAAAGGAAATTGTTCGCTGCATCACAAAGCATTTATCTCCAGACAGACTCAGCAGCATCCCTACTATCATTTATACATGAAATACATATAAAAATCTAAAGTTCAGACATACAAACAGAGAAACCGCACACACACAACAAGACCAAAAAATAATATGCACTAATATTGCTCGTTGTACCAGGATATTCACCTTCAATATACCATCTACATATTACATAAGGCTCCCTGTTCTGCTCCATTTAGAAGCAAGTTTCATTCACAGAAATGTTCCCCAAGAAGAACTTCACAATGCAGCCGTGTCATGAGAGGTATTAGGCATAAAAATGAAAAAATACTGCTATAGCTGTCAGCGCTGTAATTGCTGAACGGTATTGTGACAGAAATTAAAAAAAAGAAATGGTTTGGCATGAAGTCTTACTGAAGCCAGGCGTACACTGAATGGATAAAGCCCAATTTAATGTCTCTAAGTCCATAAACTTTTATAATTCTTATCTCAGACAGGTGTTTATCTGCCTGTGGGGAAATACATGACTATTTTTTCTTGAGAGGAAATTCTAAACATGAGAAAATTGTTGAATATTTTCATAAATCGCTTGTATGTGCCTCTTAAGAAATAATCTGTTGGATCTTGCATGAAGCCCAATGCCACTTTCTGAACTATATATATATATATATATATAGTTCAACATTTTGGGAAGATTGCTACCACCGCTAAATATGGAGCTACAGCTAGCAGCGGGTTAGCTTAACTTAGTTTAGCATAAAGACTAGAAACAACAGCTAGCCTAGCTCTGTCCAGATATAACAAAATCCACCTACTAGCACCTCTAAAGCTCACTAATTAAAGTGTTATATCTTGTTTGTTTAATCCAAAGATGCTAAGCTAACCGGCTGCAAAGCTTCACATTTACCGTAGAGACAGGACAATGCTAACGGTATTCTCATCTTTAACTCTCGGCAAGAAAGCAAAGAAGTGTCTCTTTTTCCTCATTTCTTCAACTCGTCCTCCCTGTGTCTCTCTGCAGCACAGTGTGGAGGAGACCTGACTGGTCCAGGAGGAGTGATTCTGTCTCCAAACTGGCCAGAATGGTACGGAGAGGGGGAAGACTGCAGCTGGAGGATACACGTCGGGGAGGACAAACGTGTGCTGCTCGACGTACAACTGTGAGAAAAGCACCAACACACACACACACACAGACTCATTTACTTCAAAACTTCGATCCAAACTTTGGTCCAACAAAGAACTAGATGTTATCAGTATGCAGGGAGGCTCAGTGAGGGGCCCAGCACCTCGGCTGCCTGTTGATATTTCTGTATTCCTGCTCATACTGAACCATTAATTCAAAACTAGACAACATTAGAGAGCATGCTGACAAGAGTACCGCTGCAGTTTTTATGAGGCTGTTGATATTTTTGCCCTCATCTTGATTCTGTGCTTTCACTGGCCTGTGCCAGAGCAAAACCAGCGACTTTTACTGCTGGATTGAATCTTTGATGTTGTGCATGTGAAGACTCCAGATTCATGTCTCAGAAAAAAAAACTGTATTTGTAGAAGTTTTTTCATTTGATTATAGCATCTTTTAAATTAATTCTGATGGCATACGTTTGTTTGTAGATAAATGAGAGAATCCCAGTTAAGATCGAGGCAGTCTGTGTGTTTCTTATCATATAACATTAAGCCATTAATCAGTTTATCAGTCAAAGCAAACAGCTCATCAGCATATAAGTACAGATAACGAAATTACCACCAAACCACCAGTAAAGTCAAAATCAAAGAAAAAAAAACACTCCCATCACATACACACATGCTCGAATCAGAACATTTGAAGCTATAAAAACAAGCAACAAACGAATGCAATCGACCATAAAGCACATTTGATCTAATGCAGCTAACATTATGAACATCATTCACTTTACATAGTGTCAATAACATTAACAAAAGGTCAGGTTGTTAATGGACAGGGTGTAAGAAACTGAGTAAGTAAAGCTTTATTTATGTAGCACTTTTTAAGACACACAGTTACAAATTGCTTCACAAATACATACACATGCAAAATTACAAACAAATAGATTAACAAAATAGTGTAATTTACAATATAGAATATGAAATGGCACAGAGAGAAACCGAACAAACTGAAATGAACTGAGACATGGGAACAGGAAGGGAGGTCTATAGATATAAATGGGTTTTTAGGAGCTGTTTAAAACAGATCTAATAGATTGTGGAGGATGATTCCACAGAGTTGGGGCTAAGACTGCAAATGCACCATCACCTTTTGTTTCGCAATTTGTTCTGGGGATGAATACAAGGCAGAGATTGAGGATTGTACAGGTCGAGAAGTGGAACGAGAAACGAGGAGGTCAGAGATGTAGCGAGGAGCGAAGTCACGGAGTGCTTTATGTGTAATCAGCAGGATCTTGTAGTTGATTCTGAATTATACAGGAAACCAATGGGGGGGGAAGCCAGAGCAGGGGTAATAAGGGACGTACGGCTGGTTCTGGTAAGAAGTCTGGCTGCTTCATTTTGGACTAACTGTGAATGTTTTAGAGCAGACTGACTGAAGCAGGAGTTGAGAGAGTTATAGTACTCTAACAGGGAGAAAATGAATTTGTGGATTAATTGTTCAAGATCAGAAGGGGACAATATAGGTCTTATTTTTGCAATATTTCTTAATTGTTACTGGTGTGTTGCTCGTTAACTGTCTTTGCACTGCTTTATTTTACTGCCAGAAACCGTTGAGGGATTGTCAGATGATTAGATGCATCCCTTTTTCTATTTAACCCTGTCAATTACAGAGAAACTCGCCTTTATCTCCTGAAGACTGGACTACTGCAATGTGCTCTTCACAGGGATCCCTGGCAGCAGCATCCAGAAGCTCCGGTGCATTCAGAACAGCGCTGCCAGGATCCTGATGAGAGCGTGAAAACACAAACTATATAGCACCAATTCTGTTTTCATTTCACTGGCTCCCCTTCTCCCTACAAAGTCCTGCTACTTACATATAAATCCATCAACAGACATGCACCTCCCTACCTACAGGAACTGATCATACCAAAAAACCTCCACTCACAGCCTCAGATCTGCCAGCAGCTTGTTCCTGCGGGCTCCCAGCACTAAGCTCCACACCATGGGGGCCTAGTACTAAGCTGTGCACCATGGGGATGGAGCCTTCTGCTCTGCTGCACCACACTTGTGGAACAGCCTTCCCAACCATCTGAGAGCTGCACAGACCCTAGACTCTTTTCAAAAAGGCTTAAAAACTCTAATTCAGGGAGGCTTTTTCATCTTAACTCTAAATATAATATGTTTTTAATGCTGTAGCACTTTGAGATTCACTGCAAATGAAAAGTGCAGCACAAATTAAGTGCATTATTACTACTATTATTAACTAAACTCCCTGCCAGCACGGATCTAATTACTTGAAACCTAATTATAGGCTTTGGGGAAAAATCACGTATTATATTTACAGATATTTCAATTTTCAAAACCTTGAAAACAGACGCCTCTGTGGTGTGGTGAAACAAATGTCTCTAGGGCAATTAACACATGGCTGTGTTTACAGAATGTTAAACACTTGGCCTGTAGATGAATGCAGCATTTAGCCTTTGAGGTCATCTTGTCTCCCACGCAATTGGCTGTTGACATGACTGCACTCTGAGTCATCATAACTTGTCCTGAACTGATACTACTGGCTTTACTCCTCTCTCTGCCTGTTTCTTATCCCTGCCTGTTTTCTGAGCAACTGTTGTGATTTTTTCCCCGTCAGGATTTCGACCACAACACAGTACCGAGACTGCTCTTGTAAAGGTCTTGAATGATATCCACATAAACACAGATAGTGGCGACATTTCAGTCTTAGTATGATTAAATCTATTAGATTAGAACATCTTACTAAACAGACTGGAAATCTGGGTAGGACTACACATTTGGGAGTACAAAAATAGCATGTGGAGTTCCCCAAGGCTCTATTCTGGGGCATCTTCTGTCGATCTAGAACATACCAAATTTACATTTTACATTTTCATTTTGTCATTTGGCTGACTTTTTTTTCAAAGTGACTTACAAGACAATCATGCATTAGAGAACAGTGACTCAAAGGAGCTGTGTCACAAATTTTCAAGTAGGCTAGCTAACTAAGTACAAGTTTTTTGTTTTGTTTTGTTTTGTTTCAAAGTAAGAAACAACTGGAAGTAAACAAGTGTATAAGAAATACTATAAATCATATTAAAAGACCGACTGGAAATCTGGGTAGGACCTTCTGGCTTAGTACCCACGACTACTTTGTGTTGATTGGTAACTACACATCCGAGTTTACAAAAATTACACGGAGTTCCCCCAGGCTCCATTCTGGGGCGTCTTCTGTTCAGCATCTACTAGCACATATTATTGAAATTAACAAAATATCGTACCATAATTATGCAGATGACAAACAGACCAGAAATCTGAGTAGGACTTTCTAGCTCATTGCTAAACTGGTTTGAATCCAATTTAAAGGACAGGGACTACTTTGTGTTGATTGCTAATTATGTGTGTGAGTGGACAAAAATGGAGTGTGGAATTCCCCAAGGCTCTATTCTGGGGCCTCTTCTATTTGATGTCTGTGTTACCACTAGCTCAAAGTATGGAAAACAAAGTATCTTACCATAATTATGTAGATGACACACAGATTTATATAAAGATATTACGAGATGACTGTGGTCCCATACAAGCACTGAGTAAGTGCATCAAACAAATGAAGGATTGGATGTGCCAAACTTTTCTCTAATTAAACAAAAATAAAACTGAAATAATTGTTTTTGCAGCCAAAGAATAATTAAAAGTCAGTGGTCAGCTTCAATTGCTAACATTAAAAAAACCATTAATCAATCACCTTGTCTAACCAGAATTTCGAAAAACGTGTCCATAAGTTTATCTTCAGTGGACTCGACTTTACAAGTCTCTCTAAAAACTCAATCAGACACCTGCAGCTGATTCTGTCCTCAGTAAGAGAGTGGATCACATCAGTCCAGTTCTCAGACTTTACACTGGCTTCCTGTCTGTCAGAGAACTGACTTTAAAATACTACCATTGGTTTATAAAGCAATGGATGGCTTCCTGACCTGCTGCTACGTTATGAAATGTCCAGACCTCTTTAGATCATCTTGGACAGGAGAAGCAACATTCAGTTTTTATGCACCACATATCCAAAGAAACTCCCAGAAAACTTGAGGTCTGCTGCAACTCTCAGTTCTTTTAATTCAAGGCTGAAGATTTTTGTCTGCACAAAGTGTCTGCGTCTGCAAATAAACTTGCCTTGTCTTTCCCTATCTCCCTATCCTCAGACTGAACATCAGTGACAGTGACATGCTGACCATCACTGACGGCGATGAGGTCACAACACGTATCCTGGGGCGATATGTCGGAGGAAGCAGCCCCTTCAAGCTCTCCTCAACCACCCCTGACCTGACTGTCACCTTCCACTCCGATCCGGCGGGGCTCGTCTTCGGCAAGGGCGAAGGCTTCATCATCAACTACATGGGTGAGAGAGAGAGATTAAGCCGATTCATCATCAAACTGCACAAACAAGGCTGTGAAAGCAAAGTGTGAATTAAATAAGTCTGGTGATGTGTTTTTCTTACTGTCAAAAAATCAGTACACAGTATCGTCCATGTTTCCAAAGCCTGATATAACTTATTTGCCATGATACTCTACCTGTACAATCTAATGCAATCCAATACAGCTCTCAGCCATGAATTCTACTTTTATGAAGCTTGTACATTTTCAGTTTTTGTCAACACTGTCAGAAAGGTGATAATTCTACTGGTGGTTTTGGTGAAAGGGGTTTCTAATATTTTACCAAGCGGCAACCTCCGGGGCTGAAAAATGAAGCCAATGCGGAAGTGCCAAAAACTGCAGTTCCTTGAATGGCCCCTTGAGGCTCCAAAAGCGAGTCAATCCCCATAGACCCCCATGTTAAAATGCCCAACTTTACAGCAGAAATAAACATGTTTACAGTCTGGTACAAAAAACGTTTCAGGTCTCAAAAGCTAATTTCCTCTTTCATGACAACTGTACGGGGTTGTGAATTTTTTTATAACTCACCCGTTTAAATTTTATTAAGCCGTAAAGTTCTGGATAATGAAGGACATGGCAGCTTTGAGTGACAGGTCCGCCAGCCGTTAGGTGGCTTGTTTCAGCCATTCGGCCCGCCTCTTTGCCCATTTTTGATTGGCTGGGAGTTAGGCAGTGTCACGCACTGCCAAGATGGCGACGGCCGGAGCGGCTCGCTTTGAGCTTCAAAACTGCTCTTCAGAAACCAACAGGTGACGTCACGGTAACTACATCCATATTTTTATACAGTCTATGTATTTTACGCCTCTCATGTATGTAAATGTGGTGAACAAAATATTGGAAACACCTTTAAGGTTAATGCAGTCCAGTACAACACCACCAGAAGAAATGGAGGTCGGCAAAAACAAGATTTTCAGGGAGTGTTTAGTTACTATTTAATGGTTTAGTTTATGGAATTCATAACAAAACAGACTTTACAAAGTGTTCCACATGAAAAGGTAATTCAGGTAATATTTCATTTTCTCTCTTTTTTTTGGACCACCCTTTGAGTTTGTTCAGTCAAACCCGTTGCTGATCGTTTGCCACAGCATGCTTTGGCTGTCAATCACAGTCTGTCAATCCACACAGGAGTCTGACTGTTTACAAAGGTGAGAAACTCGCCATTTAGCTTAACTGACAATAAAACAAAGGAAAAGATAGGCTAGTGTATTTTGAATGAACCTGCTTGGCCCACTGTCTCCAGCCAAACTTTAAATTAGCTAAAAATAGGATTGTACTGTCACTGAAATGCCGAACTGATTTGCAAGTTAACTTTAGCTAACTTTGCCAGCCTAACGTTAGCTCGCTGATAATGAACAGCAGACAGGATTCGGCTGTGGAGATGGGACATTCTTTTAAGTGTAACCTGGCTATTAACAGGGCCGCCAACTCTCACGCAATCAACACTTTTCACACGTTCCATTTTCTCACATAGTCAAAAACAAACTCATAACGTAATATACTATTCTTGATGCATTCTTGGTTTTCATAGCACCCTCAGTCTTCACATACCCTCAGGTGGCTGTTTCTTGATTTAATCGAAGAGGTTAGGTCGTATAGAAATGCAGGAAATTTGTTTTAAATTAGGACCCCCAGACCTTCCTGCCAATTATTTATCTTTCCACGTTTTCTCCCCCATGTTAAAGCATAACGAGGCACCTGGTACGACACTCTATGTTCTGTAAATAGCAGTGTATGTGTGTGGGGTAGCATAAGCACAGTTTATGTGTTAAGCAAATGTTATACATCATCACCTTTGGTACCATAAATACTCATTAGCACGCCAAATGTGTATTAATCCACATTAGAGTCCAGTTTTCAAAGATTTATGGTATAGGGAAGTTGTTGAGAGACGGACTTGTTGACAGTGAGAAAAATATAGAATAACATCTGAATTTTTCTTCAAATATCAGTGCAAAGTTTCAGTTTTACCATTCATTTTTATTTTTGCCTTTTCTCCTCAAGCTGCCCACTCCATTTTTCATCCTCTCCTTTTGTCTCGTCTCATCTTTATTTGTCTGTCCTTTCATTTCCCCCCTGCCCTTATTCAATCACATCCTATTTGTTTCACCATCTCACAATGGTTCTCATCTATACACACACACACACACACACACACACACACACACACACACAGAGTTTCACAAGCAGCCAAATAAGCTCACTCCCTCCTTTTACACACAGTAATCTGCACTGCTTCCCAGATCCAACACCTGACACCAATTTAGAATCACGCTGTCCAATTTACTTGTCACCTTCCCGACACCACAAACTCACACAAATTTCCCTACAGAGTAAATCAAGTAGACACACCATGAATACGTAGGCTACTCTCTTTGATTATGTATGTGTGCGTCCATGAATGTGTGTGTGTGCTCCAGATAAATTACCCACCACACGCATTCAGGCTGCATGGAGGAGGAGAACTGAGTCAATAGCGAATGAATAATTGATTCAGGAACTTCAACTTACAAATCCCTGTAGGCCTATTATTTTGTACAGTGTAATGCAATACTGTAAGCCGCCCGATCAATCATCAAATATAGGCTACGTACACGTATACGCACACGCACACACACACACTAGTCCCAGTAGGAGGGCACTTATTAATATGTCTCTCAAGGCTGTAATGATTTTCTTTCTTTAAAAAGCGTACATTTTATTAATGTTTTGTTTTTGTTTTTTTCTTGGTTTTGGATACTGGAGGTGGTTTTTGTTTTGTTCTTCCTTTGTTCTAGACTATTATACACTTGAGATATTAGAATACACAGAGCAACAAAAGTGCCTGTTAATGCGTGAATGGAAAAAAAAAACAACAACCCCATAAACCATCTGTGAGGGCGATTAACAGTAAAATTCAGCTGATTTCATTAAGTGCAATGATGCGTCTCTGCTGAAATTTCTTCTTCTCACAAAGTGATTTTTGAGACACTGACATGTTTTATCGACTAATCTTCTTTTAATGTAATATTTCTCACCCAAAACTCATTTGAAACATAAAAACTCAGTAATATCCCATAAAATATATTCAACAAAAGTCATCACTCAAAGAATGAATTCCTAAGAAGAAAAATCACAAAAATTATTACTGCAATTAAAGTAAATGCAATAAAGGAAATAAGTACATAATATATAGAAGTGAAACCACTTGGAGGAATACTTCAGCCATTAGCCGGTTAGCTTAGCTTAGCATAGATACTTGAAACAGGAGGAAACAGCATTGCTGGCTCTTTCCAGAGGTAACAAAACTCACCTATCAACACTTCTAAAGCTCACTAACTAACACTTTGTATCTCAGTTGTTTAATTTGCACAAAAAACAAAGATGTGAACACACCTGTGTCCAAACTTTTGACTGGTACTGTATGTGCAGGACTAAGCTAACTGTCTGTAGCTTCATATTTAACAGACAAATATGAACATGGCATTAATCTTCTCATCTAACTCTGGGTAAGAAGAAATTATCTCTTGAACCTCACTGTTGGAAAAAAGCCAAACTTCTGACAGACAGTTTCTTTTATCTTAAATTAAACTAAACTCACAGTTCAACAATTTGCAAATCACAACTACAGCTGCAACAATTAGTCAATTAAAATGCTAAAATTCTCTCATTCCAGCTTCTCAAATGTGAATATCTCCTGGTTCCTCTATTCTTCTATGACAGTAAACTGAATATCTTTGGGTTGTGGACTGTTGGACCAGACAAAACAAGACATATGAAGATGTCACCTCGGGCTTTGGGAAACAGTGATCGACGTCTTTCACCACTTTCTGACATTTTATAGTCCAAACAGCTAATCAATTAATCAAGAAAAATAATCGACAGATTAATCGATAATGAGAATAATCTTTAGTTGCAGCGCTAAATACTAATAATTCTGATTTCTCTCTGATCCTACTAGCAGGTTTAGGTGATCACTAGTTCAGTTAAAGAAAGTTAATAACAAACATTGAATAGCTAATAGATTACGAATTATTTTCGCTGAAAGCACTTTTCCCACAGCAGTTGTCTTTCACCCGACAGGGATACCATGTAAATACCGGACCACTGTATATGTAAAGCCCAACTAGGGGCAAGAGTTGAAAATTAGCAATAGCTATAAACAGTTTCATACTCTGTATCAAAACTATGTTGAATTGCATCTTCCCTATCAAATAAAATAAAAATAATAAAATAATAAATATTAACATACTATATATATTCATACACATCATATTTACAGCTACACATATGTGATAACTGGTGTCCATTTTCATTTGTAAACTTGCCTTCATGTTTTCTGTTTATTGTCTGACTGTAGGTGGTTGGTTTTGTAACCAGCAACCAGTATTTTTTTTAGCTTGCTATTAACAAACCTCTAAAACTATTGTTTATAGCTGGTTACCACAGACATGACATGAGCCTGCATCTCCAAGTACAAAGTACCAAAGTTCTAGTGACACATCAACATATAAAATTGTCTTTATCCCATGTGTGCCTTCCCAATATTTTGTTTATTCTGGACAATCCTAAGAATACTGGCAAGGTCACCAGTTTTATCATTTTCCTGGTGGACTTGTTTGGCAACAGTACCAGCTCACCAAAAACTGAATTTGTTGCTTTTGTAGACATTTGTGGAACTCCAAACAAAAAAAAAAATACTCTTTTAATGCTGTCATGATTCCGGTTTTTAACTCCTTGATTACTCTAAGAGCTCAAAAAAGTTTGAGCCGGACATTTTTGATGCCAGTGAGTCCCTGTGATCAGAGGAGTCCTTGGTTCAAATAGACCCTTAGAGCGATCAAGAGACGTTTGGTCTGAGCCTTCTGTTGCTTCTGTCTGTGTAATCAGTTCATGCTGTTGTGTGAGGTCCTCTTCTCAGATACAGCATGTAGCAAAACATTCATCCTGTGTGCTTTTTCATTTCATAAAAACAGATTTCTGTGCAGTTTCAGCCAATAAAACCACATCTTAAAAGAGTACTCCACTGATAGCATCACATTGTTGGACTCATGATGGACAGTTGATGCAGCAGACAGTCAGAGATGTCATCTTTTTTTTTGTTTCCACTCATTCATCTTCCTTGTCAAAATCTAGCGTTTACATTATTCACAATGCAACTCAACCATTTGACAGTTCGGTGTGAGATTCTGGTGTGTGATGCTAGTAGCGGCTAATGTAGCCTGGAGCTGTTAGCCTCCAGCAGAGATGAAAAGCTACAGAGGTCTGGTAGCCTCACTTCTTTCTAACTTCACACCCTCAGATTTTTTACTTTTCAAACTTGTAATCTTCAACCCCAACCGACACTGACTCACAAGGCTTTTTACTACTTTATAAACATCTGAGGTGAGGTGTAAAATTGATGGAGTTCACCTTTAAAACCCTGTAAAGTCTGACACATGAAATAAGTCAGAAAATTCATTGTTTTTAAATTGCATTTATGATTTAATGTTTGTATCAAATATGATATATCTGGCTTTTATGGCAGTTTTTTTATCGTTGCAGTTCCCCTCAGCTCTACAGAGTGTTTTAGCATCTTTCGGCTCATTGTTTTGACTCAGTGCCAAACAGCAAACAGACACAGTTAGCTGTAGACTAGCTGGTGAACATAGTGGAGCATTTAGCAGCTAAAAAAGACCGATATTTTACTGAGTGGTGGAGACCAAACAAGAGCAAAAAGAGAATAACCACTGGACTTAAATGTGTCATGTTGCCAGAAACCAGATGCTAAATGAATGCTAATATCTGATACAGCTGTTGGACTTAAGTAACTATAATTTTGTGATTAATATAAATAAAATAGTTGGTATCCAATGTAATATGGAGAAAAAACACCAACTAAATGAATATATAGCTTTCTTTCTCATTTGAGTAATAAAACAAAATAGATTAAATGATTAAAAAAGGTGGAATATAAATACAAAAACTTGAACCTGAAAGCTCGTTCTTGATCATGGGAATAGAACTTGTAGAACTTTTTCCGTAGCTTTCAACTACATCTCATGGTCTTCATCAGTGAAGAGAGTTCATCAGGTAACCAAAGTGTTGAACTTAAATCACATGATAACAGGTGGCCGTATATGGAAGTTCCAATATCAGGTTTGGTGATGACATCTGACAACTCCATGCACCAATGAAGACCATTAGATGCAGTTGAAAGCCTTGAAAAAGATAGTAAGTGGATCTTGAACATTTCTTTGACAGCACACGGCAGAACAACACAGCTGTGACAGATTACTGACAGCTTGTAATAATTTTTACTGAAGACTGTTTCAGTTTGAAGATGAATTCAAACTGTCCTTCACTGTCAGCGGAAACACTGAGAAGTGATATCTGAAGATTGTCCAACACAGATGAAATCCATCATTCTGTTCCATGGTTTAGTAATCGGACAATAAATCCATAAATCTTTGGTGCGTTCCTCCTCACAGGGAGCATGTGCCAGTATCATGTCATTATTAGATGTGCTGTTTGCTGCTTAACCTTGCTGTGAGAGAGGAAACGCTTCCCTGTAGTCAAACCTGGACCAATGACACCATCATAACGGAGCCATTCATCAACCTTTTTTTTTTTTTTTTTTTTTGTCGTTTCTCTTCTCAGAGGTGTCCCGAAACGACTCGTGTCCGGACCTGCCTGAGATCCAGAACGGCTGGAAGACGACGTCCCACGTCGCTCTGGTGCGAGGAGCTCGTATCACCTACCAGTGTGATCCTGGTTACGACCTGGTGGGACGAGAGACCCTCACCTGTCAGATAGACCTCTCCTGGAGCTCGCAGCCCCCCTTCTGTGAAAAGAGTCAGTCACTGTCTGATTTACACACATACTGTACATCTATGTTTGTGTGTGTGACCTTGTGCATGTTTGTTGTTGTTTACAGGAATCCCTTTTAGGCGGTATTCACTGTGGAGTTCACCTTTCCCCACAGGAGGATTTGGAATAATTTTGGTGACCACTGAGCTTTCGTTTAGTACCACTGTTGAGTCCTAATTTCTCCTCAACCAACACTTTTGTCTCTGTGACAAGCTACCTTTAAAACTAAGGTTGCTTTCTGT
The DNA here is from genome assembly GCF_914725855.1 of Thunnus albacares. Taxonomy (NCBI): domain Eukaryota; kingdom Metazoa; phylum Chordata; class Actinopteri; order Scombriformes; family Scombridae; genus Thunnus; species Thunnus albacares. Next base: position 4,034,271 of record NC_058123.1, read on the forward strand.
TCTGTCTTCACAAATCAGGCCTTTTTCTCAATATGGAGTATACCAAGACCTTGGGAGTCCAAACTCCTGAAGATGTGAGGATGTTGTACACTAAATTTCCAATTAGAACTGCAGCGTTCTTGGATTATACTTCAACACAACTGTACAACTGTTCTGTGACAAAACAAACAAAACACAAATGGGTTCGAACACTGTTGATGCTCTGAACCCTAACAAGCTTTTTCAGGATGATGACGGTTGTCACATCTCTGAAAACATTTGAGCAAATCTGCATAATTTTAATTTAAAAATTACCATATATTCAGCGTCTAAATGGTTTCAGTCTTGCCTGAAAAAATATCAAAACTTAATTTAGTGAAACACTAGTCAGCTGCCAAAACATTCTTGATAAAACTGGCAGAGCAAGACTTCCACAGATTGAGAAAAGGCCTATCGTCTTCTCCTAATGTCTTCCCTTAAAGGACAGAAGATCGAGTTGAAATTGAATGCCCTCGCAACCAAAAAAAGGAGAAAGTGTTGCCATAATAAACTTTCCTCTGTTTGAGCCTGTGAAAGCATTGCTCTCGCTGGAAGGGAAAGAAACAAGGGCCAACTGGAAATTAATTTTACTGTCGCTCCTCTCAATTTGAGAGGAGACTGTGTCCAGAAGCAAATTTATAACGTGGAACTGAATGCACCCTAATGGATTATAAGACAAAGTCCCTCAAGGATCAAGCTCAGTGTTTTTTGGCAACAGCATCAGGCCAAAATGTAGTACACTTGAAATATCAAAATCAGTCATATTTCATAATGTACAATATATACAATAAGCTTTTAAACAACTCAGTGTTTAAAAGTTTTGATCGTTTAGTGTTTGGATCCTCGTCTTTGTGTTGTGTTCACTGAGCTGCTGTAACAACCATAGACTGTATAGAAATATGGACGTAGTTACCGTGACGTCACTCGTTGGTTTCCAAAGAGCGGTTGTGAAGCTCAAAGCGAGCCGCTCCGGCCGTCGCCATCTTGGCAGTGCATGACGCTGCCTAACTCCCAGCCAATCAAAAATGGGCAAAGAGGCGGGGCCGAATGGCTGAAACAAGCTACCTAGCGGCTGGCGGACCTGTCACTCAAAGCAGCCATGTCCTTCATTATGCATAACTTTACGGCTTAATAAAATTTAAACGGGTAAGTTATAAAAAAATTCACCCCCCGTACAGTTGTCATGAAAGGAGAAATTAGCTACAGAGACCAAAACCGTTTTTTGTACCAGGCTGTAAACATGTTTATTTCTGCTGTAAAGTTGGGTATTTTAACATGGGGGTCTATGGGGATTGACTCGCTTTTGGAGCCTCAAGTGGCCATTCAAGGAACTGCAGTTTTTGGCACTTCAGCATTGGCTTCATTTTACAGCCCCAGAGGTTGCCGCTTAGTAACAACTGAAGCTATGTGATTGACATGTTTATACAGTCAGTTAGGAAACAATCCCTCTTTTCTCTGTTGTCTTCTTCCAGTCATGTACTGTTCTGATCCCGGCCATGTGGAGCACTCTACCAGATCTCTGTCAGACCCAAAACTCCTGGTTGGGACGACCATTCAGTACAGCTGCAACCCGGGTTTCGTCCTGCAGGGTGGCGCCACCATCACCTGCTACGGCCGCGAGCCGGGGACTCCGGTGTGGACGTCTCGACTCCCTCACTGTGTTTGTGAGTATCAGAAAGAAAGTTTTTTCACTGTTTCTGGTGCAAAAAGAAGAGAAAACATGAAAGGCTAATTTGTTTTGCCCACCATGAAAAGCTAGTCATTATTTTATTAAACCTGTGGGTTGAAAGGGTCCTTTGGTTTAGACATTATTTGTGTAATTTACCATCCTTGTGATTTCAGAAACCTGTCATCAGGATAGACAGTTTCACATGGCAGTAAGCTGAAGATGAAAGGCTCTTTTCCTGTCGCTGTGCAATCTAACATGAGTGGGTTTGTGTGATTTCTTGCAAAAAAAAAAAAAAAAAAGAAGCCTTGCTCTCTTTCCTCTGCTGACACAGATCACAGCGTCTCTGCATGCCAGAGATGATGCTTCATCTCCTGCATTTTCATCTCAAGACTGACGATGTACGTGTGTGTTCGTGTGTGTGTGTGTGTGTGTGAACGTGTGTGTATTTTCAGGGTTATTAATGTTTGTGTGGAGTGTTTGATATGTAAATGCAATGCTAATGCACCGTACCAATCAGCCCTCCGCCACCTGGAGGAGGGGGTGGAGATTATCCATGAGTCATGTTACCTCAGCCAGAGCCCGTCAGATCTGTCAGTCCGGCCTCTGACGTAAAACCTCTGATTCGTGTTGAAAAACTCAGCGGGATCCGTCCAGCTTTCACTTTTATTTTTATTCCTTCCATTTAGCTGAGGATTCTGTTTCCTGTGAGAACCCTGGTCTCCCTGACAACGGCTACCAGATCCTGTCCAAGAGGCTTTACCTGCCCGGCGAGTCGCTCACCTTTGTCTGTTACCAAGGCTACGAGCTCATTGGAGAGGTTGCGATTAAATGCATCCTAGGAAACCCGTCCTTTTGGAGCGGCCCACTTCCTCTCTGCAGAGGTGAGACTTTTATCTTTATACATATATATATATATATACATATATATGTGTGTGGAATGAAACGCTCCCTTGTGTACCTTTGGATGTATGCATGTACACGATATCTTTGAATACTTTTTTGCCCCATGCTTGTTGATACAGATTGATCATGCCCCTATGCATGCAACCGATGGTTCGCTAAACCCCTTCCCCCAAATGGTGGTTGTCCAATCATGACTTAGCAACCATAAGGCCACAAACATGCACCATGCAAGTACACAAATGGCAAAGCTTGGCCCAGCTGGCGCAAAGGTGCGACCCCAGTGAACATACTGGACGTTCACGAATGAGGGGATATCAGCTTGTTGAAGCTAATCAGAGCGTTTCCATGAACATAGTAGTAACCAAACATGGCGTCCGTGGAAGAACTTACTGCACTAGAGCTGCAATAATCTATTAATTGCCAACTATTAAATAAATCGCCAACTGTTTTGATAATCGATTCATCGTTTGGAGTCATTTTTAAAGAAAAAAATGTCCAAATTCTCTGACTCCAGCTTCTCAAATGTGAATATTTTCTGGTTTCTATAGTCTACCTGAATATCTTTGGGTTGTGGACTGTTGGTTGGGACAAAACAAGACATTTGAGGGTGTCATCTTGTTCTTTGGGAAACAGTGATTGACATTTTTCACCATTTTCTGAACAACTAGTCGATTAATCAAGAAAATAGTCAACAGAATAATAATGCTTAGTTGCAGCCTTATACTGCACAGAGGAAAGAAAAAAGAAAACACGTAAGATGTGATGTGCAACCTTTGAATTGTTCACGGAGGAAGGACGGAGACTTCCTGTCTGAATGAACAGGTGACAAAGTTCTGCTAGAACGAACGAACGGTCCTCTTCCTCTTGTTGTTTCATGCTGTAGTGCCACCTCGCTTCAACGCTCAGACTGCAGCTAGTGGTTGTGCTGTGTGTTAAGACATATTCCAAGGCCTTGTGTCACAAAAGCACTAGTTGCAGATATATGAAAATGAGTGGACTGCATAGGTCACAAGTATGTTATTTCTTTCAATAAGTTAAATGTGTCAAAAATAATATGACAGAAAATGATCCCAGCTTAAACTGGCCCCAGAACACATGTGAAATCGATCTTGCATGTACGTTTCTATAGTTGCGTGTAGCATGTTTGGGGCCAAACTAGACACTGCAGGTCTGTCTTTCTTTTGATTCCTCCACATGTGAAAGCGCTGTACATGGTGCTGTAGTAAGAGAGATACTCTGTATTTAAAGAGTTTGAAGGTTGATCCTTGTTTTAGCCTTTCCAAAACCAAAAGCACAAGAGCAAAAGTGTAAAGAATGAATTGTATTTATCTGCTCTAATGTGAGCTGCAATCGTTAGCATGTCTGGCTAACTAGCTTACTACCTGAACAGTAGTAACCAAGCATGAGATCATATCGTTAGCTTACTACATTGTAGAGTACAGGTTATGTAAAAAATTAAAAAATAATAAAAATGTTCACAACTAGCACATCCACTGTGTGAAAGCCGGTCCAGGGTGCCATCAAAGTTTAAGCTCCGTACTGCTTTTTATTGGATTTGGATTATTCACTCAGCATTATCCGGAATCGGCGTTACATCTGCCAAACACATCAGCTAGTCCTCATCCTAAAAGACTTTACTCTTGTTAAAGTTTAATATACAGTTTCAACATACTAGAGCTGCAGAAAAAAAAATCATGAAACATGTTTCCCACAAGCCCAAGATGACGTCCTCAAATGTCTTGTCACTGTTCTACATGTAAACTTCATATCAGCCCTGCGAGAACGGAAATCTCGACAGGTGTGGGAACAGTAGGGGCATCGGGGATTAGCGAACCGGTCAGGTCAAGGCCGCCTCGTTATAAATACAAACTCAACAGGAAGTGTGATATACAATTTCATAATGCACTGACTGACAGAATGATGTCTTGCAGCCAACCATGACTGCTACCATGGCAACCATGCTTTGGAAGGTGAGTCTGTCTGTGTGTGTGTGCGTGTGTCAGTATGCTCTGGTGCTGTGCGGTGAAAAAAGACAATTTGTTTTCTAGACTGATTAAAAAAGAAACCAAACATCACACGAGCAAAAAGAATTAAAAAAAAAAAGCACTTGACCTCTGTGTCTCTGCTCTGCCTGCATCAGCAAACATCTGCCTGCCAAGTTCATTCCCACCGTGTGTGTGTGTGTGTGTGTGTGTGTGTTTGTGTGTTTGTGCATCCGGCTATTTCCGTTTATCTGTTTACCTGTAACACCCACCTGTGTTTGCTAAGCCACCCCTTTTTTGCTCAGACTTTTAGAGGTTTTATTTGTTTTTCCTGTGATAATATTATCCCTTGAATTAACCTTGTTTTATTCATGTGTTGTCTGTCAGTTGCAGAGGCGCCTGCAAACTCCTCTCTGGACGGAGGGAACATCGCGCTCGCCATCTTCATCCTGGTTCTTCTGCTGTCTGTGCTGCTGGGAGGAGCGTATGTCTATGTCACACGGTAAGCTCTCTGACCGCTCGTTAAATCGTCAAATCACCATCACAGAGCAAGACAAACATTATGTAGGCACAAACACATTCAGCACTCAGGTGATTGTGACAGCACTGTCTGATACTCTCACATGTGGAACAGAACATGCCTCTCTGAGAAGGGCTAAAACAACTTAAAACAACATCGTCAATATTATACAGGCACATATGAAACACTTCAAAAGTTGAATCAAATCATAAATTACATAAGTCATCCAAAAAGTTACCATAAAAACTATTACATAGAAAAATACATAGAAAAAGTATTATATAGAAAAATACATAGAAAAACAGAAACTACTATATAGAAAAATACATAGAAAAATAGTATTATATAGAAAAATACATAGAAAAACAGAAACTACTATATAGAAAAATACATAGAAAAATAGTATTATATAGAAAAATACATAGAAAAACAAAAACTACTATATAGAAAAATACATAGAAAAATAGTATTATATAGAAAAATACATAGAAAAACAAAAACTACTATATAGAAAAATACATAGAAAAATAGTATTATATAGAAAAATACATAGAAAAACAAAAACTACTATATAGAAAAATACATAGGAAAACAGAAAAACTACTATATAGAAAAATAGAAAAACTACTATATAGAAAAATACATAGAAAAATAGAAAACAGTAATACATTATTTGCCAATAGGGGATGCAGGCAAGTTCAACCTAATTATTGTCTAGAATTTGTGTTCATACCTACAACAGAAAAGGCAACACAATCAAAAGAAGAAAATGAAAAGTGCAGCTACATCAACAAATATAAAACCTTCTGGAGAGACAATAATATTCATTAAGGTATCTGTAAAAGTAAAATGTCAATCATACTTAGAAAAGATGTTTTGTTCTATCAACTATAACCACGTACAAAAAAAGGTTTTAGATCAAAATTTAAGCCCTTAGGTGATAAAGTATTAAGGGTAAAAATACAGAGAGCCTCTCTTCTCTTTTCTTTTGATCATTAGTACTACTTCTATGTTCTGAAATACGGGTCTTGGGACAGCGTGTTGTTTTTCCTGTGTAAGCCAAACTGCAGGGATATTTAATCATGTAGATGATTACAAGTAATGATACCCTTGATATTAATTTTTTTTTTTGCCAGAATGCAGATGAGTAAACATATAAACATAAAAGTTACCATTTGATGTAGTGTACCAAAGTTAGCTTACAGCTAATTTTCCTCTGCAGTCCCTTAATTACACTCTCATATCTGTCAAATATGAAGCTGCAGCCAGCAGCTGGTTAGCTTAGCTTTGAACAGCTAGCGTGACTCTGTCCAAAAGTGACAAAATCTGCCTACCAGCACCTCTAAAGCTCATCAGTTAAAGTGGTATCCATCTTGTCCCATTACTCTCCGCCAGAAAGCTAATACATATATTTCCCAAAATGTCAAACTATCCCATCAACATCCCAGGATAGATTAGCAACTGGGCAAAAGTGGACGACTCTATTTATACTTTGGCTTTTATAAATGAAGAAATATTCTAGAAGTAAGCTTGTACGTTTTTATATATTGTTGACATTGTCAGAAAGGTGATAATTTTACTTTATGTTTATTATAGAGGTCCTAGTGGGTGGTGGCTTAATATTTTGCCCCCTCTTGTATGTTAATGAATGAAATATTAGGATATTTACCTTTAGAATTTATAGCAGAGCTTTTTTATGGGAAAAAAAATAGTATATAAATATAAAAACAGTATGAAACTATTGAAAATCTCCCTTTGAACGCTGAATCTTAATTTCTTCTTCCGTTTTCTCTCATCTTGCTCGTTAGGTGCCGATATCACTCCAACTTAAGGCTGCCTCTCATCTACCCCCACCCTTACCGACAGATCACTGTGGAGACCGAGTTTGACAACCCGCTCTACGAGACAGGAGGAGTAAGTTTCCCGTAAACACTGAAACCGTACGTTACTGGACGCCGCTTACTGTCAGACAGCTAATACCGCCTCTTCCATCTTCTCTTTCATTTTTCCAGCAGGACACTCGTGAATATGAAGTATCAATATGAGAAGCCTCACGAAAGACATTTCTGAACAAAAAACGACCGCCCCTTCCCAACTCTTCATCCTCTCCTCCCTCCTTCTCCGCCCAGGAGGAGGCGATGTAAATACGAATAGATGATGTCCAGCCCCTTCTGCCACGAGACGCCACGATTGATTGATCTTGTTCTCTCCTCCTTTTTTTTAACGCGACAGCTTCTGAAGACATGACATGGGGGAAAATAGGAGACGCAAAAGGAGGGAGAGAGAGAAAAGAGACGGACCTGTGTGGATCAGTGTCGCCGGGAGATGATGGGAGACGGAGAACGGAGGGAAAAAAAAAAAAAAAAAGCCCAAAGATCATCTCAAAACATCGAACGTGGTGAGAAAAGAAGTTGATGTTGGGTGTGAAGTGGGGCAAAGAGAAGTTAAGGAGGGGAGAAGGGGGAAGGAGTTGGGGACAGGACACAGTATGAGGAATGTGGAATGAGAGGATTGAAGCACTTTTTAGTATTTTTTAGGAGGATTCGATTCAGATTTCCGTGTGTCATAATTCGATTCAGAATCAGTTCTCGATTCAAACCCGATTACTGATTCAATAAATAGAAAAAGGGGGGACACTACTTTTAGGCTCTTACTCCAATTCACTGTGTGCCAAACCATCGAACCTTTATCCGCTGAACTGCAATATGAAACATAAGCAACCGTGAAGCTAACTGGTGTGGATGAAGGTCACTGACCGACTGACAGAAAGAAGTAGAGAAAGTATGTAAGCAGCTTGTTGGCCTTGTTCAGACTGCCAGACCAAATCTGTTGTTTTTTTGTTTTTTTTTTTTGCAGATCCAGATCCAGATTGATTTTTAGAAAGTCTGGACAGCAAAAAAACAAATCAAAAGAAAATCAGATCGAAGGTGGAGGAGGTGGTTGGAAAATCGATTTCTACAGATGCGTCTCAGTCCGGACGCTCAAATCAGATTTCAAAGTGTCTTTTTACAATTTACGATTTCATTTAGCAGCGACGTACATCTGACAGCTGATACAACACAAGCAGGGATCTAGTCAGGAGAGAACAACACCAGTAAGTGCTATAAAGCTAAGTTTGAGTCCGATGGGACGTAGATGCCAACAGGCGGTGCACAGAGGCAGATATTTCTTTTTTCTCCTAAAGATCGAACAGAGTTTGGTAACTCGTTCCACTGACGCAACACAATCATAGACTGTATAAAAATATGGACGTAGTTACCGTGACGTCACTCGTTGGTGTCTGAAGAGCGGTTGTGAAGCTCAAAGCGAGCCGCTCCGGCCGTCGCCATCTTGGCAGTACGTGATGCTGCCTAACTCCCAGCCAATCAAAAATGGGCAAAGAGGCGGGCCGAATGGCTGAAACAAGCCAGCTAGCGGCTGGCGGACCTGTCACTCAAAGCAGCCATGTCCGTCATTATGCAGAACTTTACGGCTTAATAAAATTTAAACAGGTGAGTTATAAAAACATTCACCCCCCGTACAGTTGTCATGAAAGAGGAAATTAGCTACAGAGACCAAAACCATTGTTTGTACCAGGCTGTAAACATGTTTATTTCTGCTGTAAAGTTGGGCATTTTAACATGGGGGTCTATGGGGATTGACTCGCTTTTGGAGCCTCAAGTGGCCATTTGAGGAACTGCACTTTTTGGCACTTCTGCATTGGCTTAAGTTTTTCAGCCCCAGCAGTTGCCGCTTGAACGCAACACACAAATCCAGAGTGACTGAGGTGCATCAGAGCAGCATGGAGGACAAAACAACAACAGTCTGTTGACAGACGCTGAAATAAATAGTCTGCCGGCACATTTGGGGGGGATGATGGATCTCTATTTCTCATGCTTCCGTGTTGGAATGCCGCGTCACTAGTGTACGTAGTTACTGACGCCTACGTCGTTACCCATGCAGATAGGTTGGTGATGTCTGGACGCACAAATCCGATCTGATCACTTGCAGATAACAGTGTCGTCTGTCTCAAAGATCTGATTTAAGAAATAAATCTGATTTGCCTGCAGTCTGAACAAAGCCTTTGTTTTTAATTTGGAAGCATCTTCCAGTCATTTGCCTGTATGAGAGACATCAAATCAAAGTGTCATTTACTGACCAACATCACAGCTTCAGTGTTTGTTGTAAAAACACAAGTTGGTGTGTGTGTAATGGAGTAAGATGGGAAAAAAAGAGTCGTGTCTAGTTTCATGAAAAATGATCGTTCTCTAAAACGCTGTGAAAATGAAACAGACTACGGAACCACTTATTTTCTTCACAGGTTGAAGTTTTAGTTTTAGTTACTCTGTGGGTGATGGAAGATTCACTAAATACTTCACAGCTTCATCTTGCAAAGATAATTATTAATATGCCCCACACAAGTACGTAAACGCACACACTTCAAGCTACACAAGATCGATTCCATGTGTTGCTGCGTTTAGTAGTTCACCACCTGAATATTCTTAACACGATGCTAGAGCGACTTGTAGCCTGAGCGTTGCAGCTAGGGGGAGCTATAACAAGAAACAACAAGAGAAAGCTGATTCCTTTACAATCACGCTGAGCAGTTATGAACCGTCCTTCCTTGGTGAGCAATTCAAACGTTGCACATCTTTTCTTTTTTTTCTTTCTTCAAGTACAACAGTAAACACAGACGCCATGTTTGTTTAGTTCTGCGTTCATGGAAATGCTCTGGTTAGCTTTAACGAGACGATATTGGCTAGCTAGACTGAGATTGAGCGTTTACATGCGCACCAGTATCCCAGTTCTGAGTCTTATCCTGGTTTTGATCATATTGGGGATGGGAAAGTCTTTACATGGTTTACATGATTCAAACAGTATCCAGGTTTCTGATCATCTGTGTCCAGTTGTGTCTTGATTCCTCAACATCGAATCCACTATGTTGTTTTCATGCGACAGTGTCCTGGTTTCTATTGGACTGCTACAGATAGCATATCCAGGTTTTTCAATGCTGGGATAAGGCCTCATCCAGGTTTCTGGAACCACAAAGGTGTTTTCATGTGCAAAACATAAACAGGATACTAGTGTGCATGTAAACGGTAGGGGTGTGCCCGAATACAAATACATTATTCGGCAAAGCACAAATAGTGTTTTTGTTGGGTTTTTTTTTTTTTTTTTACGAATATTTGTTTCATACAAATATTTTTTTTAAAGTATTTGTTTTTGGGAAGAAAAAAACAAAACATGTCAAATACCAGGGAGCAGGTCAGTTAAAGTCGCTATCTCAGTGTCTCTCCTCTGCTCCGCTGTGACGTCTATCAGCAGGTCTCAATGAGGGGAGTCACATCCACCTGCTACATGACGCACATTTCTTAATTTGGACATCACTAAACAAAAACAGGATTTTTAAGCCTCTTTCCACTTTTATTTGAATACAAATACAAATAATTTTGCTGCCTCAAGAAATACAGATACAAATACAAATACTGGGCTCTCTGCACATCCCTAGTAAACGCACTCCCGGTTGAGCGTTTGCTCCTCCCCGGCCAGGCGTCGCCATTTGCGTACTTGCGTGGGGCATGTTTAGTCTGTAGTCATAAAACGTCCGATCACTGTTGAGCCTTTGTTCTGTGTAACTCAATGATTGGTTCCAGGTGAGCAGATCACATGGCAGCAGATGAGATCTGCACACTGTTTAAAAAACTTGTTTTGCACAATGTGTTGAGCTGCAACAAATGTTTTGAAGAGGATTTTTTTTTCCTCTCTGGAGTTTTTAAACAGTATGTGGACCATATCTGCTGCCGTGTAGTGTTTGTTTCATTAGATGCAACCAAACGTTTGCATTTTTCACAAGTTGAACTACAAGATAACTCGTGTGTACTGTAAACAGTTCCATATTTGTAGTTTCGCCAGCGTAATGTTATTAGCTAATGTAATTACAAAAATCAATTTATGGCTTTTGTTAATTGATTCAGAACCACGATTTTTATGTGAACCGTTATTTATTCACCTACCATTAATGTTTTTGTCTCTCTTATTAGCAATTTAGTGGAAAAAAATGCTGGAAAATGTGTCAGCAAGTGTGAGAGTTGAGGGCATAAATCGGAAAGTAGGAGGATGGGTTTTCAGTTTTTTGTTTACATCCACACAAGTCACCATCTGATGCCATAAAATGATAATAACAGGAGGGAAATAATGTTCAGTTGCTTCCAGTCCAACGCAGGATGTCAGCTGTCTCCTGTCCCCAAACTCCCTCCTGCCTGCAGTCGCCTTCAAGGCTTTTTTACTCCAGCCGGTCCAGGTCTGGCTGTAGCTGTAGTTAAATGGTATTTAAATCTGTGACTTTATGGGGCCAGTGCAGTACTGTTGTCTTATTTCTCTCACATGTAGTTAGACTGATGACTGTGTGTAGACTGGCCTCAGAGTCTCCAGCTCTGCACCGGCTGATGATTAAAAAGGAAAAATCGAAAACACACATTGTCGCAGATGTGGAGGCTGCAATGTGAATAGCGTAGCCGTAGTTAACTGACCGACCTTCGAGTGCAAACTCAATCAACCCACCAGATGATGTATTTATTTTGATGTACTGTATATGTGATGTTTTATGCAGATTGATAAATGTACATTTTCATTATGAGAAGACAAATGTTAACAGTTTCCCTAAATAAATGGTAAAACTTGAATAAAAAAGTACAGAAGATTCTTTCTAAATATTGAGTTGTGTTCAGTTCATTTCTTCTGCGTCATGTTTTCTTTTCAGGGGACAAAAGAAGGAAGCAGAATATAATTCATTAATTCATCTATTGTCATCCACAAAACATCTGTCTCACACATCTGTCTGTGTTCTGTTCACAGCTCTCTCTGAAGTCTTTCCAGAGGTTTTATAGCAGTGAACAAACTTGTTTTCTAATGGAAATGGTTGTTAACTCTGTTTCGTTCAATTTTCCCCTTTATTTATTATTCATAGGTGACAATGCACATTAATCAATAATGACATTTAACAACATCAGACTAAATGCGCCGGGCTTCGCTCAACCACTAATTTGCATCTGTAGTCCTGACGCGATTAAAAACAGATGAAGCACTTCATATAATCAAAATGAGAGGAGAGACTTTTAAAAAGAAATGCTTCGTCCTAACAATCCTAAATAAGCAATACAATACATACCAAATTTAAAACACTAAAAACTAGTTCATCTATAAAAACACTCAGAGTCTCTTATTAGCTTCAACAAGGAATGTATTGCACATTTTCTGTCATTTTTTTCTTTCATCTGCAATCAAAATTTAAGATGGATAATATAAATGTTGCTTTTAGAAAAACTTTAAAGTCCCCATCCGCTCAAAAATGTGTTTTGCTTCTTGTTCCGTCACTCGAATGTTTGAGCTTCGCCGTGCAGAAAGATGTATGTGTTTGATTTTGACACCAGAAGGCTGTTTTCATATTTATCTGCTGCAGGAGGAAAGTTTCTCACCTTAGAGTTTAATGATTTGTGACATCACAGGTAGTTTGGAGCCAATCATAGTCCGGTATGCAGCTTATACAAATATGATGTGGAAGCTGGAAACCTCCTGTACACATACACTGAGAATGAGGGAAAAACATGTCAAACACAACTTATTATGCAAAGAAGATTATTATTATATGTTTGTATGTTAAAACGTGTCTGGAGGGAATCTTTCATTAACATTTAAACTTGTTTCTTCTTCTTATAGCTGTAACGTGCCAACTAGAACTCTCAGATCTTCCTCTGGCTTCTTTTTAGAGGTTCATGTTTCCCAAAAGAAATCTGGTGAAGCTGCTTCCTGTTTTTATGCCCCTAAACTGTGGAACATCCTCCGCTTGGATCTTAGAGCAGCAACTCTAGGTTATCTTTAAACAGAAATTAAAGACCTATATATCTTTTTAATATGGCTTTCTTTAATTTCACCTTATTAAATTTTAATTCTTGGTATTTATACGATTGTTCCTATTGGCCTTATTCATATTGTTTTTAATGTTTTATTATATTGTTATCAAGCAGCAGCTGCCACATCTTGAAGCTGAAGCACCTTGACGTGCCACCGAAGGCCGAAAGACGCCCCAACTTCTCAGTCAATCATTGTTTTCAATGAGTCATTATGGTCTCAATCACTAAATTCAGCCCCTCTAATACGTGTGCTGGTGGTTGTTTTGGAAATTATTGCTCCGTTAATAACATTTGAAGACCTACAGTAGTTTTGATGTCTGCCATGTGTCGTTGATTGACAGCTGTGATTGACAGTTGGCTGACCTGCTGCTCTGGGACTCACACTGAGTCGGATTATTGTTGCAATGTTTCACTAAGTTTAATGTTACTTGATTACGATACCTGCCCTGTTAGTACAAGCTAGCTAAAGTAGCTAACGTTAGCCCAAGTGTGCAGCGCTCGGTGTTCCCAGTAAGCTAACGTTAGCTTGGGTCTGAGGTAGTGGGGCGTGTTTCCCATGGATGTATAAAGAGAACTGGATACAGCGTTGGAGGCGGGGCCACGTTCATTCCTATGAAAGTTGCTCAGTGGAGCATGAAGCAAAAAAAAATCAACTTCCTGGTATGAAAGTACCCGGATCTTCCGCATTGTGCGGCCCATAGAGCATGCAGTGACTTTCGTCGGCTACTTCCAGTTTAGCCCTCCAGCTAACTTGAATGGGGATAAAACAATTCTATCATGCGGCTCTTTGAGGCTTTTGAAATGTGATCGGACCAAACGGATTTAATTCTGATGGTGAAACAAGGTATTTTGTGGGTGTTGTGACGCTCAGAAAAATGTATCTGCTGATTTACAGACGTCTCTTTCACAATGTAAGTCTATGGGAAAAAGTTTTTTGGGCCAGTGTGCATCACGTGATGTTGTAATTACACGGTTTGACCGCTATGTCAAATTTGCTGGCGCTCTTCCTGTATCCAGTTCTCTTTATACATCCATGGTGTTTCCAGAGCGTGAAAGGCAACACCTCAAACTCCTTATCCGGAAGGTTCTGGCTCCAAATGGGAAAAGTTTCAAACCAGCTTCAATGAAACCAGCGGGTGACTTCCCACCTCGCTACATCCATCTTTATACTGTCAGTGGTTGTGATCTATTGGTACTTTTCTTTTCATTTTTCAAATTATTGTTGTTGTTATTACTTTGGTTGCAGCAGAAATGCGTCTTTTCTGCTCTCCAACCCCCATCATAAAAAAAAGAAAAAAAGATTTTAATCATCTTAATTGTTCTGAAAAGTTTCTTTGAAGTATGAACTCCTTACTTTCACCCCAGTGTGCAGTTTTGGCATGCGTTCAGTTTGACAAGCAAGTTTTTCTGGAGTGCTGTTCTCGTCTTGCAAATATACCCTGATGGGTGGGCGGCAAATCCTGCCCCGCAGCATTTCCCTGCCTCCAGCCCGTTTTAATGTCCTAATGATTCCTTCTGTTGCCACCGTGAATGCTAATAAGGAGATAATGCTTCCTGCAAGCATAGCAATTTCCAGAGGCTTTCCTGCTGCGGTTAATTTGACTCTTGAGAAGCTTTTAACCAGATGCTTAATGATATTAGGCACTCTGAGCAAACTGAGTGCCACCCACACAAGTTTAATGATCCAAAGGCATTTCACACAGCCAGAAATACATTACATTTATGTCTACATTTAGAACATTTAGTCGGTGCTATTACCCAGAGAGATTCTAATGAGTTCAGAAACACGAGGAGATCATCAATATTACAAGCAGCTAACAGCGTGGGTCAAACCTACACTATAGATGCAGCAAATGTGTGTCAAGGATATTTATGTATAATAGACAGGCAAACTTTTGTTTTGATCTTATTTTTTTTCCACAGTTTATTGTGCTGCGGGCAGTCGTCGCTGATCAGAATGTAAAGCCAATAAGTGCAACACCAGCAGCAGTGCTTAAAAATCAAATAGCTAATTTTGCCCTGGTGTACTGATAATTGGATGTTTTATTTAAAGCTTTACTCAAACATTATTCATGGATTTTCTACATTGCATCACTTCATCGTACTGAGAATTGGATAATATGAATGCATTTATGAAAAGTGTGCTAGCTTAGGACTCAGGTTGCTTCCATCCTCTCTGATATATTGGATGGTTTTGTACCATCTTCCACAAATCATGTTACCGAGAGATGATTCAACCCTAAACCCCATCTGCTCATAAGAAAAGGAATTGTTTTCAGGAGTAACAGCAGCAAAAACAAAAAAAAAAAAACCCTGGTTATGAGATGGAAACCTCCTCACAAACCTAATATATTCCATTTTACAGTGTTTCATTTAATGTTTCTTGTGCTCGGGAACCTTCCTGATAAATAAAGTGTAAAAACAACAGACAGAACAAATTACATGGGAAAAACAATAAAAAAGTTAGTCTTTGTTTTTCATTTTCATAACACATCATTAAAATGGTCCATGTCACATTATTGCTGGATTACATGACACACATTAATACCTCATTTTTTTCAGGAATAACAGCAGCAAAAAAACACAAACAAACCCTGGTTATGAGATGGAATTTTTTCTTGAAATCCTTTAATTTTACTGAATGACCTCTTTCTCATGATATAAAGGAGAATATAAAACAATACATATTTCATTTACATTCCATTTAACTCATGAAACTGAGAGTCTGATCCTGTTGTCTGACTTTCTCTCCTGAGCAGATGAAATTGTATTGTATTAAACCACACATTCTAAATTTGGTCTTATTTGATCTGATAAACACCTGACAAAAACAAAATCTTTAATCACCTCTTGTATTTTATCACAGTCTGCCGTCGATCAGACCCATCAGTCTGTTCCACAGTCTGCTCATAAAAACAGCCCGACCTGCCTCACAGCTACAGTCTACAGCTACAGCATATTAATTTACTCCCCAAAAGTACCTCACGGCTTTATTTTGAACCAGTTCACGTCTCTTGTAGGTTTAAATCCTCCATTTCAGCAGCGTAGTCCAACACAATACAGACTCAGGCTTGTTAGAGTTCAGTGTGTAGGAGGAGAAACTGATGTCAGTAAATACAGCTAGTAGTATAGTACTTCTTGTTATTGTGCTGTGGAATTGGTATTACATTTTTAAACAAGAGAGCATTTACAGACTTTCTTTGCCAGTTTGGACAACTCTGGAGTCAGGTCTTACTGCCAACAGTCTCTGTCTGTGAGGAGAAGGATTAAAACAGAACTCCACCAAAACAAAAAGGATAAAAATTGATGCAGCAGAACCAGAGATGTCCTGGATAGCATATGGAAGTGGGCCACTTCGGGCAAAGATGCAACACTGCTGGAGTTCTTCTGGCAAATGGATGTGAGCCTGAAACGGCTGCATGTAAAATAGCAAATATGGCCCAAATATCCCAAATCAAATGTGGACCTTTTTTGGTAAACATGCGGTGCTCTCAGGTATGTGTATTCTGGATGTGGGTCAGTTCTGGTCTTTCTGGTTTGTTCTTGCTTGTGGCCCAGATCTGGGAAACAGGAGTCCAGGTGCCATCGTTCCACGCAGTATGTGGGCCGGATGAAAGTGGGTCACAGCAATTTTGCCATCTGGGATCCTCTTTTTTACTCTGCATACTCTTCCTTTTCAAAAACCTGGCGTCTACATTACCCATAATGCAACTCACAACTGCAGACAGTTTGGTTTGGGAGATTGGGATGTGTTATGCTAACGTAGCCTGGAGCTGCTAGCCTCCAGCAGAGATGAGGAGCTACAGAGGTCCACTTGAAAAACATCGGACCCCTCGCAGAAAAAAATATGCACTCAAGACAAAATTTTGTGTTAAAGATTATCTGAAATCAAAAGACAATTACAAAGAGGAAACACTCAATAGAGCGCAACCATTTACCCAGCTCTATAATCTCCTCAGTTAGTCATTAGTTTTACAAACAGTGTTGTATTGGTTAAATGACGGATTCAGCAGCGTTAGGCCTCCTGGTAGCACTAAACCAAAGGTCATGAGGTCTCTATAATCAATGCGTTTTCTCCATAAGTGCACATTGTGTCAATTTAGGAATAATGACTCAGAAGATCCTGTTTTCTAACTGACGGTCAATGATGATGGTGTTGAGCTTCATCATTTGGTGACAGGAACACTGTCCGAGGAAACACAAAGAGGGAATCTGATGCTAAAAAGACTGTAAATGTGTCAGATATCCACTTGATATGACTAACTCAGACCGCTGAAGCTTCACATCTACTTTTAAATGCCTCCATTGACCTGCAAAAGTTTTTTTCATCTGGTTTGTTTTTCAAAGCCTTACTGGTCGGTCTTACTGTGTTGCTTTTCTTATACACTGGAGGTACTATTGTTGCACTTTGTGGGGGCTCCAATCTAAAATCTTGCCTCAGGCACCAATAGTCAGACTAACCCTGAGTGGGTCAGGTGGGTCATTTATATTTCTTTTATAAATATGTAATGAAAGGATGAGGTGGAATTACATTGATGACATTTATTTCTTTGCGGGAGTTATACTACTATTGTATTATTTATTTGTTCTTGTTATTTTGTTTTTGTCCCATTTGTATTTTGGTTGATCCAGCTCCCTTGTTTCATTTGTTTGTTTGTGTGTTTGGTGGGGTGGGATTGGTAATCGGAGAAGTTATTTGGTAGTAACTGGGTTGTATTTTATGTGATTTACAGTACTGATGTATTTCAAAACAAAAAGTGCAAGTGAAAGAGGTAGTCAGTTGAAAAAAACTGATACTACAAATAACAGTAACAACAACAACAATAACAGTATAATACTACCAGTGCTACTACTACCACTAATGACGATAATAATAATAATGTCGTGGTGTTTTATATAAATATTTATTGATCTATTTTTATATTTTTCTTTAAAATAGAGCCGAATGTTTTCTTGTGTTCCCTGAAGCTTCACACATATGTCAAATCTACATCCGCACAGGCTGTGAACGGTCATTTATTACCTTCACTTTTCCTCAAAAAAGTTACCCTCCCCATAATTCTGTGTAATATTATGTCTGTGTATTTTTTACCGATGACATTTATGGTTATTTACTTCCAGAATCACGTTATGGCGTGTTTGTGGATGATCATATTTTATAGTTCCACCGGGCGGGTCAGCGGAAGGATATCCGGTATGTTTTCTATAAATGCCGCTTCGCCGCTTTTGTTTTGCAAACAGCAAACAGGAGCCGGAAGTTAGTGAAACAAACACCGGTGGGAAACATTTGTCTGTGAGTATTTGAGGTTTTAAAAAGAATAATCACCGTGTAACGACCCGTTATTTCATATATTGTATTACGTGACGTTATATGTGATGAATAGACCTTAATTTTGCCGCGGGTGACCAATGTTTTACGAGCTACGTCATCTGTTTGGGAAGCTAACCAGGCTAACCAGGGCCTAAGCTAACTAACTTTCATTGAAATTCATTCAAATTTTAAGTTTGGCAATTAACTCGGTTGCAGACAAAACATAACAAAGAAGAGAGAGAAATGGTGGAGGATAATTTGGTGACAAAGTTAACGTTAAAATGACCGACAAACGTCGAACGTTTTATTTCGGCTTTTGGCTCTTTTAGCAACACAAATAGGAAACATCTGGTTGACTGAATAACTGAAGTATTCGGTGTTTACACGGTGAAACCAGCTCATCCAGTAAACTCTACAAGATAAAGCTGTTTTGTTTCCACAAAGACTTGACAGGAAATTCTCTGGTGGTGACCTACATAAACTGCAGCGTCATATTGGCTGAACTATTCAGTAAACAGTCGACAGAAATGAGTCAGCAGCCGTTTAAATATTTAATAAACTGAATAAAGTCACTTTTTTATAAGCATAAATGCCGAATATTTGCATCCAAATGTTTGTAGACATCAGTGAACCCCTTTTGTGTCAAGTTTCTTTGTTACATCTCATTACAAAAGCAGAAGAGTAAAAATCCTAGGTTTCACTTCCTCAACAATTAAGTAAGGAAAAGAAAAAACATATTTTAAATAGTAGAGGCATTAGTAATAAGAGTATAAAACATATGAGTGTATGTGTCCTACCTATAATATATGAATAAATATCTGTAATATATGCACAAAACAGTCATAAGGTTAATGTTTATCAATCATTTAATCTTTTCTCTCAACAGTGTAAAAATGCAGATCTTTGTGAAGACCCTGACTGGCAAGACCATCACTTTAGAGGTCGAGCCCAGTGACACCATTGAAAATGTCAAGGCAAAGATCCAGGATAAAGAAGGCATCCCTCCTGACCAGCAGAGGTTGATCTTCGCCGGGAAGCAGCTTGAAGATGGCCGCACCCTCTCCGACTACAACATCCAGAAGGAGTCCACCCTCCATCTTGTGCTCCGTCTGAGGGGAGGCATGCAGATCTTCGTGAAGACCCTGACCGGCAAGACCATCACCCTGGAGGTCGAGCCCAGTGACACCATCGAGAACGTCAAGGCAAAGATCCAGGATAAGGAGGGCATCCCTCCCGACCAGCAGCGTCTGATCTTCGCTGGAAAGCAGCTGGAAGATGGCCGCACCCTCTCTGACTACAACATCCAGAAGGAGTCCACCCTCCATCTGGTCTTGCGTCTGAGGGGAGGCATGCAGATCTTCGTGAAGACCCTGACCGGTAAGACCATCACCCTGGAAGTGGAGCCCAGCGACACCATCGAGAACGTCAAAGCCAAGATCCAGGATAAGGAAGGCATCCCTCCCGACCAGCAGCGTCTGATCTTCGCCGGGAAGCAGCTGGAAGATGGCCGCACCCTCTCCGACTACAACATCCAGAAGGAGTCCACCCTCCATCTTGTGCTGCGTCTCCGTGGAGGAAACTAAGCAGCTTCTGCTGATGAAGATGTCTCAGTAACCCACAATATATTCCGGTGTTAAATCACTCCTCCTGATCAGCTGTCACTCATTCCTTCTTTTTTAAAAGTTTCAATAAAGGTTGAGCATTCCTGAAACTTGCTTTCATCTGCTATTGATAATTTCTCTGCACATTTTAACCAGCTTGAAGTGACTTTTGGGTTCCAGATGTTAAATTGAGCTTATAGAGTTGAACAGAAAAACAAGTGATGTAAAGATAATTGGATTTATGTTTGTGTTTTTTAAAGTGTTTGAGCTAAGATGCAGCATCGGTCCAACATTGACTTTAGAGTTCAGGTTTAAGTTGTTTTGGTGGATCTGTTGAGCCTGAAAATGTTCATTCTGGTTTCATTATGACTTTGAGTGCAAAAGCATCTACTGAAATCCTGCTGTTACACATGTTTATCACGACTAATAAAGTGGCTTCTCACAGTCAACTGCACACTCAAAGATCTTTGTTCATAGTGAATTTTTTTTTCACTGCACTTCCAAACAGTCTGATAAACTCCTGAACACAAACAAGTCAAATCATATTTAACTGGTTAAATGCACAAACATCTTACATTAAGTACTTTTGAGGTTGGGATCATTTCAATATTTATCCACTAGTTGTCACCAGAGACTGATGTAAAGACTTGATGAGACATAACACTAACAGCTATTAAAATATACTGTCCGATGAATAATATACATACATAATGCAACTAATGTGAATATTTAATCTGGAAAAAGGTCTTGGTTAACACATAATTTTGACAGTTTATCCATTTCAGATCATCTTGATTTAATTATGTTTTTCAAAGGTAAACGAATGAAATTTAAATGTAAAAACTATTTTTGGCTTTACAGGAATTCACAACATTCAGCAGAATTTGTTTTAGCGAATATAAAATAATTTTGAATCCAGTCATTCTTAAAACATGGATCAAAGATAAACACACTGAATCATGTCAATAATTCCTAATGCATATGACAGTTTAATTTAGAGTAAAAGGACATTTTTGTTCAGTCACCTCTGAATTAAATACAACACAGAGAGAGAGAGTCGCTGTGTGTGGAGCGCACTGCTGGTGACTAACGACAAACCAATAAAACAGATTTTAAATGTTATTTTATTACATTTTTAGGGCTTCACATCCAAAATACACAGAAAAAAAAATGTCAATCACCCTCTTCTCTATCATTCTTATAATGCACAAGAGAAAAAAAGCAAAGATGAACAGTTTATAATCAGCAGTAGTGATGCACTAACACAAGTTGAGAGAAGAGTTTATTATCAACATGTTTTGGTTGTTTCTTCGTCACTACAGGGAAGCTCGAAGCATCTCAGTCAGTTCACACATTAAACCTGAGAGCTGTGATGCTACATTAATATATATTCTGATTAAAAACCTAATTAATATGAAAGTGGAAGAGCACTTCCTGTATGTTTGTTAGGCTGTAAATCAGCCTCTAAACAAGTGAATTTAAACCAATGAGTTATAATAAGTATGCAACACTATGCACCTTCCCTCTGTGTGTGTGTGTGTGTGTGTGTGTGTGTGTGTGTGTGTGTGTTTGGATGCTCTCTCTCTCTCTCTCTCTCTCTCTCTCTGTCTCTCTCTCTCTACAGAATAGTCTCAGCACAGGAGTCGCTAAAGTGAGCATGCAGTTTTCTGTCAAAGTCTCTGTGTATTTGAGGCGTCGGAGGGTCATTAGGGGGGTAAAGGCAGTGTCGTGTGGAGTAGAAGCCAGACCCCTCGCAGTCTGACTCCACCTGGATGTTGACCTGGGGCACGGGCGGGCGCAGCGAAGGCAGAGGCAGAGGCAGAGGCAGGTGTGACGGAGCGTCCCCTGGGGCGAGGCTCGTCTGGGAGTGGGCAGGTGAGGGGGGGCAGGAGATCTTCAGGTGCAGAGTGATGCTGGGGAACAGTGGCGGAACCGGCCGGGTTACACTTTTACTTTACTATCACACACACAAGCTCAAAAACACACAGCGGAAGCTTCAACATACATTCAATTTCATGAGATTGGAAAAAAAAACAAAAAAAAGGAAAGTGTGTGATTATCTGGCTGAAGGTGCAGCGTGTTACATGACAAAAAAAACATCAAAACCACTTAAATTTGGAGGCAGATTTCTGTTAAATTGTGTTGGAATGACTGAAGAGGGCACTGTTCTTCAAGCTTTAGAAGCTTTCTCACACTGGCAGCTGGTGGAAGGAGTGAAAAGCGGATGATGTGGAGCAACACCTAGCAGGGGGAGAAGTGGCGAGCTGCAACAGGAAGTCTCATAGGAGGAACATTTTCTCTGTACATTTTAAAAATAGCACTGAGGGAAGAAGAAGAGCAGCATATTTTACAAGTGGACTATTAATCTATCTCTGTTCTATCACTTCCTGGTATCACATGATCGGTTAAAGTAAACGAGGGATTTTCAGGCACAACTTCAGCTGCTTCCGAGGTGCATTGAGAAGTGAGAGAAAAGTGTGTCGGTCTCATTATAAAAGTTGTTCTTTATATACTACAAGTGTTTCTGGAGTTTCGACCTCTTCGACCTCGACGGTGAACGCATGAATAAGCCGGTGAGTCTCATTAATATGGGCTGGTAAATTTAATCAGAAGGCCACAAAGCCTGTCAAGGCTCATTAAGAGGAGGAGAAGAAGAGGAAGAGGAGCAGAAGGAGGAGGAGGAGGAGGAGTGTACAACAGAGGAGCCTTCACGTCGTCTGTTATTAGATGGCTACAAAGAATGTATATTAGAAGTAATTTATCCTACAGAGACTCCGTTTTAAGGTGATTTGTTAAATTTGGAGTATTAAAACTGTCAGTGTTGTTGTTGTGTGTTTGTGTTTTAATGATTTAATGAACTACAAGATGAACCAAAGACAATTTTCTACTTTTTTGTAGGCAGTAAAGTCATATCCTCTTCTATTCTTGAGTAAAACTATTAACACTACAATGTAAAAATACTCTATTACTAGTAAAAGTCCTGCATTCAAAGCCGTACTTATGTATAATTTGTATTTTTGTCTAAACACAGTTGATGTATCCAAATTAAAAGTGATTATTAAACAGAAAAATGTCCAATATTGGATTCTTATGAATCATCCTTCCATGTTGAAGCAGTATTTTAATGCTGTTGGTTGATGTTGAGCTAATTTAACTTCTGTATAGATGTTGGTCAGTTTAATCATATTTAACAAGCCCATAATATGTCTTGTATGTATAATCTTACTCTGCAAAGTAACCAATTAATAAAGCTGATGAATAAATGTAGTTTATTATTATTATTATTATTGTAAGGTGTTACTTTTGTTGCATCTGTATTAATATGATCATGTTTGATCTTGTTTAGTTTCTAAATGATACCTCTGTGGGATCATCGTGTATTTATGCTCCTTATTTTCACACATTTCAATCATCTATTGAACAGCAGGACAGGATGCTGGTTTCTGTCAGCAGGTAAACAGGATCAGACTGTTCAACACAGCGAGGACAGACGGCAGCCATGCAGGAACACAGGACGTCAGAAAGTGCTCTCTGGTTTACTAATCAGTTAGTCAAGTCGAGAAGAAGGCAATCTGCAAAATGAGGAAACTTAAGGAGCCAAATTTAAAAGTGAAGCTGATATTTGAATCAAAAGAAACAACCAAAATCCTGTCAAGATAAATAAACTTGTCAGGAAACAGTTTAAAGGACCAGTGTGAAGGATTTAGTGGCATCTAGTGGTGAAGTTGCAGATTGCAACCAATTGAAAACTCTCCCTCCTCTTTCAAGCATAAAGGAGAACCTACAGAGGCCACAGAACTTGCAAAAAACATGAAAGGTCCTTTCTAGAGGAAGTGTTTGGTTTGTCTGTTCTCCCTCTGTAGATATAAAGACTCATTCTAAGTTAACAAAAACACAATGATTCTTATTGTCAGGTGATTATACACTAATTAAAACATACTTATGAATATTATATTCCATTTCTTTAAGTCCGTTCTGTTAGATGCCACTAAATTCTACACACTGGTCCTTTAAAGAAGTGACTGATGATTGATCCACATCACTGGATCAATCACTCTGTCAAATACATCACTGGCTTCCTGTCATTTGATGTATTAAACATAATTATACAAATAATAAAGTCACACTACTGTTAAATTAACAACTGTTCACTGTCACTTTCCTGGAAAACTACACTGATCAGGACCTTGTTTCCCCAAATAATCTTAATGCTAAAATGATCATAAAACTCAAGCTTAAGCAGCGTTTCCCAAAACATCATAACACTCTTATAAATAACTGTAATAACAAGCGATCGTAAGAGGCAAAGAATGTCTTCAGAAGCTTCAGAGCCTGCAGGAGGAACCAAAAACTACGTTTTATCAAAGTTTTTAGCATTTTTGATTACTTTTATGTCTGTACTTTTATCATGAACTCTGATGTTAAAGGATGTTTAATGTAAAATAAGTAGAAATGTTTCAATTAGAGAAGAAGACAACTAAACTAAACTAAACACACAACAAAACAGTTTCTTTTTAGTTTTGCAGATGTCAAAGTAAATGACTTGAAGTCATGATGTCACTTCCTGTCTGTCTGGCCTCTGTTCCACTAGCTTCTGTAACTCGGTGCAATCACTCATTCAGCTTTTCTTTCATCTGTTTTTACTTTCCATATTCTGAGACAACTCGGCTCCACTGCAAACACTTTCTATCAGAAGCTGAAACCTTTGTGATTTTAACAAAGTGAACTTAAAAGTTAAAAGTGCTGCGTTTTTTTTTTTTTTAGGTGCAGGAACAGAATCTGGACGTTTCGGCTTCACTTTGGCCTGATTTAATAATCTCCTCTGGCTCAAGTGTGTTTTCAGCCTCTATATGTTTGTTTTATATATTATTCTTATGTTGTTTTCTATATGCTTACATACAATAGGTCTATATTAATACAGAAATCATGACAGAACGATAGATGATGTGCATATTTATGAAACTTTAGGAACCATCACTCAAGAGTGACGACGTCAGCAGCAGCTAAACAGATTCTTAAACCAGCTTCCATCCATAAAATAACAACAGGCAGCAAACTGAGAGCTGAGTCCTTTTCATTCTGACTGATTCCAAATATAAAACATTATATTTTGTCTAGTTTATAATGCCTGCACTTTAAGATTTATGTATTTTTAATATATAGCACAGTAGAGCTGCTACCTCGACCTTGGACTCGCCATAATGCGAAGCTTACAGACAGTTTAAGTTACTGTAAAGTGTGTTCAGCGTCTCTTCAGGGGCTTTAAGAAGCTCTTAATGGTTTCCACTCGCTCTTACAGTAAATGCTGCTTTGGGAGAAGTAGAACTGCTTAACTTTTAAAAAAAATTGGTTGTAACCAGGAAACAAGGCCCAAAAGAGAAGGACTTCCTCTTTTTGTTTTAATCATCATGACTCCCTGGAGGAAAAAAAAAATAGCTACAAGCTTTCAAAGACAAGCTTTACAACAGAATAAAGATATCAAACTGCTGCCTCGTCGTTTCCAGGGATTTACTTTCTCTCTCTCTCTCTCTCTCCTAAATTTTGATGTTGAAAACACTCTCACAGCTAACACAATCACACAACTATAATAGTAATAAATAATACAGATAAATGACAGATAGTCCAACACACAAACCTGAAATTCAGATTGTTAAAGGGCGGGGTCTTCATACAGCTACCTGTCTCCTAGAAATGACATTTATATACCATGAAACTGTCTCCTCACTTACGAATGTTATTAGTCAACAATATGTTGACAGAAAACAGGCTTCCTATACAAGTATATAAACATAATTTCTAGGAGACATGTCTGATACTGAAACTAATGTCTGATTTATAGTTTTTTTTCTTACAAAGACAGTTTAAATCAGTTGCAGCTCATTTTTAAGTAGAGAAAAGTGTGTAATCATAATAATCTTTCTGGATCTACAGTGATTAAAATACATGAACAGATAGGAAGGTGTTGTTGAATTAAATGGATAAACCTAATTTCTATCCGGCAACCGTGTTAAACAGAATATGTACAAATATCAATTACATGCTCTCATGCACTGCGTTGTAAACAGTACTCTCTCTCTCTCTATGCAAGTGCACAAAATTACCCACATTAACCTATCTGCCTGCGGTGTAAAAACAATCTGGCATTTCAAAATAAAATATCTAAAACATTTTCCAACACTCATATATAAATACAAGTGATGCAGCAGCTGAGAACTGAACAAAAAGAAAACAAAAAACATGTGTTTATGTGTTTGGTTGTCTGGCAGTGACAGTGTTGTCCCAGCCAGAGTTTGTGTCAGGTGAGTACATCAGATCACTGTAGGGCACGTGCAGTTTCAGCACACAGTACCTGCGGTCTAGTTCATTTTGATCGGATGTGACTGTGGAGTACGGGTTCATCTCCTGTAAGAAAACACACACAAGAGACAGGAAGAACATATGCACAGAACAACACAAGTGTACACAGGTGTGAACAATTCAACACAAATACCACAAATAACACAGAGACACAAGATAGTAAAGATGAACAAAAACATCCAAAAGTAATCTGAACAGTCACAAAAATACCACCAATATCTTTGACATAATAACTGCAGTGGCTACGTTTACATGCACATCAATAATGTGACACGTCTGACTGCAGTAATGCAATCATGTTCAGGACCCGTATTCATCAAACTGCTAAGACAAAAAATTTTCAAAGTAAAAGAAAAATTGTACACTTTTACTCACAAACCTAAATATAAAAGCTCAAATTTCTGTTGAGAAATACTTATTCAATAATTTAAGAGAGCTCCAGAGTACTCAACTGATTTAGCATTTCACTTCCTGTAAATATATGTTTTCAACCTATAAGAGCCCATGGTAACACAGGTGTCACCAACCCTTTCAATGGTCTGGAAAATGCCTTATACAGCTTTATCCTTGATTTTAACTCATGAAGTCCCTAAGTGAACATCCTGGTGAGGTCATGTGACAATTAGTGAATCTGTGTACCCATGACATCACTTCCAAAATAGCGGTGTGGTGTGCCTGGTCAGGAAATGTGACAGAACTAGCTAATTTTAAAAAGCTTGTTTTTTTGTTACTAAAGGTAGGTTTCAACCCATTTAACAATTCTGATGCTTTAATAAGACGTGCTGTATTACATTTAACCTGTTCTGACCACATTTCTTGAACAAATTGATATAAAACAAGTTAGGGAAATATTGTTAAGACATATATGTTACATTACAGATCTTTGACACTGACGGTGGAATTTCAAAATAAAATTCAGAAATGTGTTCCTTGTGGTCCATTTGGTCTGTTTTATATTCCCCATAACTTTCCTTTAAGGAGAAATGGGTTCTTATGGGTTAAAAAACGGATCAAAATCGATGCAGCAGAACCAGATATTGTCTTTTTTTATCCCACATATTCTTCTTCCTTGTCAAAACCAAGTGGCATCTCCAACATCTTGAGGCTGAAGCACCTTAAAATGCCACCAACAGCTGCTAGATGCTCATTCATAAAGCCTCAACTTCTCTCTAGAAATACTGAGTCAATCATTGTTTTCAATGAGTCATTATGGTCTCAATCTCTAAATTCAGGCCCTCTAATAAATGTGCGGGTGATCATTTTGGAAATTATTGCTCTGTTAATAAGATTTGACCCCCATAAGGTGTCACAAGATGATTAACAAGACAACAGAAGAAACACAACTTTCCTCTAATTTCTGCTTTATTCCTTGTGAATTACTGTGTAATTTCATGTCCTTGAGCCTCTAAAAGTTATCCATATTAAAGAAGAAAAATCAATGCTCCACTGGTTGACTGAAAAATGACTGTAGAAAATATTGTTCATAATGAATAATACAGAGAACGTCTTTACTCCTCATTAAGGCAATTTTAAGTGCACTTCTAAGTTTGATGAATACGGGCCCAGACTATATTATAATGGTGACTTTTAAATTAAATTTCATGTAAATTTAACTAGATTATTCCCTTACAATTGCCAAAAGTTAAATTATTGAGTGCATGTAAAAGTATCCGATGGTTAATTAAGCAAAATAAAGATAAATTATCCACAGTCACAGGCAACAAATCTATCAAAAGCTCTATTAGATCTCCATCTGTCACATTTAGTAAATGTACATCAAACATTTTTTAAAAAAACGCATCAAACATACACAACAAGAGGTGGGAGGGTTGTTGTACTCACAGTCGGAGGTTTGGTTTTGGGTGGGGGGGTTGACATGGGTGGGGTCTGGCTCTGTTTGGGGCTCTATGACCTCCATGGGGATCTGCACCGGAGGGGGGACAGAGCTCCGGGGCTGAGAGGCACAAAGAGGAAGGAGTCGACATGCAGGACAAACTGGGATCTTAAAGGATGAATCTGGTGATTTTCTATGTTTTTCTTATTGTCAACAAATTTCATGTTTGGATCCAAACCGACAATGAACTCATCCTACTAACAAGTATTGTGTGCGTATCCAAAGTCTGATATATCTTATTCCTCTGTTGTCGTCCAAAAACTATTAAAAACACATCAGTGAGTCCCACTGCTGCACTGGGTGACATGTTCCTTCATCACTATATACACACACGCTGTCCTGCTGCCAGAAATACTCACTAGAGCACCAAATGTGGATTCATCCGCAGCTGAAAATAGTCCCTAACAAATGCTCTATTTCATCCTGTTTAAGTAACGTTTAAAAAGAGGCATTTGGTCATAAAACAAAGAGTCAGAAACATTAAGATTTTAACCTGATGTTTGCAGTTCATCCTTAGGGGGACGTGAATATCTGAACTACATTTCATGGTAATCCATCCAACAGTTATTGAGATTAATGTCATAGTGGTGTTAGAGGGAAACTCAGAGGATCACCAAAGTCAGTAGGATTCATCCTCTGGAGAACATGAATGTATGTAAAAGATTTCATCTTAATCCATCTGATAGTTGTTGAGATATTTCAGGCTGGACCAAAGTGGTGGACTGACCGACCGTCATTGCTGCTATTGTGGCTAAATACGAAATATTTGTGTCCCATGTTAAAAAATTTCTGTCTTCAGAAGGAACCAATGTGCTTGAAGTAGAGATTACGGCAGTCAGAAAGTATCCATCCAAATTTAGCGCAACTTTTTACCAAATTTCCAGAATATCGGCAAAACACAAATTTGCATTTACTGCAATTTTGCGAATATTAGGAGTTGGTTCATCAAGATAAACAGTTGGTGGTGCCAATCCTCCAGTCGGTGCCATTAAACCGTTGCAGAAGAAGAGGAAACAACGAGATGACGTCATTAAAAGAGCGACAGTCGAAGCTCAAATGATGGAAAACGTGATGGAAATACGACATTTCTGTTTGTTTCATGTATTAATTGGAGGAAGGTTACAGCCTCCTCATCATCGCTCCACACAGATCTGATGTTTTCGTCTCGTCAGCTGAGAGGAAACATAAGTTTAAGTTTAAGTTTAACATAAGCATGTGACTTAAACATAAATGTTTAAGTCACATGCTTCATGATTTAATTGCTAAATCTGTTTCCATTGCACTTTGTCGCATTTTGATTTTATCAATTAACCAACTTTTAAACCAAACTTAAAAACTTTTTTGCGATATTTTGATAATTTATGAATTTTCTAGTGTTTCCACTAAAGTGTTTTTTATGCACCAATTAAAAATGTAGATGTAGATTGAAAAGCACCTATAGTTGGTTTTGGTCTTTTCTTGGGATTTGTTGACAATTATGAAAATATAATAATAAACCCAGTTTTATCCTTCAATCACAATCATCAGTGGAAACACAGCCGTCCTCATGTTACTTCCAAAGAGCATCTTCACTGTTTTGTCTTTGGTTGAGGACTGAAGCGAGGACATAAGTGGGCACAGTGGGAAAGGTGGACAGATACACTAAAAGGAGCACGGACAGACAAAAAGACTGTAGTAAGTGTTATACAGTGCCTTTTCAGCAACACTGTGGGACAGAGAGGAGAAACATACAGTATTAGTCAGCGAAAACAAACCCAGGAGTGACACAACCACAACAGATGGAGCGACACACGTTTAAATACACAGTAAATAACGAGAAAAGACACTCGCCAGCGTTGGAGATTACAGTAGCTGTGTGTTTGGCGGGCAGACACTGTATCTGTGTGTGTTTAATTTCATGTTTGCGGGACATTTTCCCTCACCTCCTCGTCGCTCTCTGGCTCTACCACCCTCCTCTCTTTCTTCTTCTTCTTCTCGTCCTCCTTCTTCTTCTTGTCTTTGTCTGGCAGGATGTCGTCCAGCCAGGCCAAGTCGTGTTGTGAGAACATCAGATCCAGCAGCTTACGTACAACCATCAGACCCAGAATCTACACAAAGTAGAAAGACAGTTAACCCTCGACAAACTGGAGATACAAGAAGTCGTGACATCATTATCAAGGATCCTCGTTTGCCTTCAGAACAGACAAATAAATATAATTTATAAAAAAGCCTTAAAATTTAGAAAAAGTTTGCTACATATTCACACAACAAACATGACGTTCATCAAGTCAACATCATGCTGCTGGAACCAAAGTTGGGACAAAGTTTTGCAACTCAAGCTGGTCTCAAGTCCCGCTATAAAGACCCAAGTCAAGTCCAGGTCCTAAACTTTGTATTTCAAGTCCTAAACAAGTTATTATGTCCCTCACCATGACAAAAATAATGAATGTTTTTTGAGAGAAATAGAGCCACGCTTTATACGAAAAGATACGTAAGAAATGCAAGCTGATGAACAGGCAGTTTGCTAGTTCGCTAACCAAAACAGTTAGCTTTGTTAGCCGGCTATAAGTAGCCCTATAAGTAGATCCTTATACAGTCAACTACAACTGTTAATTTCTGTATGTCCTAGAATATAGACTAGTTAAAGACTGATGAAAGAAATTAGTAGAAGAAGCTAATCTAAAGTAAGTAGATAAGTAAGATAAGTAGATACTTACAGGGTTAGCTACAATTGCTAATTTCTGTATTCAGTCAGACTCACAGATAAGAGTTTGGAATAATTTATGTAAGTTTTTTTGGAAAGCTTTAGGAGACTCGCACTGGTACAAGTGCACAGTTAGCCTTAAGTCAAAATGGACACAAAATAGAGAAAAAAGACCCAGGAAGAAAAATGCCTGAAAAAGGCCTAAAAAGAAGAAGTAGGTATTAAACAAATGCACCAAACAAAGTGTTTGACAAAATAAGAATTTATCCATTTTCACCATTTTATTTGAGTGTTACTTTTACTTGTACTTTCTACTAACACTACCCAAATGCAACGTGTGTCACTTTATAGGCTACATGGGCAAAATTATCGTTGTGCCTCTCTACGGCTGACAGTGATGATGGCAAATGATGATGATTGAGTGTCCAAAATCTCTGCTATATAGAGAGTAATAGTAGTTTTGGGGGGGACTTATTATCATTTAGATATGGAGATAATGGGGTGGAAAATGCAGCAGGGCATCTGCAGCTGGCACCATTTATCAAAACATGTTTAAAGTGGCTTTAATCATTTGTCTGAAGTTTTGTGTCGACATTCATACATTTCAAAACTAAAATTACCCTTAAATGACTGCTAATGCATTCATAAATACCACAAATGGAAAAAAAACAAAGATACAACAGAGTTACAGTCACACCAGGTCACAGACACACTCACCATTACTGGGAAGACGATGGCCAAGAAGGTTGACTTGAGGATCCAGAGCACAGCCAGACAGAGGATCTGGACCAGCGTGAAAAGATGAACGCGTCTCAGAGGAACGTGACGCAAGAAGGAGAAGTCTGGCTGGTGTTTGGCCGGCATCAGACACAGTTTGATACGCTCCCAGAACTGAAAACAGAAAATACAGAAGACGTTGAAATATTCAGAGGAGTGATTATACCTGATTCACTGTTAGTGTATTAGACATTTCAGTCCTTTACAGAGACAATAAAGCTACCATTACCACTACCAAGTTTACTTTTTATTTATTTCCAGGTGGAAATATTAGTATATTTTCCATTTTATTGATCAAAAAATGCCAGAAACATTGAACATTAACAGAATTTGTATTTCCCTGATGATTCGCAGCAAAATATATCATTATTTTGATCATGTTAAGTGAAATTTAAACAAATTGGACATTTTCATGGAGTTAATAATGCAAAGAATGAAGCTCTCATGAAGTATATCATAACATTTTCTCCATAGAAATAGAAAACCATCTTTAATCTACCTGGATGCCACTTAGTGAGGCGACTCCCATGTAGAGAAACACTCCGTAGAGGACCGGCATCGGGATGTACTGCAACAAACAAACAGCTGTTAAAAAGGCTTAACTGCAACTTTAAAGGTGCAAATAATAAAACTGATGGAGACAAAACAGCATCATATTGTGTGTTGTCAGACAAGACTTTTCTCCAGATCTTCACACATGAAATTATTGTCTTTTAGTAGAATTAAATCTGACATTTTACGACGTTAAAAGTGTGTTAAGATGTAATTTTGACTGTTATCATGATACTGATGACTGAAGCTTCCATGTCACAGAGAGTCAAAGTAAAACTGGAACTGCACCATTTAAAATCCCACTGACATCTGAAATAACACAAATAACTCAACAAACCAGGTATCAAACATAACCTTACTCAACAATATGTTGTGTTTTTCACTCCATATCTTACTTAGGGATGTGCAGAGGGTCCAGTATTTGTATTTGTATTTTTTGAGGCAGCAAAAATTATTTGTATTTGTATTCGAATAAAAGTGGAAAGAGGCTTAAAAATCCTGTTTTTGTTTTTATTACGCTTTTAATTCTAGAAAATTAAAGATGAAAATTAAAGTGATGTCCAAAATTAAGTGGATGTGACTCCCCTCATTGAGACCTGCTGATAGACGTCACAGCGGAGCAGAGGAGAGACACTGAGATAGCGACTAGAACTGACCTGCTCGCTGGTATTTGACATGTTTTGTTTTTTTTCTTCCCAAAAACAAATAATTTAAAAAATATTTGTATGAAACAAATATTCATAAAAAACCCCACTATTTGTGCTTTGCCGAATAACGTATTTGTATTCGGGCACACCCCTATAAGGACTGCCATTTTTTTGTTGTTGTTTAATATCGTTTATTTAACATTTCGGTTTTTAACAGCCTTTAACGAACACTGTTTCCCGTTAGCCAACAGTGTGGACATTTTTAGACGGCTAGAGAGTTGGAAAAATTACTTTGGATGAACATTTTTGTGAATTTTATGGATATGGACGTTACAATGATGTTGATACATACACTGCACATCTACCTACTAACCTGGAGAACAGGAGCGAGGAAGACTGAGACTCCAGTCAGAACAAACACCAAAATGCCGGTCAACCTCTGCTCCCTAAATATGAGGAATCATACAGTATATTATGAATGCAAACAGTGTAAAAGATTCACACACACACACTCAGTGTCAGGATAGTCTTACCTGACTCCGAGGAACTGGGGCTGTTCTCCGGGAGCGCTAGATTCACTCTCCATCTTCAGAGAGTCGATGTGGGCGATGGAGATGACGGTGGCTGCGACGTACCAAGGCAAACCCATGAAGGAGCACACGGCCATCAGTATACCCACCCAGAACAGGTCCAAGTGGTAGCCACAGCCTTTCTGCAATTGTGTAAAATCACAGCAGGTGACAAGACACTCAGGTGTATCCATGGCTGAAGGATCTGAGGAACATATCTGAGATCTTGTGATTCTTCTGACCAGCTGTTCTACAAACAACATTGTACCAAACATAATTTACAGACGTATCTTGTTCCTACAGTCAGTCAGAGTAAAGTTTATCTATTGAAGAAATTGGCCGATTTGCAGACCTTCAGTTTGTTCTCCTTGCGGTTGACGATGACAGCGCTGATCTGCTGATCCATGAAGATGAGGATGGTGACCAGGAGAGCGGGAACGAAGCTGGCCACATACCACCACCAGGGGTTCTTACCGAACGGCATCACCAGCCAACCACGGTCAGGACGTGTGGGCTGCATCATACACACACACACATTATAATGACATTTAAATATATCATACTGGTGAACATCCAACTAACACTGGTAATGGTGCGACTAAAACATACTAACTACTATGCAGTGGTGGAAGACGTATTCACATCACTTATTTATATAAAAGTATTAAAACAGCAATGTAAAAATACTCAATTACAAGTAAAAGTCATCCTAACTCTAAGTAAAAGCACAAAAGTATTTTAAGTCCACTTAAAGAATCAAAGTGAAAGTTATTCATTTTGGAGAAAAACTGGCTGTGACTGGTTTTTATTAACCCTTTCATGCATGAATTATGATCACCTCAGTCAGTGTTTTTATTCCTCTTTAGGCATGAAAAAAAATATTTGAACTTCATTTTTTTAAACACGCATTTTTCAAGGAGTTTGTCCAACTTAGTGGACAGATGATTAATTGTCATTTTCTCCCAACATAAAATCAATACTTGGAAATTTTAACAATTGTATTACTCCTTAGTTGTTACTTGATGTTACAAAATTTTATTTACCTGCAAGGGTCTAATACTATAGAAGGATTGGCAAGATGTTCCTGAGCTGATGAGTATTTCCGGCCGGCAAGCGGCCATCTTGGTTTTGAGAAATTTGTGTTGCACTTACAAAGGCTGGCCAGTGGATGGCAGTGTATGGGATGACACACTAGAGTCCACTGTGTTGGCTGATGTGCAACTATACCATTAAAACCCCATGCATATATAAGAAAACGGCTTTTGAATAGCTGTCCACTGTAGTGACCACTATGCATGAAAGGGTTAATATTGAAGCATCAGTGTTAGAGCAGCATGTTACTGTTGTAGCTGCTGGAGGTGGAGCTAGTTTCAACTACTTTATATACAGTTAGATAGTTTAGTCCAGTGGTTCCCAACCTAGGGGTCGGGCCCCTCCAAAGGGTCAGCAGATAAATCTGAGGGGTCGTGAGATGATTTATGGGAGAGGAAAGAAGAAAAAACAAAATTATGATACAGATATTTATGTTATCTTGGGAACAGTTATTTAAATTAAACCATCTGCTTAAAAAGAAAGTCTGTCTTTGGTGGAACAGCTTTCAACTCAAAAAGTGGAGTTCCAACCGCCTGTTTTTATGCACATTTACAATTTAAGCATTAAAAAAGTGAGCGGCAAGGCTGAAAAAAGCCAAAATATTGCAAAAAATGCATTTACATTTTGTTGAGGTGTAAAAGTAGTTGTGTGGATAAACAGACTTAGTGAAAACACGATGACGTACATGAATCATGTGAATTAAACGTCACTGAAGACCTGAAAACATCAGATCTGTGTGGCGCGATGATGAGGAGACTGTAACCTTCCTCACATGAATACATGAAACAAACAGAAATGTCATATTTCCATCATGTTTTCCACATGGTTTCCCATCGTTTGATCTTTGACTGCCGCTCTTTTAATGATGTCATCTTGTTTTGTCTTCTTGGTTTTGTGGAAATTAGGTTAAAAGTTGCACTAAATTAGGATGTAAACAAGGCTATAGACATCTGAAACATGACAAGAGGATCCAACTAGACACTGCTTGTTGTAGGAGGGTCATAAAGGGGCCAAAAAGTTTGGGAACCACTGGCTAGGAAAAAGGATGTGTTGTATTTTATAAGCTTATCACGTTTTTTAATGTAAAATCTTAATCAGAAAGTTCTGGAGTAAACATACTTAATTATTTTCCACCACTGCTAACAGACACACATGCAGAAGGGCAGTCGTGTGATATAAGCAAATGTATTTACGGTATAAATACACACGTAATTTAGTGAGAAATCAAATACCTTGATCTCAGTTGGAACGATTAGTTTGGGTGTGTCTAACCCGATCAACATATCCAGACCCACAAAGGACATGATTGACATGAAGATGGCAAAATCACTGATTAGCTTCCTCAGCTACACAAAACATCAAGACAAACGAAGAGGAAGAAGAGATGTGTAGTATGACGAAGAAGTGAAGGAGAGAGACATAAATGTAGAGGAGGAAGGTGCGTACATGAGGAGATGAAGACAGGAGAAGAAGAAGAGAGACTCTGTAACATAATCATTACATTATTAAAATCCACATAAAATCAAATGACTGATTAAAAGTGTGTAAAAACAACATCCTTGAGGAAAGAAATGCGTCCGAGCAGTGACATAAAAAGTTGGGGAAAGTTGGAGAGAGGTACTGAGGGAAGACGTAGACCTTGATCTCAGTGGGTACGTGCAGTTTGGGGGTATCCAGGTCCAGCAGGAGGTCCAACCCACAGAAGACCAGGATGGAAATGATGATGGAAAAGTCACTGATGAGCTTTCGGAGCTGGAGAGCGCAAAACAGGGAGAGCAGAGGAGGAGAGAACATGGGAGAGGACCTTCCGCTACGGATAATGGAGGTTTTAGAGGTAGAGGTTCGGGTCGGGAGAAGGACGAAGCATTCAAATGAAAGATATTTCGTGCAGATATTCAGGAGCTTTAAAAGATAAGTCTGGTGATGTTCAAATCCCATGAAAAGACCAAAATCAATAACATTAGTCTGTCAATAGTTTCTGACTTTCCTACTCTGTGGCTCTCAGCTTCAAGCCCATTGGTTCTTCAATCTTTAAAAACGGCTTCCAAATATCAGGCTGCAAACTGAAGTGGCCTAAAAAAGGTGACAGAACCCAAAACCTTTTTAGGAGGCTCTCTGATCTGGCATTTTATAGACTAAACAACTAATCAGAAACATGTACGAGCAAAAAAATGTTTTGGTGTATAGTCCTCTGCATTATCAACATGCCCACAGCCTGTTAACGTAGGATGGAACGACTGCATACGTTGTGGTCACATGCATGTAGACGTGCTTCCATGGTTAGATAGATCTGTCATGTGACTTAGTAGAAATTTGGAATGATTCATTTAGTGAGGGTGAGTTATAAATGCTGTAGTCAGCAAAGCAAAATGACAGCACAGAAACTTTTGCTGCAATGTAATCGTATCTTTCACCTTGTTGTTTAATGTGTTTCTAACTTTCAAGATTTTGCTCTTTTCTACTTAGTTTCTTCGTCTCTAACTCTCTGCTATGCTTGAGGAAGGCTGACAGAGAGACTCCGATCTTTCAGTGCAACACACAGAAACTGGCAACAAAGCCTGCACAACCTCTTGCCAGATGCTGGGTTTGCATCAATGCTCGCAAGCTAGCGAGTAGCTTGCTACATTAGCCGCTACTAGCATAAAACGCTGGAATCTGTACGCTTAAATGAATCGAGTGGAGTTGCACTGTGGTAAGTTTTGACAAGGAAGAACGTGTGGAATAAGAAGGACAATATTTCTGATTCTGCTGCATCGATTTTGATCCTTTTTTTAAAAAAAAGAAAACTGTTCATTGTCAGTCCGACTATGTTATAGTACTTATGATAAATTGGTGGAGTTTTCTTTTAAACAGCCACATTTCAAGTAGCAGTAACCCATAAAATAACTGCGTCCATTCCTGCCACGCAGGTGTCATATTTTTCATCCAAGACAAAGATTTTTGCTGAAAGGCTAAGTTTGCTGCCCTGAAATATATTATTTAATTCTTTAAAAGGGCAAATAAATGGTTTGTTGATGACAAGAAAAATATAATAGATCACCAGACTTATCCTTTAGGTTTGGCCACTTTCATGCTTTGGTAAATATCCCCCTAAATTAGAAGAATCCAGCATTTCACATGCAGGTTTCCTTTCTTTGCTGGCTGGGAGAGTCTCTAACAGCATTAAGGCCATCATGCAAAAACAACTTTGCCTAAAGTCGTTGTGTTGACTGTGAGGTCGTCTTACCTTTGTTGGGAAGTAGCGGCTGAACTTGAACTTCTTGAGAGAAACGGTCATGGAGTAGGTACCAAAGAAGAGGATGAAGGACATGAGGGCCAGATCAGGAACATACTTACAGGAGTTCCCCACCAGCGTACCGCTATACTTCACACACTCTTTCTTACTCAGCTGACTCCAGTCCAGGTCTGTCAAGTTAAACTGCACAGACAGGACGAGGGAGGAAGAAGAGGAGGAGAGCCGGGGACGGGGAGTTGAAGACATAGGTCGATGAAGGTGGGAGGAAAGGCCGAAACCAAAAGGTGGGTAGAGGCATGGAGAAGAAGCACAGACAAAAAGAGAAAAGACAAGCGATAACAGAAGAAAAAATACAAAACAAAAGAGAAATTGGAGCTATAATCCTCGTTATATTGTCTGCAATTACTGTTATTTCTCATTTACTACAGTGCAATAATTTAGTAAGTTACCTTCACACACACGGGAATAACAATAATTAATGTAAGTGATGCCAATCTGAAGCTCCTTTATCTTCTTTCACTTACCAGCATAGTCATGTTATCATCTGCGAGTGGAACTGAAACATTCAAGCCCAGCGCAGATGCTGAGGAGCAAAAACACAAGAGAGAAAAACCAAATGAATGATGGGTAACATGACGTTTTATATGTATGAACAAGAATTACTGTAATTAAAGACAAATTAAGGAAAAACTGAACATTGCAAAAGCAAGGAAATCTTGTTTATACTGAATTACATTGATGAACAACAGCCACGTTTACATCCAAATGTAGCACAAATGTGCTAACGGTACTCATGCAGTCGTCTGTGAAGGAGCAGCCTCTAACAATGTGATCAGTATTTGATATTTAAAACTTAGGCTTGAGAGTTTTCCTCAAACAACTAAAAGTAAATGTGGCCCATCTCTATATAACAGGTCTACACATGCATACTCACTTTTTCAGACAGCATCCGAAAGTGAAGCAGAAGCAGAACAGAATACAAATCACAAAGTGAAGACTAAAGATTTTTATATAATCACACTGTGAAATATCTTCTCAGTTAACACATTGCATTTATATGAACATGACGACTTAATGCCTGCTGAACGACTGTAGAGACGGGAATGTCGGTCTGTCTGTTGGTCCAGACCCAAATATTTAAACTATTGGAAGGATTGCCGTGAAATTTGGTCCCTCTAGCATCATCATCAGGTCAAAATTTCAATACTTTGAATACTGAGCACCAAATACCTGCAAAACTAAACACATTCCCATCAGCCTCAGCTGTGTTTTTTATTATTTTATTGGTCAAATAATTAAATCCAACTGACCATATATGTTAATTTTAGAGGAAAAAAGACTTTTATCTCACCAATGTGATGCCATTGATCACAGTCAGTTATCACAATTTCCTTAAAGTGTAAGAAAACAGAACAAAAAACAGAGTTTGAAGACTCACCCTGGTCCGGAGCGATGCATTCACACCTGTAGGAAGTGATGTAATCAGGCTTGAAGCCACGGTTGATTGGGTAATACTTAAAGGATCCTACCTGTAGAAAATAAAACGTGTTTTTGTCCTTTAACAAACTTTATATTATATCTTAAGTGTTGTGCTGTTTGTCTGTGTTGCTTCGTGTACTTGTAGAGTAAATTTGTAGATGTTGCAGATGTGTGTGGTAAGGACAATTTGGTGTTCGTCCATTTCACACGACACTTTGTTACCCACCATCTTCTTAATGGCATCAGAGATGAATATGAAGGAGATGAGGCTGGAGAACCCCTCCTCGGTGAAGCGTGTCATGTACTGGATGATGTAGCTGGCGTCTGACAGTACCAACAGGAAACACTGCAGACACGAGTGAATGCCAATCCACAGACGCAACTCCATGTAGTCTATACCATTATTCCTGTGAGGACAGACAAGAGAATCTATCTATCTTCTGTCTATCTGTTATTATGTGTACTGTGTGTTTTTTTCCTCTTGTGTGTATCTTACTTGCTGAATTCATAAAGCAGTTTCTCAAAGATAAGAATGGGTCCAGTAGAGCTGAGGATGATGAGAGGTTGGCCACCAAACACACAAAACACAGTCCCTGCTAAAGCTGTGCCAAGGAAACTCTCCATCACACCCTGGGAGAAAGAGAGAAAGGACAGCCAGAGAGGTTTAAAGAGAGGTGTTGTCAAATATAAGATAAGACTGGCTGGAGGGTTTCTCTACTGGCTCACTATACTTTCAGCTGTGCTTGTTTTTAATCCTTTGAACCGAAGGCTTTCCTCCATTTTCAAGCTCTTTATTTAGAGACTTTTAACAGAGTTACAACATGTCTTAACCAGGCATGTCATACATTGTTATTTACAGAATAAGCAAGAACAGATTTCATGAAAAAATTTAAAAATATTTACGCGATTTAAATATTTTTGCTTGTATGTCCGCAGGTTTTCAACATAGTGAAAACATATGTAGGCCTATATGAATGAATAGAGGAGATGTCAATCAGCTGCTATGATTAATAGACAGAAAATGAATCAATTAACCATCTTCCATCTTCTCAAATGTGAAAATGTTCTTGATTTAGTCCTCTATGACAGTAAACTGAATATCTTTGGGTTGTGGACAAAAGAAGACGTCATCTTGGGCTTTTGGAGACATTATATAGACCAAACAACTAATCAAGATAATAATTAACAGATTAGATAATGACAGATAATAATTAAAACAATTGTTAGTTTCAGCCCTAGTGTCAGTGTTCCAGCCTTGATAAAAATAAATAAATAAATAAAATAATTATTGGGGATAATCTAGTTCTAAAAGGCACATCATGGAGTCATGGATGTACTGAAAACTATCACTGGATTACTGTGACACTGAAGGAAATTTAAAACATGATGATTATAAGGCAAACTGACAGCAAACGCGGATTTATGGATGAAGAAGAGAGGAAGAATTATGACCAAAAATGGCATAAAAAGTGCTGTGTCTCAAATCTCATACTTCTGTACTTACACTTAACATTTTGAGTGCATAAGTGCATTCACACTGAGAAGTATGGGAAATGCAGTGCACTGTGAGTTCCCGGATGGTGCACTAGAAACAGTCAAAAAGTTGAGTGTGGAACTATGGACACTTCTCGCCCTCAATGGTCGCCATCTTGGCTACGTAGCGGGAGGGGAGGGACCACTTTTCAAACTGGAACGGGTACGTTGTAACTACGGTGAACATCGCCACATTATACAAATGTAAGTTATACATGTGTTTTTTAGCACTAAGCACCACTATACTGTTGTCAGATATAAGCCATCAGTATGTTTTTTGGGTTAATTTAGCAGTCTGTAATGATTTGGCAGCACGAACGATAACATGAATGCTAACACTAGCTAATGCTAATTTGTGATCATCATATCTGGTAAGTGCACACCGGCCGTGTTTGATTTGAGACAAATCAAACACAAATAGAAATTTGCGCACTACGCCAGTAATACATAGTGTACACAGTGTACTACATGAAAGGGTACTAACAGAAGTATGTGATTTTAGACACAGCTCCAGGTCCAGGCACTCAAGGTAGGTTTGAAAAAGTAGAAGGCTTTTATTTAAATGGGCTAGAGTCATTCAAAAACACACCAATGTGTGTCGGCTTGCACCTTCTTCAGGGTGTGACACCCTGAAACCTACCTACCTTGCGTGCCTGGACCTGGATTTTTTATGCCATTTTTTGGTCATAATTCTTCTGCACTTCTTCAATATTATTCCCTTCCATGAGCACTGGTGGTTTGAGGGACACCAGCAGCTTCTTCTGTCTTTTACATATGCAGATTTATGGATGTTTACCCATGACTGGGACATCAGATATATTTCTAAAAGTGTAAGTCAAACTGAATCCAACAAGACGTGTATCATGTCTTATGTGTTCAGATTTGGATTGTGCTTATTATCGGGTGCAAAGGGTTAAAGACCGGTTACGTTTTTCTTTCTGTCACCTGGTAATTTTCGGTAGCATCTCCTAGCAGTCCTCCAAAGGTGATGGCATTGGTGACGGTGCCCAGGTAGATGAAGAGCACAGCAGAGATGGTCTGGATATGGAAGCCATCGTAGATATCACTACAATAAAATGGCATCTTCCTTTTGATGTCCAGCCATAATCCACCACCAATCCTATAAAAACAAGGTCGAGAACAAATAGCACGTCAACCGAGTCACTATTTATTATTGTGTCCTTAATTGCTGCCTTGCTGAATAAAGAACCGTAACTTGTTAGAATTGGATGTAAATATTGGGGTGCAAAATCATCTAATATGGACATGATCCCTAGGGGTACTGGATATAGTCCCCTGCAGTGCTCCCATACCTCCCAGTGAATTTCAGCTCTTCTCCAAGCTCATGTTGAGCTGGAAGCTCCTCATCTTCTCCTCCAGCTGCCCCACCAGCCGAGCCGTTCATCTGACCCAGCTCGTTCAGGTTCAGCACTGACTTCCTGAAGTAAAACATGGACAGAATAAAACAGAGTAAACAAACAGAATAAGGTGTCAGGCGAAGGCCAAGACGAGCTTGAAGTTTGGAGACGTATGGATATTAAATATAAATAAAGTGTGGTTCAGTGTTCATGCCTCATATCTGCTGATGGAACCTTCTTCGGAGGTTCGATGCGTATTTTGGGGTCCCATTCCCCTGGAGGGAGGACGATCACCTCGTCCAGAAACTCATCAACACCTGCAATCAGGTCGTCACGGTCCCTTGCTTTATATGCAACATCACTGAACAGCTGGTGGGAAAGAAAGACATAGAATCAAACTAACACATCTGATGCATGTATGAGTGCAGCCGATCAGGGCGACAAGGTCACTTACATCATCCACCATGAGCGTAGCGATAGCTCTGCCGATCTCGTTGTAGGACTTGGTTTTTCCATGAGGACCCAGCAAGATGAAGAGAAACCTGCGAGGTTAAGAGATTAATGAACGCGAGGAGACACACACTCTAAAGAGAGATAGGTAGGGAGACATATCGGTGAGAGACACACACCTGGTCGGTACGGGGACCTCAGTGAGGCCTCCCAGAGTTGTGGCTTGAGCTAAACGTACAAAGGAGACGAACGGTTTGTCCAGAAAATCCACCTCGCCAACCAGGACGTTGGACGCTTCAGCATCACGAGGGATTTTCTTCATGAATTTATTCTTCAGCTGGAAGAAGAGAAAGGATGAGTAGAAATCACATATTTGAAGCATGTTGCACTGCAGATGACTTGCTAACGTCTGCCATGATCAACCGGCATTTACTGTGTGCTGGTGACATCAGGTAGTCACAGCAGCTGAGCAGAAAACGGCGTATGAGATTTTTTTGGGAATGACAACAAAAGCCACAATCCAACTTGTGCTTTCAGTTGCTTTTAGTTGCACATTATTTCTTTGTCATTAACTTCTACCAAGAACTCTTCCCTAGATATTTTAAGAGATGGTAATGTTGGTCAATTGTTCGATCCACCACTTCCAGGGTGAAATGTCTTGACAACTATTGGATGGATTGTCCTGAAATTTGGTACAAATATTCAAGGTCCTCAGAGGATGAATCCTCCTTTCATCTGGAACCACCAGTATTAACATTTTCATTTTATCAGGTGAAATATCTC
The DNA here is from genome assembly GCF_914725855.1 of Thunnus albacares. Taxonomy (NCBI): domain Eukaryota; kingdom Metazoa; phylum Chordata; class Actinopteri; order Scombriformes; family Scombridae; genus Thunnus; species Thunnus albacares. The sequence goes on from NC_058123.1 coordinate 4,077,573, forward strand.
AACATCTACCACATGGATCTGGAACAAAATGTGTTTCCTGCTGACTTTGGTGAGGCTGATACTGTTTTCTCAACATCTTTTGGATGGATTGCCATGAAATTTGGTACAAATATTCGTGTTCCCGACAGAATTAAATATAATGAATAAAATCAGGTCTGCAAGCTACATCAAACACTCAACTTAAGTCCACATCTACACTTCCATGTAATAATCATAGTGGTTCATTATTTGTTTCAATGAGGCCACTTCATTGACACAATGGGGGAGCTGATGCAGAGGTCTCAGGGTCCTTTAGGTTCAAGTGGCAGCACCCTCCAGTGGCTGTAATAATTATGATGGGAGTAAAGTAGGAAATCAGGTGATGTTGTTATTATTAAAAAAAAGTCTGCATAGGGAAGAGGTCAGGTGGATGGATGGGTCAATAAAACGTCTTTAAATTAGATGTCGGATGAACGCTGATTGCTTTGTTTGAAATGTTTCTTTTTCTTTTCCCAACAAGATGAGGTCAGCTCGTCTCTTATGTCCGTAAACGTGTGTCCGTTCTGTAATCTTTTATTGCTGAGGTTGTTGTTGTTGACTCTCATATTTCAGATCCGACATGTTCGGATGTATTTGAGAAGTTCACATTTGGAGTAAAGCAGGAGAAAAAGAAGTGAAATCCTGCTACTATAGTTTGTTTACGCAGCCTCTGGAGTTGGAGGAAGCTTCCTGAAACTGACCAATCAGAACAGAGTGGGCTCATCAGGAGGCGGAGCCTTAAAGAGACAGGAGCTAAAACGGCCTGTTTCAGACAGAGGCTGAACTGAGGGGCTGCATAAAGGACCAGTAGAAGATAAATAAGGAGTTTCTAACTGGAAATCATGTAAATATATTCCAGTAGAGCCCCAGAATATAAATATAGACCTAGAAATGTGCAGAATATGTCCCCTTTAAAACAGGAGATTGCTGTTTGTTTCCTGTTTCCAACCGCAAATCAACATTTACATTTTTCAGCAGTGATTTGAACAGTTGTGGAAGACAAAAACCAAACGATGGAGGTTAAAATCATGGAATTCCACACAGTATAAAATCAAACAACACCATGTTGCAGCTCTCTCTCACTGCGCCCCCCCCCCCTTCTCCTCCCTACCAAGGAAGCACGTGGCAGTGAAGTGGTAGGTGCTTAAATTAAAATCTCTTCGTAATCTGTTAATGCTGCTTTCAGAGTCAATTCACCAACTGGTCCTCTTTCACTCGCTCCTAACTTCTTGGTCCTGAAGAACCCTAAACATTTCAACCTCACATACAGCGCTATGAGCCAGTTCTCTGACTCACACAAGCTTCAGTTGCCATCTGCAGCTGTATTTTAATTTACTGGTGTAGTTTTTAACTCTTTCAGTAGGCGTTATATGTCATGATGTCAGGTATTGAATGCGTGGTCAGATCAAAGAAAGCCGGGGGCGCCATACCAGCCTCCGTGAACAACTAATTAAACCAGACTCAGGTCACATGTCTGTGTTCATTTCTTGCTTGCTTTGAAGTTCTCGTCAAGATATTTACCCGAGTAGCAAACACACACACACACACACACATTAAATTACTGCTGCTGGTTAACAATGAACACAGCAAAACAGGCAATTAGTTTGTTGCTTTGTCTCACTTTTCAGGGAGAGATTCAAACAATTAAGCTCGAGAAGAAACAGCAGAAGCTTAGAAAATCTGCACGGAAACACACAATCGTCAACACACACACACACACGTGTGGAGGTACATGCACATACACAGTTGAGTAAAAATCCCACCTCAGCTACCAGGCTGTGTGGATTAGAAGGATTAAGTAGTTCTGCCAACTCTGTATATACTTTCTCATAAAACGAGGCTCAACTTTTCATAAAAACACAAACACAGCAACATGCAAAGAAGCACAAACTTAGACGTGTGTGTCACTTTATGCCATCTGTGAACTGCAGAGAACTGAATCAATCTATTGTTATTTTCCCCTCAGGCAACAGGAGATTAGTTGATGACGAATCAATAGCAGTAGATTTTACTTTGTCATTTCTGTTTTTGTTCTTTTCTTTTTCATTGTTATTACTCACAAAGCTCAGCTCTACAGACTATATATGTCTAGATTGCACATTATTATATATATTGCAAATTTACATTGAACTATTCTGTCATTTTTCTTCTTCTTATGCACATTTTTCTGCACACACATCGAGTGTCAGACCAGTGTGAACGTCAAGGTCCACCAAAAGTGCACCAGGCTTTATTCACCAGATGTTTTCAGCTACTGGTCTTCATCAGGGTGGTTACTTTATGAACTCTTTTTTTCCCATCCTGCTAAAGGCAAGACAGCTGAAAACATCTGGTGAATAAAGCCTGGTTTACTGGAGAACAGTTGTGCGACATGTTTTAATTTCAATCGTCCTTCCATACTATTCACTCCCACTATTACCTCAAGTTGTTTTGCACTATAACTTACATATTAGACTAATTTTGCACATATTGCAAATACTTTGTGTGTATGTTATTCTCATTATTATAATCTAGTTTTTCCTTTTTTATTTCTTCCTTTAGTGCTACTTTTATATACTTGTTTTATATACTTACTGTTGTATTTTATTGTCTATTTTAATGTTTTATATGGTCTAATAAAGTTTGGGAACTGCTGCCATAGAGCTCCACTGTTGTCCAAAAACTATTAAAAACATGTCAATGAGCCACACCTTCATCACCATGAACACACACACACACACACACACACACACACACACACACACACACACACACACACACCGTCCTGCTGCCAGAAATACTCACTAGAACACCAAATGTGGATTCATCCGCCGCTGGAAATAGTTCCCAACAAAAGCACTATTTCCTAAGTGACCAGCTGTTTTAGGGAGCTTTTTTTTAAAATTAAACTTTATATTTGTGATGTGTGTTTTTAAATATTTATTTCTTCAGTAGGAACCAATGAGCTGAGTAGAGAAAATACTAAGAGATGGAGTAACACATTGTTGGTTTTGGGGGTTTTAATGGGATTTGTTGACAATAAGCAAAATATAGATTATTGCCAGCCTTATTCCTGAGTATAATCTTGTGAACCCTTTATAAGAAGAACAAACATACTCACAAATCCACACACACACACAAAATAATGAACATTTACCTGATCTGTGCTCGGTGTGTCTGAAATATCGTTCATGCTTCGGCTCTGGGAAGGATCTGTAAATGAACCACACACTTATATTTGATATCTGAAACACACAACATGCCATCCTAATCAATAAGGAAATGAAAAAAAGGTGTTTCAGAGCTTGAGTTTTATTGTTATAACTGAGTAAAAGATGCACATTTGTTCCAATTAAAGGCTTATAAGAGCAACAAAGAGCGCATTCAAGGATGTTTGTTCAAAATTTGTGCTAAAACGTCACCGAGACCAATTGTTTCTGTGGAGGATTATGTTCTAATGACCCATTTCCCTTTTTTTCTCCTCAAAGCAGATTTGGGAACAAATAAAATTAACAATGAGGTGAGAACAAGAACGTACCACACAGAGCCCCCCCCCTCCCCAAAAAAATCCTTTCATAATCCCCTTTATTCACATAGATTCACAAAATAAATCGGTAAAGGTGCACACAATGGGACCAAAATCTCTTGAATAAACACACATTATATCCAACAGTTTATATTAATGTAGAATGTATGCACACAGAAAGCCACCTGACGTGTTGAAATCATGCAGTAGCTGGGAGTTAGCTGGGATCAGTGTTGATTAAAAAGAAAACAAACAGAAAGTAAAGCAAATAAAGCAAAGACGTAAAGGCAGTTTTAGTGTGTCAGTGGTGGAAGAAGCACTCAGATCCTTTACTGAAGTAAAATAAAACATTTATATTTAAAGTACAAGTAAAAGTACTGAAGTATTATCAGGAAAATGTGCTTAAAGTATCAAAAGTAAAAGTACTATGACTGATATATTATTATATATAACATTATTAGATTGTTAATACTTAGCTAGTTTAGTCCAGTGGTTCCCAACCTAGAGGTCGGGCCCCTCCAAGGGGTCACAAGAAAAATCTGAGGGGTCGTTAGATGATTAATGCAAGGTTCAGACTACATAATCTCGTCTGATAGCTTGCCGTCTTTCACTACTCATGTGACGTCATCAGAAGAAGGCGCCAGTGACCGACTTCCAGGAACAAGAATGTAAACAAATAATGGCGTTTGAAGCAGTTTGGATTATACTGGCTGTCTGGTTGCCATAGTGACACGAACCTCACAGCTTGAGCAACACCAACAACATCATTCCTCTTTATAGCCCAGAAGATTGGTCAACGTTGTGGAAGTTGTTGTACTTGGCGTGAGAAGGTAAAAAAATTCTGACATCCTAGTCTTTCTGTTGGGACATCATGAGGCGTCCCAGATGCAGCATCTGTTATAATCCACTATGATACACTACACGGGATAAAACTGAATGAATTGTCGTGTCCGATGCCCATTTTTCAGTCTTGATGGCCTACGTCTGTCTGGTTGGGCTATTATCGTGTAGTCTGAAACTTGCATAATGGGAGAGGAAACAAGAAAAACAAAGTTCTGCTACATAAATGTGTCTTTAATTTTTTTTTGAGTTTTCTCTAAACTTTCATTTTTTGTGAAATATTGGAGAGTTTTACCTCTGTTTATGTTTTATGTTTCACTAGTTTATCTAGTCCCATCTTCACTAATCCAGAGGTCGTGATATGTAGCACGTTCCTGCACATGCTCAGTGGCGTCTGCTGTACACAGAACTACTCTCCAGAGCCTGAAAACATGATGCTGTTATTAGTCTTTGGAGCCGTTTCCAAACAAACTAATGTGACCAAACTCTTCATGATGAAGGAACATGTCACCCAGTGTAGAGATATGACTCAGTGACGTGTTTTTAATAGTTTTTGGACAACAACAGAGGAATAAAATATATCAGACTTTGGATACACACACACAATACTTGTTAGTAGATCAGTTCATTGTTGGTTTGGATCCAAACATGAGCCAAATCCTTTAAGTCCAGTACTTCAGTAAATGCACTCAGTTACCTTCCACCACTGGTGTTTATATGGTAAAAAATATTAAAAAATGCCCTTTTTATGTGTGTGTGTGTGTGTGTGTGTGTGTGTGTTCAGACTCACGCAGGCGGCCAAGGCTGCTTGACTGCCGAGAGCGTAGGTCTTCTGTGGAGCGATGGATCCCAGAAGCTGAACTAGTACTACGACTCAGATTAGTCTGAGGACTACGGTCTGACAGAGCGGCAGCAGAAGATGACGGATGACAGAAGAGACGATTTTTTTAGGAGGGAAGGTGAAACAGGTGGCGATCGACGTGGCAGAAAACAAAGGAAGCATCAGGATGTTGTTAGAAGGTTGGATTAAAGTTGCGTGACAGAACTTTGGTGATTGGTACGTTATAGATTAATTCATTAATAGATTTAAACACAAAGAAGCAGCTGTGTATGTGACGCTTACTGGTAGCAGTGTTGGAGGACTTTCCCATGTCTGCCAGTGAGCGGTGGATCGGCTTCTTGGTCTGGTGACGGTGCTTCCTCAGCAACACGAAGATGATCTTCTCCTTCAGATCCGGATTAACGAGACCGTCAGCTATCTGCCGATCCACAATCTCCTCTGGAGTCAAAGTTTACAACTCAGTTAAATTCGCAATATCTGTGATTTTACATTGTTTAAACCATTTATTACATATCAAGTAAAGATCATAACGGCCCAAATATAAGACAATGTTTTATTCTGGTGTGAAAAAGTGGGAGTCATCTTATATTTAAGGATGAGACAAGCTGCAAAAAAATAAAAGTAATTTGCTGCGAGTGGTGAGAGAAGCTCCAGCAAGATGTTGGAAACATTTTAAAAAGTATGAAATCTTTGGAAAAACATTTTTCTCTTTGTGAAGTTTGATTTGCAGCCACATCTCAAAGTTGCATTTTGATTGATTCCCATCAACACATTTTCTCTATACTGCAAAAACAGTATTCTGAGTGTGTATATAGTATTTAGTACATGTCATTTAATATTAATATGTAGGATTGAACTGGGACACAGTGTTTGTTGCTGGTTTCTCTTCAGTGTTTCACTGTAGGATAACTACATCAGTTCAATGGTTTCAGGTAGAACAACAATGATTAGTCGATTAGTTAAAAATGCCAAAAATTTGCTGGTTCCAGATTGTGAAATATGAGGATTTGCTGTTTGTTTTTATCATATAAGATAGTAAATTAAATATTTTTTGGTTTTTGGACTGTTGGTTGGATAAAACAAGCAATTTAAGGAAACAACTTTGTGTTCTGGGAAGTTGCTGTTTCACTTCTTTTTGACTTTTTTTTTATAAACTAAACAATTAACCAAGAAAATAATTGGCTGACTAATCAACACTGAAATTAATACACTCAGATAACAATTACTGCAGTGCAAGTTCACCAAAACAGTAAAGGCAGTTCATTTTTCATTGTGTGATTATCTCAGTGGAAAAAGTAGTAAATGTATTCAAATACACAACATATTGATCTGAGTGGGATCTTCGTCAGGTAAAAGTGTATGTAGTAGGGATGTGCAGAGAGCCCAGTATTTGTATTTGTATCTGTATTTGTTGAGGCAGCAAAATTATTTGTATTTGTATTCGAATAAAAGTGGAAAGAGGCTTAAAAATCCTGTTTTTGTTTTTATTACGCTTTTAATTTTAGAAAATTAAAGTGTTATAATAAGTGTTCATGAATAAACTACCTTACAAAGAAGGTCTCCACACTGATTCTCAAACTGGAGTCTCTCAGATCATAGACGACTGCGCTGATTACTGAGCTAAAACTTAACTTTTCTTCACAAAAACAAATAATTTTAAAAATATTTGTATGAAACAAATATTCGTAAAAAAAAAGCCCACTATTTGTGCTTTGCTGAATAACATATTTGTATTCGGGCACACCCCTAGTATGTAGGCAAATATTTTCAGGTCTCAGCTTCTGAAATGTGGGGATTTACTGCTTTTGTTTGTCACATGTGACAGTTAATTGAAAATCTTTAGGTTTTGGACTGTTTGTTGGACAAAACAAGCAGATCGAAGAACGTGGGCTCTGAAAACCCCAGGCTCTGGGAAGCTGTGATTGTCATTATTAGACTAAACAATTAATCAATGATGAAAATAATTGTTAGTTGCAGCCTTGATGATCCAGCTTGGCTTTTTTTCATCAATACTGCTTTTTAAATAACTTTGCACCTTCTGTACGTGATGTGTGTATAATTATACCTCTTTAATTGATTACTCATCTCAACCACATGTCAGGTGTCTAAAACTGAAATAAACATGGTGAGTTTCTGGTTTTCTAACCAGGTGTTTGATCAGTTTGTTGCTTGTGTTGGACTCACCCACTATCTGTGGCAGTGAGTATCCATCCAGGTCCAGCAGAATGCTTCCAGTCTGCAGACAAGTCCTGAGCTCAAACAGACTGTGGAGGGTCAGCGTGGACACATGAGGCTTGCTCCATCTTTCTCCTCCTTCTTCCACTTTCTCCTCAAACTTCACCCACCTACAGAGATGGAAGGAGAGCGGTAAATGTGGTGTTGTTGAGAGACAGAATGATTGATCTGTTCGGGTTGTTGGGTGCCGACCAGCAGGATGCTGTTACGTAATTTAAACTGTGCGGCTTCAATCACATGAACGTCTGCAGAGTTACAGTCCTGTCAACCAGCGCAGGATGTTTTAGTGCAACCTTCAACCCCTGAATCCAATCAAAAGTGACCCCAAATCCTAAACTAATGAAGGCTCTGACACACTGCTGATGTTTGCAATTGTGTGTGTGTGTTTGTACCTTGCAGACTCTTTCCACTCTAATTCATCCCCCTCATGCTGTAGTGTGTCCATCTCAGTGAAGAGTGTGGGTGTCGGGGTGCTGTCATCTTCCCCCAGTATGTGACGCAGCCGCTCCGCTGCAGGAGACACTGCAAGATGGAGGACAAACAAGAGACAGTTTGCATTAAATCCATGTTTGATCCATGACAGAAGCAACCAGACTAACATGAACATGTGCAAAGATGAACTCAACAACAAGCATGTTAATCTGAGACTCAGGGGTTGAGGCAATATTATGAGATGTTAACAACACTTTAGTCCAGAGAGCAAGACGACCAACAACAACCGTCCACATCAACATGAAAACTGACGAAATCGATTTTCTTTCAGGCTCCGCCATTAGGATGAATTTGACATCTTTAGTCTTGCTAGTGTCATGACTCCAGGGATGACAATGCTGGTTGCTAAATCTGCTAAACTAGACTGAAATATCTCAATAACTGTTGGATTATAAGAAATTTAGTACAAACATTCACATTCTCAAGAGGATAGTCTTGAGATTTCTAAATGCTCGATAATTGCTTGAACGGTGGTGAGAACAGCCACTAACAAACCTACATTTTGTGAAGACTCACCCATTCTCCTCAGATTCTCCTCTGTAGTGATCTGCATATCACCGCCCCAGTATGAAGGGCCGCCCTAAAGACTTTGGACTGGTTTTGCAATGCAGGTTTTTTTTTAAAAGTCTCTAATTGTTTCCACCCAGTTTTAAGAACGAAACCTGGGAGATTGTCTTCAGTCTCTATGAGCGAACCGTTCAGACCTGTGAAGGATGAATCCTCCTGACACAAAGTTTTCACTTATTCAGACAAATAGTTTGACATCTACGCGATGGATCAACACAAAACTTACACGTACAGACATTCATGGTCCCCAGATGATGAATCAATGGTTTCAGTCATTTGCTGATTTTTCCTTTTTGCACGAGTTTGACGTTTAGTGAATCTTGACACAGTTAAGTAAAATGTCTTGACAACTACTGGATAGATTAATATGAAGTCCATTACAAACATGTCCTTTACAACTTTAATGAAGAAAAGGAATAAACAAAACATAAATCTGTGTTTCCACTGCGACCGTTAACAGACACCATGAAAAATATCCGTCATATATGTTATTCATTTGTTCCTGTGTATGAAATACCATCAACTTATCTATAACTTTGTCATCTTTTTTTTTTACATACTGTAATTCTGCAGTCTTGGTCTGTTCTGTACACACAATATCTATCGCATGTCTGTCCATCCTGGAAGGTTTAAGGGTTTTTTTGGGGAGATTTTCCTTATTTGGATAAATAGAGGATGTTGTATTGCTGTACAGAGTTTAAAGCTCCTCGAGGCAAATTTGTGATATTAGGCTATACAAATTAAAATGGACTTTACTTAAAAACGTGCACATAACTGGAACCCTAATTGCTGTCTCCTGGCATACAGTATATAAAGGCTGCAGGTAAAATATATTTTCATTAATTGTTTTCATTAGTGGAATAAACTACTGCTGCTTTAGGGGTTTTGTCTTGTTTATAATAGTTTCTTAATGAGATTTTTTCTTCTACATACACAGTGGAGAAAGTGAGTCTGTTTGATTCAATCCTACGATGCAATAAATCAGACAGAGTGCGCCTCGGACCACTGAGCCAACAAGAGCCAAACTTTGAGAAAGAGACACATTTAATCTAAACAACTCTCATTAATCTTCTTTAACGAGCGAACAAGAAAGTCAGCTCCTCTAACGACCGTCTGATAGAGAGGCGTAATCTATCAGCCGCCACCTTTTTCTAATTTTACTCCGAGCAGATCAATCTCCATTAACATCTGAGCCTGGAAGCGCTGTTCACTCGCATCCCACCACTGTTTATGTGTGTGTGTCTATCAACACGAGAATGTGTGTGTGTGTGTCACTGGCCTCGGTTTGTTCCTCCTTGTGATCCAAAAGCTAAAAAAAAAAGTCAATAATCTATGAACTCATAGATCTGAATAGTTAACTGGGAGTGACACAAGCCTCATGTGACTGTGACGTACACGACCCCAATCAACTCTTCCACATACAGGGAACAATTATGTAATCCATGTTAACTACAGCGTCATATTATAATACAATACAATGTTCCACAAGATGCTCGACGCCAAACAGGGATCAGTTTCCATCTGCTATCTCAGCTCTTGTTGTCATGTTCAGGTCACTTTAGCAGGTCTGCTTGTGTTTGTAGTTTGTGTACTTATTAGGGATGTGCAGAAGGCCCAGTCTTTGTATTTGTATCTGTATTGGTTGAGGCAGCAAAATTATTTGAATATGTATTAGAATAAACGTGGAAAGAGGCTTAAAAATCCTGTTTTTGTTTTTATTACGCTTTTAATTTTAGAAAATTAAAGTGTTACAATAAGAGTTCATGAAGCATGTGTCAGTAGTTCAGCTTTATCTCTGGGGAACACCCCCAACTCTGAGAGTGATGTCCAAATTAGGAAATATGCGTCATTATCTCAAACATCCAGTCCAATAATGGATTTTTCAGCAAACTAATTGAATAATATTACTTCAGTAAATGTTCAAGCAATTTTCTAACTGTTAAGTTGAATGGTATCGATATCATCTGACAGTTTATCATGAATTATGAAGATATATATTCAATCTGCTCATTTGAGAAAATGAACGCAACTTTAGTTTATCTTAATTGCTTGAAAAATCCCTAGGAATTGTCGGCCCGGTTGTCAACTGTGATTTGACAGATCATTATTACTATCAGACTTAACTGGAATGTTTCAAAACTGTTGCCCCTTTCTCGTTATAGTGGGATATATTATGTTATTATACTTTGTTATTTTGTGTTGTTATTGTAACAAAATCTGTTATGTTTTTTCTTTGGCATAAAAACAATTGATAACAAAAAAAAAAGGAAATGTGCATCATGTAGCAGGTGGATGTGACTCCCCTCACTGAGACCTGCTGATAGACGTCACAGCGGAGCAGAGGAGAGACACTGAGATAGTGATGTCACTGACCTGCACTCTGGTGTTTGACATGAATTATTTTTCTTCCTGAAAACAAATAATTTTTAAAATATTTGTATGAAACAAATATGCGTTTTAAAAAAAACCCACTATTTGTGCTTTGCCGAATAACGTATTTGTATTTGGGCACACTCCTAGTATTTATGTGTCTGATCTCTGACCAGCTGATGTAATCCCACAGAGAGAGATCATATTGTGTTTGCAATGTTTCGGATCATTTGTGGGCCACTGGGTAAAATACACTGCCATCTAGTTCTTAGTTACCTAAAAGCTGCACTAATCAATATTTTTATACTAAGAATGGAGCTAATTGTTAGTGTGTGTGTGTGATGTGAAAGCAGGCACACAAGCTGAAGGAGCATTTTTGCATCCCTCAGCCATTGTTTTGGATTTCCAAACCCTCGAACTCATTAACCTCATTTCTAACAGCAGCAGTAGCAGCAGCAGGAAGTCGTTTTCAGCCAAAAAAAAAGCTCAGATAAACTGGCTCTACACAACCTGCGCAACAACAAACTGCACACAAACGCAGCATAGATGAGTTTCTGAGCAACATGAAGCTTATGAGGAGATAAACAGAAGGAGTTGTTATATGCCTTAAACTACAGAAACTGCTAAAGTAAACCATGGAAAGAAAATGTTCAATATCCAGGGACAGAAAGGGTCAAATTAACTGTTGGCATCTAGTGATCTGGTCAGCACTCTGTATTTTAATAAGGTGGTGGATAGTTTTGTACAGAAACTGCTGAAGAAGAAGAAGAAGAAGAAAGGCCTGCTTTAATGTTACTATGTGTTTATGTCTGTGTAAAGAATAGTGCTAAAGAAGGTCAAGACTCTGTGGTCAATGCTTTGGTGATCACTTTGACTTGTGTACAGAGTTGCAGTGTGCATCCTGGTGACAGCTGATACAGGTGTGGACTGATGGCTGTGTGATGGATGCTAAATGCATCATATTGTTATACCATTTCATTTTTCAGCAGCAAAAGTCACAAAGAGGTGTACAGAGTCTATTTTCATGATTCCTGTGTGGCTGATAAATAATACTGTGACATTTCTCACTACCTGTAGAGTTCACTGTGTAGCCTCATTTAGGCTGCTCCATACAAAGTTACCTCTAAAATCTACTTTTACTGTTTTTTTAAATCAAGTTGCTATATTTCTAAATACTAGAAATGTTGAGGAATTAGCTATTAACATGTATTTTTCACCCCACCTGCTGTGCACATGTCCTTGATGGTTTATAAATGGTAAACTTGTCTATAGTGGCTAGAATATAGTGGAGCATTTAGCAGCTAAAGAGCCAGATGTTGTTCTCAGGAGTTGGTGGAGACCAAAAACAGAGATAAAACAGAGTGAATATTGGACTTTTTATATAATATTTTTAAATTATATTCCAATTTATTTGTATGTTCATCAGCTAGGAAGAAACACGACTCCAAATGAAGGATAATGTTCCTGTGTAACTGCTGGATGTGAAAATTGGCAGCTGTTTGCAAACACATTCGCTATAAGAAACTTAATGAGGTGATGATATGTTAGTGATGTGACCAAACAATCAGTGTTTCCTGCTTTAAATAACTGTCTTTTAACTATGTGTGTTTTTGAAACCACAAACTTCCACCATTTACAAGACTGAGAGTCATTGTCAAGCTATTTTTAAATTGTCTCATGAATCCATTCTGCATGTTTTTGAAAACTAAATATTTCTACCACTAAATCAATGTTGATCATTAAATACAGAAAATATATCTACTCTATGCATAGATTATATTAAGTTGAAGATCCTAACTTTTGCAGTCTGTATATTGGAAGATAATATAGAGTGAAAGTTACTAATTGATCATCAACTCTGAAATAAAGATAATTAACATGCATCTATATATCCTTGGTTCCATTGGCAACCATTGCACTGTAATATAGCTTGTGTTTCAGGCTTTTTCCCCTCCTCCCTAATGCCATCTTTACCTATTTGAGAGCCAGGTAGAGTCCAGCGGGAAGCCATAATCGAGGGAAAAGAGGCGCCGGGTTCCTGAGTGCTCATTGGATCTTCTGACCAGAGACAAAGATAACTGGAGAAAGATCTCAGGTCCGCTTTGGGCCAAGAAAAAACAAAAGGCCTCTGGTTTCCTGTCCTCTTGTCGAGGCTTAGAGTCTTTAGCTCACCACTCCTCGCTCTCCACCATGAGTGGGGAGAAGTGACACACTTTCACTCCTTCTCACATGCGTCCTTTCTACTTGTTTCTCCGCTCAAGTCTTCTTTGGGAGTTATTCCACAGCCAGTTTTGTTTTTTTTTTCAATTAGCCATGTACGATTTGGTGTATGCAGTGTAAAGTGGTCAGAGCTGTGCCACTCAATCAGTCGGAAAAGGTCTTCTCTAAGCTGTGGCAGAAATCCACTGAAATCTCCAGAGTAGCAAAGAGCCAGAGGGCTTTAAGAGGGTTGACACACACCACAGGGCCCTCTAGTACTCTCCTCCCAGACCTCCATGCGCACACATTCTCAGACAAACGCACACATGCAAGAAAAGCAAGTCCATCCTCACCAACATAACTTCTACTTTCTTGGTCTGATGACCCCTACAGTCCTGCATCAGTGGCTCTAACTGTCCGTCAAACGTCTTGTGTTTGGTCTACACTCTTGGTATGAATCCTGGCTGGAATAGGTAAAACAAAAAACAAAAAAAAAACAAAGCAAACCTCTCACAGTCACCCCAAATAACACGCACACTCACACATGCACACGCAGCTTGGAGTTCCTCAGCTCTAATCAGCTTACAGGCTTCAGACTTCATGGCCCCCTTGGGAACAAAAACCATGCTGCAAAATATTCATCACATACATACATGCATGCACCAGCAACATCTACCTCCACACACCCTTTTGCTTATCTTTCCCAACAACATAGATCAAACCTGGTCATATGCCTCTTACTACTGTGAGCACATTTAGATGTGTTGTTGTAAAAGTGCAAATTAATGATGTGTTTGAATTTTTTAATGTCAGCTGACAATTTAATGTTTCCTCTAAGCCTGCAGTACCTGATTTTTGACCACTTGGGGGCAGCGGACATATATATCATCACCTTCTAAGTTGATATGTTGAACTTGTTAGCAAACAATTGTTTATTTCCACATCCAGCAGTTACGGAGCAACATTATCATTCATTTGGAGTCATGTTTCTGTTCATGGTCGGTGTGTCCGTTGCTAGCTAGCTTACAGCTAACATCTGTTAGTTGGTACACTGGCTGTTTAGGGCAAATAGTCCAGTGGTCAGTCGTGAGAATGACGCAAGGCATAAATTTTCTTTGCTTTCTGTCTGAACATACCTTGAGAAAGATCTTTTCCCTCCCATCATCCCACCAAAGATTATCATCTTTAAAGTTGATATGTTGAACTTGTTAGCAAACAGTTGCTTATTTCCACATCCAGCAGTTACGGAGCAACATTAGCTTGCAAGCTGTTTTATGTATTTTTCTCAGTAACAATGGCAGTACAAGGTGCTAACAGGCTAAGCTAACAGTGTGTCAGTGGCGTTGCTTTAGCAGCAGTCCAGACGGAGGAGCTGCTAAACATTCTGAGAAAACTACAACTGTGGTCCTAAAAAGAAGTAAAACGACAACAATCAACCAATCACAGCCCTCTGACATCATCAGTGTGCTGCTCCCGTGTTTCTTTTAAAATTCCTTTGTACTTTTTCAGTGGAATGCTAAGTTTTCCAAATTTAAGTTAGTACAACTGAACAAAATCATCCGTAAAACTAAACAAAATCCTTAATTACATGTCTTTAGGTCATTAATATTTAATCATTATAGTCTAAATGATTAAATGTAGGCCTATAGCATAGGTTAATTTTGTGTGACCACCTTTGATAAACACATTCTCTCCATTTTTGGAAAGCTTTGTCTTACATCTCACATCATAATGCCTCAAATTGAAATTTATTTCATTTACTGCCATGCTTTTGTGTCTGGATAAACAGTAACACTGCAATCCTGCAAAAAATCGTTTTGAATTGGGAGGTAAATTGTACTAACTTCAATTTGGAAAACTTAGCATACCACTGAAGAAGTACAAAGGAATTTTAAAAGAAGCACGGTAGCAGCACACTGATGATGTCAGAGGGCTGTGATTGGTTGATCGCAATATTGGTCCAGGAAAACGTCCTACTTGGCTAAATCACATCGTGCCTTCCCACCATGCTCTTATAATACATCCATGCTTCCCACCCTGAGCGTGACGTCAGAGCAAAATGGCCGCCGTGTGAATATGGTCAATAGACACATGTTGGTTCTGACCTGTGGGATCAACGGGTTCATGATGGTCTGTGCTGCCTTCGTCATCGTCATAGTGCTCCTCTCTGTCGTGGTAATATCCCCGGTGTGAGTGTTCACGGTGTGTGTGGTGTTCATAATGTGAGTGACGTGATTCACGCTCGGCGTCACTGGCATAGGAGTGATGTCTGCGCCTTTTACGTCTGTGGGAAACTGGAACACCGATGTAGACCGGCTGGGCCTCTGAGAGAGAGACAGAGAGAGAAAAAAACAGGGATCAATACGGTAACAGCTGAAATCAAAGTCTTCATTAGCAACATTAGTGTGTATCTGTACACACACATAGTACACACACTAAAATAGCATTGTCTGTTGTTAGGTGGAGAGTTTTTATGCATGAATCTGACATTAAAGCTAATAAAACAGTTTTAAAACCTTTTTATTAATATAGAGTTTTACTTATTTAAATCTTACTGTATCTTAAATCTGCATTAACAGATGTTTTGTCCACTAGTTTTTGGAAGAAACAACACTGACATATCATCAGCTTTTAAGTTGATATGTTGAACTTGTTAGCAAACAGTTGCTTATTTCCACATCCAGCAGTTACAGAGCAACATTATCATTCATGTGGAGTCGTGTTTCTGTCCACCTGGTGAATGTAAGTCCAATATTCACTCTCTTTTAGCTTCTGTTTCTGTTCTCCACCAACTCCTGAGGGAAATATCTGGCTCTTTAGCTGCTAAATGCTCCACTATGTTCACCAGCTAGTCTACAGCTAACTGTGTCTGTTTGCTGTTTGGGGCTGAGCAGGTAGTGTACAGTGGCTTTTTACAGCTTTTATGCTGGAAACAACATTGATGAGAGCTGTGGGACCGAACCAAAACAGTTAAAGGGGAAATCTGATAAATCGCCTCAAGTGATGTCACTTGAGTCAGTGTCGGTCGGGGCTGAAGACTACAAGTTTGAAAAGTAATAAAAGTTAGAGAGAAGTGAGGTTATCAGACCTCTGTAGCTCCTCATCTCTGCTGGAGGCTAGCAGCTCCAGGCTACATTAGCCGCTACTAGCATAACACACCCAAACCTTCAATTGAACTGTTGGCAGTAGAGTTGCATTGTGGGTAATGTAGGTGCCAGATTTTGATAAGGCAGAAGAATGTGTGGGGAAAAAAGACTAAATGCTAAATGCTCCACTATGTTCACCAGCTAGTCTACAGCTAACTGTGTTTGTTTGCCGTTTGGTGCTGAGCAGGTAGTGTACAGCCGCTTTTTAGAGATTCTTCTCTGAAAACAGCTGACTGCTGTGTCCAAAAACGACGCTATGAGAGCGCTGAGAGTGAACCAAAACAGTTAAGTTGCAGCCAGACAGATAAACAATGAGCTGAAACTCACTATAAAGCTCCGTAAAGCCTCAAGGAGCTGCAGAGTCACTGATAATTCTCTGTAGGTTCATCACTACGAGCCAAACGCATTACACACTGACAGCTCAGACAGTGGTGTTATGAAGAATATAGTTTACAGATACTTTCATCATACCACAGCTGCCATGTGCAAGTATTATAGAAAGCTTGTTTGGTGATATATGCACAGTAAAGTATCCCAATGCTAAAAAAAAAATGATGTACAAGGTTTGCTGTGTAGTATTAGTATCTGATTAGCGACTTTACTTTTATTTTCTATCATATTTTAGTTTTCATGTGTCTCAATTCATGTGTGTGCTTATGTATGTGTGTGTGATATTTTGATGTATATATTTTATTGGGTCTCATATTAATTTTATCTTGAATTTATGTAATAAAACAGACCATTTTCTGTCCTCCAGTTGTTTATCTTCTCACCTTGCTGCAGTGATGTCACGGTGTACTCAAGGACACTGTGACATCACATTTGGGTTCAGAGTTCAGTTACTCTTTAAATACATATAAATTTAGGAATTTGCACCATCAGCTGAAATATTTAGTTTTAAATCTACAGTGGATTTTGATTTTAAGGTCCTGTTGCAGTTGTTGGGTTTCTGTTTTTCCTCACCATCATCGTCGTCGTAGCGTCGATGACCTCTTCGCCCTCGCTGCCCGTCATGATGATCCATCCTGAATAAAACATACAGAAACAGGGAGGAGGAGGTTTACTGAGAAAATATGGATGAAGGAGAGAAAACCCACCACCATCCTCGTTCTCTCTTTGATCCTCCGTCAGCAGAAATAAACCATCACGCTTGATCAGGACAATTATATTTCTCTGATTTCTTTAATCAGGGAGTCCTCGAGGCCTCGCAATGACTATTTGCTGTCGGCCCACATGGCGACGCATGTGCCACTGTAACCTCACGGATCAATGGATGACAAGAGGAAAACTCAATGGAAAACCCCAGCAGCCCCCTCAGGGCCGGACTGCAGCACAAACCATGAAGACCAAAGGAAACGGACAGGAATTCCCAACATTCCCAACAAACTGCTGCTACCATCGTTTTGTTAAAAAAGGATTTTAGATTTTAAAAATGATTATATGTATGATAAATTGTGTTTTTTGTGTACTATATTCACACAACACCAATCTAGAGCCACTGAGGATACACATATATGATAGAAACCTTCCCTGCTTCCAATATTTCCTCAGTTCAGTATGAATGAATGTGGATAATCTAAGGTTATCAATTCAGTTTACTGCCACCATAAAGCAAAAACCAAAGTACTAAGCATCTTTTAGCTCTTCGTTTCTGTGCAGCAGTGACACCCAGATATACTCTTGTTAATGTTATGCGTACATGATGAACTGATCAGTGTTCCTGTTCCTGCTCGTGACGTCGGTTTCTCTTCCTAAAGCTGATTTGGGGGAGTTTTCTAGGCTGATCGATAGATGTCATTTCTGATCGCTAACTAGTCCCTGAAGCCTGATCACTGACTGTGAAGGACAGTCACATGAGTGCAGCCATGCGTACAACCACACACACGCACACGCAGCCACACAGAGTAGTGAAAAGTAATCCTGGAGCGGAGGATTACTGGTAAAAAACGTGAGGAAAAAAAGGCTCAGAAGGCCGAAACAGCCCCAAAAACATCCAGAGATGTCACAATCTCAGGGTGAATCTCTTTCCACTGTAAACCTTTTTTAACTGCTTCTCTGTGCTGGAGAGATGTGCGAGTTTTTCCAATGAGTCCTGGTTCTGTGGACACACATACAGCTGCAGATCCAATGATACAACAACCAATCAGATCATCAATGTTTGTAGCCTGTAGCTGTTCTCATACCATGCACATTTATGCTCAGACATGCTGGTCATTATGCATCAACCCTGTCTGATAGAAATTACATTTATATGCTGCAAATTTGCAACAGCAAATACATTTTGGATTACATTTTCTGTCAACATAATGAGAAAATATTGTTTATTATCTAGCGAGTTGCAAAAACATATTTCTTTTTTCCTGAATCTTGCAATATTATATCCACTTTTACAGACTACAGTGTTTTTTTATGCTTATGTTTAGGAACTGGCAGGTTAAGGTTAGCAACCCTGTCGTCTAGAAATTACATTTATATACGACTAAATTACGACAGTAAATACTTTTGAAATAAACATAATACTGCCTGAATTATATTTTCTGTCAACAAAATGAGAAAATGTTGCTAATTAATGTATCTGGCAAACATTTTGATGCTGTTACTGATATTGTTCAGTGAGTTTTTCCTTTTCCAGCCAAAATATCAGATCTTGCAGTAGATTATCCGTCAATTTTCACTTTTTCATGGTTATGTTTAGACACTTAAAGCGCTAAAAAACACATCATTGTCTTTGTTTATTATAGGAAGAGTCACCTGACTGACTGGAAGCACAAGACACAACATAAAAATCTCCAGACATGTTTTAAGACATATAAAAATACTCTGCTTAGAATAATGATGTGTGTCCAAAAAAGTATCACTACACTAAAATCCTTAAAAGGGTCAATCTTCTCCTTCACTCTGCAAATATTTTTCATTTCCGGAGGCTTCAAGTTTCCACATCACACTTGTATAAGTTGAATATTGAACCACGATTGGCTCCAAACTAGTTGTGATGTCACAAATCATAATAACATGAAGGAAAAGGTTGTTAAATAGGACTTTGTTGTAAAGTGGGGTCCTGTGTTAGATATTGATTGAAGTACAGTCTGATGTGTTAATCAATAATAGATACTCCTTGATCTGACACTTTCAGTTTAAATCTACAGTTTCTACAGTAATAAAGGTGATAACGGGTTGATTATCTCGTTGTCTCAAGCTAAAAGAAATGATTAACTTCTGATCTTGAGATAACGAGCATTAAAATATAATTGAAGCATTCTCAGCTTCCATGAATTACTTTTACAAAACGAGTTATTTGCTAGTTTTTGCAGCACATATTGTCACATATCGATGCTGGCAGCCCATACATAAAACAAACAGTATAATGTGATAAATAATGCTGGAAAATCATTTCAAACAAGTCATTTAGCAGATTGTGTCGTCTCTTTCTAATAGTAAGTGCAATTAATTTAGTTTGTAATTAAAAGAAAGTTGTTTTTTTCAATAAACTGGCAATATTTGGATTCAGATCACTGACAGAAAAACATAAATAAAACCAAACTAAAAGACTCGATACATATTTTACAGTACGTCTTTAAAAAGCAGCCATTTGCCTCCATTTTTATGAAGATTTTACAAAGCTACATCCTGACACTTCTCCAAAACATGGTTAAAAATTATTTTCATTATTCAGTTTTTATATTCAGTCTGATTCAGTGGTTCAAATGAGCAAAATACAAAGATATGAGATAAAATACATATCAAGTGTCATTCTTTGTCATGTCAGATGTTTCAGACCACAAACAAGCAAAACAAATGCAGATAAGACATCAAAAACATATTGTTTAAAAAAAAAAGCTGTAAATATTTTCCTTCTTACCTGATGGGACAGATGAAGCCGAGACGACCAGAATCGAGACGTTAGTGGCGTTTTTTATAACGTCAGTGTAAAGTAACTTAATAAAGCACAAAAACCTCAAAATAAAACAGATTTCAGGCTGTTCTGTAAAACATCTAATGAACAAAATACTGCAACAAACCAGTAACAAACCAGTGACAAACCAGTAACAAACCACTCGCAATGACTGTACAGACAATCTGAGTATTGGATGCTGCTGATGAGTGTCAGTGTGTGTGTGTGTGTGTGTGTGTGTGTGTGTGTGTGTGTGTGTTGGGTCAATAATGGGGGGAGAGGAAGCATCACTGTTCATTCTGAGTGGCATCCATTCACATTTAATTTTGAAATACTTGTATTTTACTTCAGTATTTCCACTTTATGCTACTTGCTAACACTACACTACAGTATTTATCATTCATAAGCAGTATTAACAGTTAATAAATGGTTTATAACACACTATAATGCAGTTATAAGAAGATATCAGGACATTTTTCAGTGTTTACTAATTCACAGTATTTGTCAACAATTATAACTTCTCCTATGAAGACATAATTTATATTATTACAACTGTGTTTGACTATATTATGATTCATTATCTGTTTATACAGCAGCAAACACTTATGTGTGTCCACAGGAGGAGTTATAGCTGTCAACAGATACATTAATAAACACTTATATCTGTTTATAACTACATTATAATGTGTTATAAACCATTTATTAACTGCTTATATAGTGCAATCAAGTGTTCACCTTCTGTAGACACTTTTAAAGCCAAACTTCAGGTTTTCTCAGACGTTTGAATGTCCTTAAGGCTTCATTTTTCACTATTATACACTGTTTTTGTTTTTTCCTACTGCTCCTTTATTTTTGTTATTTTATTGTAAATGTGGCTTATAAATAAACTTGATTTGATTTGATCATTAATGCTAAATAGGTGGACTTAAAGTAATACTTCTGCTACGTAATACAGATTTACATACAAACAGGAGGGAATAGTGCATTCTTTAGGGACTATTTTCAGCGGTGGATGAATCCACATTTGGTGCTTTAGTGAGTATTTCTGGCAGCAGGACGGTGTGTGTGTGATTGAGTCAGAACAAACTACAGTGTGTGTGTTCATTAACATGTTTTTAATAGTTTGTGGACAACAACGGGGGAATAAGATGTATCAGGCTTTAGATACGCATACAGTACTTGTTAGTAGATCAGTTGGTTTTAGTCTTTTAATGGGATTTGTTGACAATAACAAAAATAAAGAATATATCCTATAAGATCGATCAACTAGAGGCTACTAATTGATCCACACTCACATACTAATCACATGATTGAGACGTGTTAAACACAGCAGAATGAACCAAGTGACTCTTTAACCTGAGCTGTGGCTGTATGTGTCACCACTAGATGACTCCATAAGGCTTTCGAGTCGACGGAGCGGTAGATGATGATTACTGATGGAGCTGCTACTCTGCTTCGGTGTCGTCAGTAATCCTCTCGACACAGATAGCAGAATAAATTAGATGAATTAATCTGAGTGTGTGTGATCTAAGAGAAAACATCCAGGGATAAAAAGACTGAGGCGACTAGAGACATGTCGCTTGGGTTGGGCTGCTTTAATTAGGAAATGGATCAGATGTTATTCATTTATTTATATATATATATAAACTCTTTGGGATGTGGGATGAGAGTTATAGGAAGAGTTATGAATGTAGTAAAACAAACTGTATTTATTCAAAGCTCTTGTTTCCCAACATTACCAGTTTTTTATGTGTTAAATCAGGAATTTCAATCAATTTTTTTAGTTATTTATCACACATTTTGTGTTACATAAAAAAACAGAATACAAGTCTCAGTTGAGTAGTTTGTGGGTCTTGTTTACATCATTTGGGACGGATGGTTTACATCATCTAGACAGTTGTATGATGACAGAGTTGTTTGTGTGAGGATTAAAACATTTTGCATTGACAATATAAAACCTTATCCTCTAAATTTAGGTTTAAATTCACTGAACGACTCATGTGAGGCGTCCATGTTTGTTTACTTTTCTGGCTCATTAAAGTCGAATATATCTGAGCTTTCAGAAAAATCTGTTTATGACTTGGATGCTGACATGAACACTATTTACAACCTGAATATGTTGCATTTCCCAGAGTTCACAGGGTATCTGCTAGGGGTGTGCACGAATACGAATACATTATTCGGCAAGGCACAAATAGCGGAGTTTTTATTAATATTTGTTTCATACAGATATTCTAAAAATTATTTGTTTTCGGGAAGAAAAACAAACATGTCAAATAGCAGCGTGCAGGTCGGTTACATCACTATCTCAGTGTCTCTCCTCTGCTCCGCTGTGACGTCTATCAGCAGGTCTCAACGAGGGAAGTCACATCCACCTGCTACATGACGCACATTTCCTAATTTGGACATCACTCCCAGAGTTGAGGGTGTTCACCAGAGATAAAGCTGAGCTGCTGACACATGTGAAGTGCTCCCAAGGGACTCTCCATAACCTGTTGTTCCCCTTCTCATTCCCACAAAGTTAGGTTGTAAAAAATAGGCAATAAATGAAAAGTGCAAAGAAATAATCACCTTTGAAGTTCTTCCCTACATGTTACATGCTGTGCTGTCTCTGTGTTATGGGTGTATAAATAGGTAGAGGTCTGTCTGCAATGAGGTGACTAGTAAAGTTTTATCTCAGTAGTCAGCACAGTCGTCTATGATCTGGGAGACTCCAGTTCAAGACCTGGTGTGGGGACCTGAACATGAGCACTTATTGTAACACTTTAATCTTCTAAAATTAAAAGTGTAATAAAGCAAAACAGGATTTTTAAGCCTCTTTCCACTTTTATTCAAATACAAATACAAATCATTTTGCTGCCTCAACAAATACAGATACAAATACAAATACCGAGCTCTCTGAACATCCCTGGTATCTGCAGGTCTTGCGAGGAAACCTTGAATTTAGTTTCCTCAAAACAAGGCCTCAGAAGGCAATAAAAAGTCTTGAATATTGTCTCTTTCCTGCTTCTGACAGTAACATTAGTTTAAGGTTGTTTTGTTGTGTGTGTTTGCAGCTGTCTGGAGACGTTTCTACATCTATAAACTACAGTGTGACTGTGCGACTGTGCTGCAGGAAGCTGTTTAATCCTTTTTTTAGCAACACGTTCTCATAATTAACATTCACATAAGTCGACATATGATGCAACTCCAGTACGACCCACAGGAGCGTTTTATAATATGTAGGATGTAATTAATTACAAATCACTGTAAAAAAAAAAAATTAATGTTGTGAGGTTTAGGCACAGAAACCACTTGGTACCACCTCATATTTCTTCCTTAAAGTTAGGCAACCGTTGTTGTCATGGCAACAGTAAACACCACAACAATCACAGTAGCAGTCTAACATCCACCCAACCCGCCTCCTCCTGATACGGACATCTGTCACCTCATATAGACGTCGTCTGAACTGCGTCACCGCTAGATGGCGTCTGTCACTCAAACATAAGTACAGGTACTGAATTTTTTTTTTTACCTATACTGTTGTTTTTCACGGAGTTTCAGTCAGCAGCATCAGACCTGCAGCGAACACTGTTACTGCTGCAGCTACAGCAGGAAGCTCATCAGCTCACTGTGGACGTGACGACTTAAGCGAAAATTGAAATGAACTTAAATCATTTTTAACTGGTTAAAGCCTGGTTAGCCTCTCAGCTAACGTTAGCCTCGGCTCTCCATGTGGATCCAACCGGAGCACCGAGCCCCGTTTTGTTACTCATGTTAAAGTGGGAAGAAGCAGCAGGTCTGACGGGCAGCTGAGTGAAGCGGAGCCTGCAGAGGAAACACCGGGACCATCAGGGTGAGACAGTCCGTCGAGGAGCTGCTAAGTTCGGCTGCACGCACAGATAGGAAACACCTCGGCTGACAGGATGTACCACTCTGTTTGGGGGGGAAAAAAAAAATCTTTTTGGTTTATAACGGCGGTTGGCAACCAGCGTATCAGGTGCATTACCGCCACCTTCTGCTCCAGAGTGTGGACCAGAGATTAAATCCTACACATTAATCCTGTCTGTCTAATAAACTCAAAGAAAACTCTACTGCTCCACTCACTTGGTAGGTTCATTAAAGTTTTAATACTGAGCTCCTGAACTCCAGTCTTCCTAAGTTCTTCCTTCATATATATTGTCTTTCTTGATCACATTTAGTACAATCTAAGCTTGCATGCATAATAGTCTCCTCAGCCAGCTGGAAAAAAATATGTGCATATATATCGGTATCAGCAATCAGCCACAATGAGTTGGAAATTTCAGCATATCGGATATCAGCAAAAAATCCAATATCATGCATCCCTAATTAGAAATGTATTGTTCTATACTACTGAGAAAAATGCAATTCTAGGTCATATCATCCTTACTGGTTTTTCATACTTTCACACCTGTGTGACCATAAAACACATATTAAATTGCATTTTATGTGTGATTAAAAAAGATCTTAAAACATCTTACATTGAATTTGGTGAACCTGGTTCATTTTTGTCTCTGTTTCGTTAATATTTTTGTTAATGAATGTCACCTCATCTGCACATACCAACCTGCTTCTTCAACATCTTTAAAGTTTTCCAGCACCAAACAACATCTTCTTCCCTTTCAATGGAATTTAAAATCTTGTTCTTGTAAACAGTAATAAAATAAAAGAACAAAAATGAACAAAAAGATAAGTATATCCTATCAATATAGATATCTGTCAAGTATTATCAGAAAATATAGATTTACAGTATTCCAGTTAAAACATCACACGGTCGATAAAATAGATTAAAAAGGATCACGAGCGACCTTGTCCCACTCCTCCAAAAAGGTCAAGGTTCCATATTTTAATTAAGGAGGATATGAAGCAGCTCCTGAGACTGTAAAACATATTTAATTTGCTATGTCTCGGGGGTCAGAGGTCAAGCTGGGAACCCCACAGAGCGACCGACAGAGAAGCCAGATGCTGAGTCCGAACGAAGGTTGAACTGCAGATAAACGTCTAGAAATATAAAGGTGAATAACGGGTTTATTATTTGTAATCTTGCTCACGGCTCTTCTTTTATTTAATTACAGGTGTCTTTGTGTATTCAATCATCTTTATCTCCTGACATGCTGCTTCTCTCCAGAGCATCTGTTCATCTCTTCAGTGTCTCGTTGTGTCATCATGTCTCTGCAGTCGAAGCTCTTTCACCTGCAGGTCCCCCCCGACGTTAATTTCTGCTTAATGAATCAGCTCATTTGCATATCAGATAGATAAGACATTATCCTTTGTTTGAAGACTCCTCTGTGGAATAATCGAATGTGACCGTGTTAATCCATCACACACACACACTCACACACACACACTCACACACACACACATACACACACAGTTTTTCATATCTGATGTTATATGTGGAGCGAGGATTGAGACCTCAGGGCAAAGGAAGCTGATTTTACTCAGTTTTCTCCTCTTTCGAGTCCTGCTGATGCATTTTAGCCCTGAAACATGCAACACAGAGATACACATGAAAATACAGTCACATACGTGCACATTATGTATGTATGTGTTTCAATCCATTTTTATTTGCATTTTCAATTTGTGCATTAAAAAAAACTGAGTGGAAAAAAATGTGTCAGCTTCTCTGAGGTGTAAAAGTTGTCGTGTGGATAAAAAAACAGACTTAGTGAGTAAATGATGACGTCACATCTGTGTGGAGCTACAAGGAGACTGAAACGCTCCTCAAATGAACACATGAAACAAGCAGAAATATCATATTTACATCATGTTCTCCACATCGTTTGATCTTTTAATGATGTGTCTTCTTCCTCTGCAACGGTTTAACGGCACCGACTGGAGAATTAGCACAACCAGCTGTTTTACCTCCTAATATTCACATAACAGGCTCAATCGAAGATTATTTTCTGGAAATTTGGTCAAAATTTGCTCCACATTTGGATTGAAATATAAATATGTATTTAAAATGATGAAATATAAAGTATGGCAGGTTACTCGGAGCTGCGTTATTGTAAAAGAAGTTTCAAAATCACAAGATAATCGATCATTCTGTGTCCTATAAAAACTTACATCTATAGAAATCTCTATCAGACAAAATTTAACCTTTTAACATCCACAACGCCGGCGACCCACTTAAGCCAGTTGTAAGCGGCAGCATCACACAGTAATGAGTCAAAGCAATCGGCACAATTTGGCCAGTTGGAGATAACTGGAGAGGTTCGGGGACACCAGTAACACAACAAATTAAAAACTCCCTGAGCTCCCATAAGGTTAGACCTAGAGTGTCACGAAGGTGGATGAGTGAAGCAGGTGGAACCAAATGCAGATGCTGAATATTTAATGAATGAACTCAAAAGTCACAAGAGACACTGGGACCAGGAACAAAGACCATAAACACTCGGAACATACACAACACGAAAGAAGACGACTTGACGAAGACCAAACTGAAAACTGGACTATAAATACACACAAACTAGACACAGGTGAAACACATGAGGTTATCAAACACAGGAAGTAAAGGTGACAAGACACAAGGAGAAAGTATTTCAAAATAAAACAGACAACAGGTGACACAACACACGGGCAGACTGGGAGCAGATAAACTGGGGAAGACACTGGGAGCAGGGCAGGGCTAACCAGGGTGATGCAGGAGTCCAAAGATAACAGAAAAAGTCCAGGCAGGATGTGACATAGAGGTCTGGAATTTTATACAGGTTGACAAGATGTAGAAGGTTTATGGTGATATGTCTGCATAGTTCTGGCATAAAGCATGTCCTGATTATTGTTATTCAAATATGATTCATTATAGACGAGGACCAAAAACACTGTTTTGAGCCTTATTTGAACTGATGTTTGTGTTTTAGCCTCATGCTAAACAAACACATCTCCAGAAACTAGAAGATGTCACTTGTCAAACAAAGCCTAACACATGCATCACGGCCTTATAGTTCTTCTGTTATAAAAGCTTTTCCATTTGGGTATGCCAAATAGGCGAAAACTCTATAAAAAGGATGGATGTTAAGGGGTTAAAACATCTTCTGAATTCACATTTTCTTCCTTCATCTTCTTTCTCAATCACCTCCAGTAATTCTCACTTTTCTTTCCCATTAGCAGTCAGATTGACATCACAGCTTTCCCTTTGTGCCGACATGTCCCCGTTCCCGAAATTCTCACTTTTTAATTTGAGTTTTATATGAAACCAGGTGTCGAGGCGGATCAACAGAAATGAAATAAAGAATTCTCCCCCGTCGGTCTCTCTCCCTCTCTCTCTCTCTCTCTCTCTCTCTTTTGTTCATGTCACATCCTTTTCCCTCATCGCTTGTTCGGACATGAGCTTTCAGTACCTGCTCCGTGGTTGTTTTTTTTCCGGATACAGCAGCTGTGAAGAGGGGGGGAGCAGGTGACAAATGAGATTGAATTCCTGTTTTTTTTTTCCCCTGCAGTGAATTCTAATAGCTCCAATCTGATGCGACAGACAGACAGGCGAGTCATGGTGGAGAAGCCGGACAGATAAATACACTCTCCATTTGTCGTTGTAGTGCCACATATCTGTTTTTCCATTACTTTGGTGAGCTGACGTGCAATTTGGCCGGTCGGGACACAATCTAATTACCTTCTGACCTCAACTCAATAAGCCTTTAATTCACAGCAAGACAAACAAAGAGCTTCGTCGTCTGATGTATGTCAGCCTCGATTTAAACGGACGTAATTTGTCAAACGTTGAAACGTGAAATCAATAAACAAAGAACATGAGCCAATTTACAAACTGACTGACTCTGTTTGTGTATATAAACACTTAATAAATGCTTATAATGCACTACAGTTGTTAGCAGATACACCTGTAAGGACATTTTAAAGTGTTAATTAATGTATTTATCAACTTTTGACCACAAACCTGAACAGTAAAAGAGATTCAAAGCATTTAAAGAGTTAGGAAGGTGATTTTATTTTTTTAGCTTTTTGCTTTAGCTTTTCCAAAAAAAAGTTTCTTTCCTTCCATGATGTCTTCTGCACGGATCAGTCAGGTTTTAACTTCATGCCAGGAACACGCAGCTTCATCCTCTGCTTTTTATGTACAATATGTTACCACTAGGGGTGTGTCCGAATACAAATACGTTATTCGGCAAAGCACAAATAGTTGGGGTTTTTTTTACGAATATTTGTTTCATACATATACAATATTTGTTTTTGGGAAGAAAAAAACAAAACATGTTAAATACCAGCGAGCAGGTCAATAGTCACTATCTCAGTGTCTCTCCTCTGCTCCGCTGTGACGTCTATCAGCAGGTCTCAATGAGGGGGAGTCACATCCACCTGCTACATGACGCACATTTCCTAATTTGGACATCACTTTAAATTTCATCTTTACTTTACTAAGTGTAATAAAAACAAAAACAGGATTTTTAAGCCTCTTTCCACTTTTGTTCGAATACAAATACAAATACAAATACTGGGCTCTCTGCACATCCCTGGTGTGTTGCCACTATGTGCATATTTAATCTTAATCTAGTCTTTACAGGATTATTGTCTTGAAAAGAGTCAACTGGAAACATTAAAAAGTCAGCTTAAATTTTTCAAGTGTGTCTTAAAACAACAGTCAGGAGCCCAAATGAACATTGAAACATGTTTTTCTTGCTGTAATCGTTCCTCCTGTTCATACTGACCATTAGAAGATCCCTTCATAATACACTTACAATGGAAGTGATGGGAGACAAAATCCACAGTCCTCCTTCTGTGCAAAAAAACTTTAAACTTAAAACTTTATCTGAAGCTAATATGAAGCTTCAAATCAAGTAGATATCTTTCAACGTTAGAGTCTTTTTAGTGCCAAAGTTCCTCTTTTTGTTACTATACTTCCACCTGCAGCTCAACAGGGAAACACTGTCCAAGGAAACACAAAGAGGGAATTTGATGTTAAAAAGACTGTAAATGTGTCAGATATCCACTTGATATGACTAACTCAGACTGATGAAGCCTCATATAAGCTTCACATCAACTTTTAAATGACTGTGTGGACACACTGTGGATTTTGGCCTCCATCACTTCCATTGAAAGCACATTTGAAGGATCTTTTAATATCCAGTATGAACAGGAGGAATGATTACAGCGAGGAAAACCTCTTTCACTGTTCATATGGACACCTGACTGCTGTTTTAATGAATGATTAATAACAGTATGGCATAACTGCGATCCTATGATAGGCTATATGATGTAATTGGTGAAAAATACATTAAAAAGCACTTTCAATGCACTTATATCCGCTTACAACTACATTACAGTGTATTAATTGTTTATATACTCCTTGTAAATGCTAAATGGAGGGTTAAAATAAAATATTACCTGTTTTGGACATTAAAACCTCTAACATTAAACAAACCACTATCATCAGATTGACCCACAGTGATTCAGGACTGGTCCTGCTGGGATCGTATTAGGGTCCAGATAAGTTATGTTGCCTCTCAGGGTCACACAGAGTGTTTTCCAATAGCTGATATTGGCCAGACAAGACCAAGACTGATCATTTGGTGTGCGCGCGCGCGTGTGTGTGTGTGTGTGTGTGTGTGTGTGTGAGGGGAGGGAGGGGGGGTTGTGGTCCATGTGAAGAACGTGAACGGTCGGTGAGTCGTGCGTCGTGGTGCGTTATGGCGCGGTGTGATGTCCTACAGGAGCGCGCGTGACTTCACGGTGCGTAAAGACAGTTTTACTAGAAAATGTGTGTGCTGCGCTTTTTTACGCGCGCCGCTCCTTTCCCCTCCTAAAAGGAATCCACTCCGGTAACAGGACACTGATGATCTATTTTTAACATCCAACTCACTGAACAGGCTGATATCCAGAAGATGGACCCTCTCGACAACGCCACCGATTTTAACGCCACAAACGGGACAAACGTGTCCGCCAACTACAACTACGCCTTCAACCAGTTCATCCAGCCGGTGTGGCAGATCACACTGTGGGCTGTCGCTTATTGCAGCATCGTTGCGGTGTCTGTGGTCGGTAACGTGGTGGTTATCTGGATTATTCTGGCGCATAAACGCATGAGAACCGTCACCAACTACTTTCTGGTAAGTACCGCATGCTTTCTGTGCGTTATAGGCAGGATTGATTATTGATTCTGGTTCTATTTAAATGTTTAGTTTGTGAAAATGATCACAACTTTTAAACTTGGAGATACTGAAGGTTTGTTGTATTTGTTCCCTCAAATATGGATCAATCATCTGCAAACCATCATGAACCAACTACTGCAACACATATCAGCTGCATCCATCATGACTATTGATATAGAAGCGACGATCAGCTGCATCGATCTGTGATATGAGTACATTTATTATTTATTTGTACACCAAATAAACAAATTGTATTGGCTGACTGGCAGATATCAACACATGAGATCACTGATTTGTATAAAACCATTCAAGAAGTAAATTAACATACAGTATAAAATCAATAGTCAACATGAAATTCAATTGAAAGTGCTGCAGATTCTTGCATATTGACTTTATTTACCTTGTAGGATTCAGCTTCTCTGTAAGGATTTTATTATTATTAATGTTTGGAGTATAAAATGCCAGAGATGCCAGTTTCCCAAAGCTAAGATGACATAATGCTTGTTTCATCCAACCAACAGTCCAAATCCAAAGACATTCAGTCCAAAATCACATGAGACGAAGAAAAGCAGCAAATCATCACATTTGAGAAGCTGTAAACAGCTAATTTGGGCATTTTTCCTTGAAAAATGATTAACAACCAACTGATGAATCAACTAATCATTGCAGCTCAGACTTTATTAGCTCATAATCTGCTTCAAATGCACATATATTCATCACAGTATTTGTTTGAGAAAAAAGGATGTAAATGCAATTAATCAATGCTTTTTTATTAAAGAGTTTGTTCAGGCTCATAAATGTTCAGTATATCAGATTATATTGTACATCAGTGTGATATCAGAGGATGTCATGTTGTCCTCCGGGCAGCTCTTCCTTTTTTACTACAAGCTCTATTAATGACATGCTTGTCATTGTGATTCTGATCACACAGTGTGTGTTGGCAGAAAAAAAAGCCTCATACCTGTTCTGGGATGCAGCAGGTCATTGGGAGTTTCTTTGCAATAATGCATCACAAGTTACATTTCTAATGTGATGTGAGCCACATAAACAAGTGAAATGTTAGTATTCTGTCCTCTTTGTTTGGGAAATTTGAGATGTGCTACTGTTTTTTTTATATTTTTGGAACATGCTTACTGGATTTTGGGGTTTAGCGCTCCACTGAGAATCCTCTTCCAAATAAATGCATCACAAGTCTCTCCGGCCAGTTAATGCAGAGAGATGATTAGATTATATCTTCTGCCTTATTAACTCTGACTGCACACTTCTGGCAGTGCTGATTATAGACTCGACATAAAGTCAGTTTGCTGGTGTGTAGTTATTTATTTCAAGTAATTTTAAATCACTGTGTTGCAGGTGAACCTGGCCTTTGCAGAAGCCGCCATGTCAGCGTTCAACACGGTGATCAACTTTACCTACGCCGTTCACAACGAGTGGTACTTCGGTTTGGCGTACTGCCGCTTCCACAACTTCTTCCCCATTGCAGCCATTTTTGCCAGCATTTACTCCATGACGGCCATAGCGCTGGACAGGTGAGTGACTGTCTATATACTGTGAGAGCCGGCCTGAACAGTATCATCTTAAATCCCACACAGCCCAGGAATCTTTACGACTCTCCGCCACAGGACTGGAATTCAAAATGAGCGTTGGTACCTCGAGGCTGTGTAGGCGCAACTGGTGCAATATGGAGGAAACCTCATCTAATATAAAGGCTTTTCTCACAGTTCTTGCTTACATGGTTCTATGAAAGGTTATGAAAAAAAGAAAACAAGAGTGAGGCTGTACTAACCCAGCAAACATTGAGACGTTGAATGACCGATGTTCGTCCAATCAAGATGTCTCGTTACGGTTCAAAAATAGTTCCGAAGTGGTAATTGTGCCAATGTTTGGGATGTTACCTGGACATCAGCTGGACGTCCTTCCTGGGCGTTTGAGTTTATGTACACAGTGTCCATTCTGCAGCTTTATATACATCCTATATGTCCAGATTAACAACTTAATATGCTTTACGTTCTGAAATGGTCCAATCAACATCCTGTCTGACCCGGACGTCTGTTACACATCTTAACAACGCGTCACTCTCAAGACGATCCTGATAATAAATTATACATAAACAAACACACAGGAAACAGATTAAGTATCTTAGTTAATACAAGACATATGCATCATTTTTTTACAGAAACACAGACTCAGTATTGACATGCAACAGTATTTTATTAGCATAAACAACACAGAAAAAAGGTGATCATCAAAAGTACAGCTTCTTGTAGATAAATGACAGTTTGAACTCCCATCTGATGGACTTTTCTCCAGTTTCCACTGAGTCACTGCAAAAGGGCTAATGCTAATGCTAACTGGAGCTCAACTCTGCATCAACATCAATAGGTGAACTCTCTCCAGCACCAAACAGGAAGCAGCAAACTGGTTAGTTACTATAACAGCCAAAAAAACTCCTCAAATACCATCACACACACACACGATAGACAATTAATTAACAGTGTTATGAGTCGGTGTTTAATTCGGTGTGTATTTGATCCATCAACCAGCACGTATTTAAGTGAGTAATCTTAGTTTTTAAAATGGTTCACCTCTCATTCCCACCAGCTTCTCCCATTAAATAGCCCAGTGAACCAACACAGGCTGGTAACGAGTTTATACAGTTTATCTTTATGGATTATATTGATGCCCAATCGACAAGAACGACGGCTTTTATCTTGTGTTTCTAGTGTTTTTGTGGACATATAAGGAATTGGTAATGTCACATCTCTTAAAGGTAGTTTGGCTTCATATTTTCCCCAGAAAGCACAGAGGGGCCTCAGTTTAATTCAAACTGCTAATATGTATATTTTTTAACATTTTGTCACCACTACAGAAACACCAGCTAACTGCTAGAGTATGATAAGGTTGTCTGACGTTGACTGCTGTAAGTTATTGGTTTGATTAATGGTTTAAAGTCTAATAATGTGTGTTTGTATTGATTACTGACGGTGGCTGATTGTTCTCAGTTTCCAGCGGCAGTATGCAGTAAATGGTTGCCCTTTATGTGTGTGCGTGTTTTTTAAACTACTTTCCTAATTAAACACGATGTGCTTGATGGTGTTATTAATGACTCCTGATGAAACTTGAAAGCTCAGCATTCTCGTTGCCCTTTAAGCTTCTCTTTTTATAAGTCACATTAACATTTATTCACCTGGAAAAAGCTGATATTTCCCTGTACAATATGACCTCCTCTTTCTATCACCTGCTGTGTGTCTGCAGTTCATTTACTGGTTTTTCAAACATGATTTCAGGAGTTAAACCTATGACTTTGTATCCAGGCTGCTGCTGTTTCTACTGTATTTCATGCAGTTTGCAGGGTTTCCAACATCCAGTAGCTTAAACTGTTGGTAGTTAATGGTTGAAGGTGGTTTCTGTTGAAGGCAGCTGTATTAACTGTGTAGCTGTTTTAACATTGTAAAAATGCAAATGTGATTGTCTTAGTTGATATGATCTAAGAAACGTTAACCCAAAAAAAATGTATTTGCAAAAAGAGTCAATCAGCGTGTTGTATCTGTTGTTTCTCTTCCCAGTTGTTATTCAGTTATAACTTAATTAATCAATTAGCATTTTTTTTGGCTGTTTTTTCAGAACAAACCACTGAAAACACAAGGGCAGTTTCTGCTCCATTGTTCAACAGTTTTTCTAAGCAGGATGGGCAATCATCTCAAAAGGAATCTAGTTGTAGTTTTACACATTGTCTTTAGATTTGTCAAACTTTCAGAGTCTTTTCAATGTCTTCTAGTGTCTGGTAGACATTACATCAACATGAACCTCTCCCAGTCAAATCATAAATTCAACCAAAGATAAACATCTGGTTCTTCAGTAGAAAGTCGAAGGTCCCGAAAGTTCCCACAATATGTGTTTACTTGTTACACTATACGGGAAAGAAGAGGGAAGAAAACTCCACCATTTCTCTGCTATATTAGAAAACTAAATCAATATGTCCACTGTGTGTATGTACAAATACACACAAACAGACACACACACTCTGTAACACACATTAACACAAACACATGACTGTTAGCTTACACTGGTGGTTACACAAAACCAGCCTCAAATACCAAAAACATGGCTGATTGGAAGCTATTGAGGAAAATAAAAGCTTTGAGAAATGGTTGGTAATCATGTAAAATACTCTGTTTTACATATTGTTACTACATAACTTAACAGAAAAATGTCTGTCTGTCTTTGTGTGAACAAATTTCAGATTGAAACTGTCGTAGTGAGGACATTTCTGCATTATGAGGACATGTTGGTGGGTTCTCACATCATCAAAGGGCTGTTTGAGGGTGAAGACTTGGTTTTACAGTTAAGGTTGATTTAGGTTAGGATAAGGGAAAGGGTTTGGGTTAAAGGGGATGTATTATGCTTTTCCTTATTTTCAGACATATATATAATGTCACAATGTCAGACGTTCATGTTAAAAGTGGCCGATGTGTCAAATAACGAGGTAAATGTATGTAGCAGTAATCCCTATTAGCAGCTTCAGATTGCTCTGAACACTAAGTTTCCAACGTTTTTTCTACTTTCAGCCCGAACTGACATCAGTCCGTGACGGATTTCTTTATATGGACATCTGCTACGTGCACAGTGTGCGAGTTTGCTGCTCTGCTCCTGGAGTAGTTACGCCAAGCCACGACTCCATTACACAGCACAGCAAAGTAAAATAAATAGTTTACCTGTTGGAGGTTCGCTGGTTGTCTGCAGCTCTTCATAAAACATCATCATCACTGTGGCTGTTTCTGCTTGTACTCTTCCTCCCTGCATTATTTCTAACTGATCCACTGAACAAATAACTCCAAATAGCTCCAAATGTTGTTGTTTCGACCGGTTTTTAGCACTGCTAACAAAGCTCCGCTAATTCAGTGAGGAACATGTTTTTACTTCCTGTATATTCTTCACAATAAAAGTCTCCCATTAGTTACTCATTGAAAAGCTTTTAATGAAGCTGTAAAGCAGGAAATGTTTGGTTTGCATTGACGGTAAAATTACACAACTCTGGGGGTGGGGGGCCTTAAAGAGACAGGAGCTAAAACAGAGTGTAAGAGAAAGTGGGTATATTGAGTTGCTGCATAAAGGGCCAGTATAAGATAAAATAAAAATAAGAGTTTTTTGAACTGTGAATCATGCAGAGCTACTCTAGTGGAGTCCAAAACTAAAAATTTAGAGCTGAAATAAGCAGAATAGGTCCTCTTTAAGTATTTAGTTGTGATGGTTCAGGTTGTGGTTGGGGGCTAGTGAATGCATTATGTCAGTGAGGGTCCTGACAACTAACTTTAGGGACAAACATTTGTTTACACAGTCACATTGTGGGGTCCTCATAACGTAATTCATTAAATTTTGACTTGGTTCAAGGTTAGGGTCTCCAGGAAATGAATATAAGTTGATGTAATGTCCTCTGAATTGATGGAAACATGATTGTGTGTGTGTGTGTGTGTGTGTGTGTGTGTGTGTGTGTGTTTGCTAGATACATGGCTATTATCCATCCCCTGCAGCAGAGGCTGACCTCTACAGAGACCCGTGTGGTGATCGGTGTGATCTGGATACTGGCTCTGCTTCTGGCCTTCCCTCAGTACTACTTCTCGTCCACCACCGTGCTGCCTGGACGCACCGTCTGCTACATAGATTGGCCTGAATACACCACCGTGGACTTCAAGAAGATGTGAGTACCTGTGGGGAACACAGTAGACCATGAAACCAACAGAAGGTTCTGCTTTACTGAGAAGCTGTAAAAGAAAAGTTCTTTACACTTCTAGCAAAAATGAAGCAATATTATCATTCATTTGTAGTCATGTTTGTGTTCACCAGATGAATTTAAGTCCAATAATCGCTCTTCTTTAAGCTTCCTTTGGTCACTTTCAGTTCCTGAGATCTACTGTACTATACTCTACTACTATAGTTGCCAACTTTATCTCTCTGTTGTATTTGTTACTTCTAGGCTGGATTACTGCAATTCATTATTATCAGGCTGCTCTAACGAGTCTCTACAGACTCTCCAGCTGGTCCAGAATGCTGCTGCACATCTACTGATAAAAACTAGGAAAACAGATCATATTTCACCCATTTTAGCTTCTCTGCACTGGCTTCCTGTAAAATCCAGAGTAGAATTTCAAATCTTTCTCTTCACCTACAAAGCCTGTAATGATCAGGCTCCATCATATCTTAAAGAGCTCATAGTACCCTACTGGGAGGCAGCGCCTTCAACTATCAGGAGGCATGTTTAAGAGTAGGCTTAAAACTTTACTTTTTGATTAACTTTATAGTGAAACTTTATCAAAGTTTCTGCTATAGGCCTAGACTGCCGGGGGACTTCCCATGATGCACTGAGCTCCTCTCCTCCTCCTCCTCCTCCTCCTCCTCCTCCTCCTCCTCCTCCTCTCCATCTGTACACATTCATATCCCATTAATGCTTGTTACTAACTTGGCATCTTCCCCGTAGTGTTGTGCTTTCTCATCTCGCAGATATTTATGAATCTGTGGTTGTGGACCGCCTGCTGCCCTCGTGGTCCTGCTTAACACCTGCTGCTACTAGAATATTAGTCATGTTTTATTATTAGTATCATTGTTATTGTTATTATTGTTGTTGCTGTGCGTCTCGGTGTCTCTCTCTCCTCTCTTCCTCCTTCTTTCTCTCTCAACCCAACCAGTCAAAGCAGATGGCCGCCCACCTAGAGCCACTCGAGGTTTCCTCCTGTTAAAGGGGAGTTTTTCTTTGTTGTTGTCGCCAAATGTTGCTCATGGGGGAATGTTGGGTGTCTGTAAATTAAAGAGAAAACTTCTGTTGTGATTTGGTGCTGTATAGATTCAACTGTCACTCTCAGTGCTCTCATAGCGTCGTTTTGAGCCGCAGCAGGCAGCTGTTTTCATAAAAAAAAGTTCTAAAAAGCCACTGTACACTACCTGCTCAGCACCAAACGGCAAACAGACACAGTTAGCTGTAGACTAGCTGGTGAACATAGTGGAGCATTTAGCAGCTAAAGAGCCAGATATTTCCCTCAGGAGTTGGTGGAGAACAAAAACAGAGCTAAAAGAGAGTGAATATTGGACTTACATTCACCAGGTGGACAGAAACACGACTCCACATGAATGATAATGTTGCTCCGTAACTGCTGGATGTGGAAATAAGCAACTGTTTGCTAACAAGTTCAACACATCAACTTAAAAGGTGATGATATGTCAGTGTTGTGTTCACTATTTGTTGTGAATATAATTTAATGCAGGTTTAATTGTTCCTTTAGAGCTGCAACAAGTCATGAAATTCAGGCCTAGTTTGGACACTAATTAAAAGGCTAAAGTGCTGATTTGATCTGGTGGACCTGGTGTAAAACTGGTTCCCATTTTGAATGTGCTCTCATGTTCCATCAGGGACCAGAATAATAACCTAAGGAAATAAACAGTTGGTTGTTAAGCTGAGCTCTTCTTTCAGTATTTCCTGGCTTCTCTTCAGGCTGCTCAGGGGTTAGACTCCCCCAGGAGGTCATTTATTTCTTTTAGGGTCAAACCCTTAAAAAGAAAGTCATTCTGACTGCTGGTATTTCAAGAATTTGATGCTCAGTAACCTTATTATTCCATGCTTACGAGCCTATATTAATCCTGTGGCAATAACACACCTTTGTGGTTAATAAGGTCTGATCCCTTGTCGTCCCACACTGGATATGATACCTGCTGCTGCTGCTGCAGAGAAGCTTCATCCAGGCTGACACGGAGCAATAACCTTTCCCTTGAGGGATTAATTTAGTATATGAGAAAATAAACCCCTGTAGCTAAAATGAATCCCGCTCCGGTGATGAATCTGTCTACGAGTGCTTGATTGCCTCAGGAAATATGTGGAGCTAAAAGAGGAAAAGGGGGCTTCTTAAATTAATGCCTTGTAATCACCCATCTCTTCCTCTTTAATACACCTTCCCAACATCTGTGCAAATTAAAGCATCTTTAATTTAGTGGTTCTGATGTCTTGAGGCCGAGCTCGTTGCAGAGAAATCACTTCCATGTTGGTTTGTGTATTCTGTGTGTTTGTGTTTTAATGGATGTGTGAACAATAATGAAGATAATATTAAATGTTTAAACCAGTGGTTTCCAACCTTTTTGGCTTGTGACATCTTACAAAAAAGTAGAGTCTGTTTGAGGCTCTTTATCTTCTTCTCACATGATTTAATTTGCTGTCAGTAATTATTACTCAAAGAGGACCAATTATCCAATATTTCACAACAAAAGCAAATACTGGAGAAACTTCCAAGATATGAATACAAGTTTGTGTAGAAGAACTTTATTTTCGCTGCTTCCATTAATCACCTTTGATTCGTCTTGTGATCCTTTGAAGAGGAACAACCTCGGCGAGCTACAACAGTAAAATATCACTTATGCATCAGTATTAAGAATATGAGAGTAAGACTTAAAGATACCTTCCATATATATATATATATAAATACTCTGCTTTAAATAATCATTTGTGTCTAATCTAAAAGTTCAATTACTTCATTAAAATCCTCAAAGAATCGATGAATATGTCAATATTTTTCATTCTAGACCACGATTGGCTCTAAACTAATTGTGATGTCACACATCCTGCTCGTAGGTTCACGAGTTAAACTGAGATTTCAGGTGAAAACAGAGAAACTTTCCTCCTTCAGCAGATGAATGTGAAACAAACTCTGAACAGAGAAGAAGAACAAACATCCAACTGAAGGAACGAGAACAAAAAACATGATTTTGACAAGGACTCTTATTCATAGGAGTATTTTTACACTGCTGTATTGGTACTTTTACTTAAAGGGTAACTACACACTAAATTATTTGTGTTGTACACATAATCACTATGTTGGCATATGATGTTAATACAGATGATTTTCCCAACAATACACATATTTAAAAACAGCTTTTTCTCAAAATTTGCTTATTTCTGGCTGCTTGGATTTGACAATTCAGTTCAGCCTCTCTAATCGTGGCGTATTAGGCAAGAAGTCTATTTTGTATTCATTATTTCAACCTTTATTTACACAGCGTGGTCCAATGAGAGCAGAAACACTCTCTTTTGCATGACAACCTTGTTTAAAAAGGGCAATAAAAAAATATAAATGTCATGAAGGCAAATAAGTGATAAGATATATATATAGGAGATGTATATCAGTTGCTATATCAAGTGTCTATATCACGCTGCATGTATAGTAGATGAATAAATGAGTATCAGATTAGATCGTTAGCTATAGCTTGGTGACACTACCTGCCATTAATTTTTACCCTAATTTGGTGGCACGTTAATGTCAAGAATTTCTTATAATTACCACCAGTTCGTTTAATATTGTCACAAACCGGCTCAATGAATGTGACAAAGAGGGGAAGCAAGTCAGGTTCAGGTGCCAATTATTTGTTTTATTTGAAACTAAAACAAATATAACTATATACAAAAGGCATGAGGTGTGGAGAGTAACTGCATCAGTTGTGTATGCAGTGTGTGGATGAGTGAGATGTTTATATGCTTCTGTTGAATGCAAAAGAAAAATACCAAAACAAACCAAAACCGGGAGAGATGTGGATCCCAGGAGAGAGAGAGAGAGACAATGGATCAGAGTGGTATTTATAGCCTTGGTCGAGGCCTATCCAGGTGTCCCTGCATTACCCTAACGACCCTCCCTGACTGCCAGCTCCTGCAGAAAGTGGCCAGGTAAACCACTGCGGGCAGAAAGGGAGGGGTCGTAACAATATTTAATCCAATACAGGCTGGATTCAACTAAACAACACTAAGCGCTGTGCACCAGCAGTTCTGAAAAACTATATTTAAACATCATTAATCTCTTTTTCCTCTTTCACTCATTTCCTTTTTGTCGTGTCTCCTGGTGAACCTGCTGTAGGTACTATGTTTGCGTGACACTCCTGATCTACTTCCTGCCCCTTGGCATCATGGGATGTGCATACACGACCGTGGGCGTTACCCTCTGGGCGAGTGAGATTCCCGGAGACTCCTCTCAACACTACAAAGAGCAGCTTATTGCAAAACGCAAGGTGATGCTAACACACACACACACACACACACACTGCTACCAGTTGTGTCTTCCCCTGCAGCCTCCTGAGTGGCCGTGCACCATCATTAAACACTATCGTTTCATTTAATGGCTTTTTAATCCCCATTTGAAAACAAACACAAATTGAAAAGATTATTTTAAACCCTCTGCGCCTCCACGTCTCCTCCCTGTTGTTGTCTGCGGCAGGTGGTGAAGATGATGATTGTGGTGGTTTGTACCTTCGCTGTCTGCTGGCTGCCCTATCATATCTACTTCTTACTGCACCAGTTCTTCCCCGATCTGTTCGAGCACCGCTACATCCAACAGGTCTACCTGGCTATCATGTGTCTGGCAATGAGCTCCACCATGTACAACCCAATCATCTACTACTGCCTCAACATCAGGTAGGAAATCAGCTTTACTTTACGATTTACAAAATGGCCGCCTGTGTGGGACGTTCATCTGTTTCCCTATCGTTTGTGTAGGCTCATGTGGTAGATAATC
Source organism: Thunnus albacares (assembly GCF_914725855.1). Taxonomy (NCBI): domain Eukaryota; kingdom Metazoa; phylum Chordata; class Actinopteri; order Scombriformes; family Scombridae; genus Thunnus; species Thunnus albacares. The sequence goes on from NC_058123.1 coordinate 4,118,319, forward strand.
TATATTTGTGTCTATAATCCTGTTAAATCCATCCTGTTATTAAATATTTGTCCACCTCTCGGCAGGTTCAGAGCAGGTTTCCAGCAGGTGTTTTGTTGCTGTGCTTCCACCGTCGCCAAAGAGGAGCTCGAGCTCAAATCACCCCGCTACCTGCAAACACAGGTGTGTGAGAGAAAGACTGACTGACTGTTCACACAGAATGCAAAGTCAATTTTAGAGGTGGTGAGATTGCATTGAAAAACAATTAAAAGACAAAATTAGATGCAATTTGCACAGGAAGATGCTAACTGATGCAAGTGCGCAAGTTAAAAATGTTTCCATTAAGCAAAAAACTGGGGCTTTATGAATCTGCTTCATGGATGTACAGAGACGAGAGGAGGAAGGAGAGAGACTGGAGGGAAATAACTGCAGTGTCTGATGAGTGCTGAATTCAGTCAGAAGTTGAGCTGAACTCAAACTCACAGACATGGTTGGTGCGTCTGTTGCTAGCTAGCTAACAGCTAACGTCTGTCAGTTGGTACACTGGCTGTTTGGGGCAAATAGTCCAATGGTCAGTCGTGAGAATGATGCAAGGCGTAAATTTGCTTTGCTTTCTGTCTGAACATACCTTGAGAAAGATCTTTTCCCCCCCACCATCCCACCAAAGATTATCATCTTTTAAGTTGATATGTTGAACTTGCTAGCAAAGAGTTGCTTATTTCCACATCCAGCAGTTACGGAGCAACATTCATTTGGAGTCGTGTTTCTGTCCACCTGGTGAATGTAAGTTCAATATTCACTCTCTTTTAGTTCTGTTTTTGCTCTCTACCAACTCCTGAGGGAAATATCTGGCTCTTTAGCTGCTAAATGCTCCGCTATGTTCACCAGCTAGTCTACAGCTAACTGTGTCTGTTTACCGTTTGGCGCTAAGCAGGTAGTGTACAGTGGCTTTTTAGAGCTTTTTCACTCTGAAAAAACTGCCGTTTCTGCTGGAAATAACAGTTGTGTGTAACAGATGTGGGCTGTAAAACCAAAACAAAGGGCTGAAAGAGGCTAAAACGGAGAACGGCAGAGAGAACGATAATTCTGCAGGTTCATCACTATGAGTGACTCCTTTCACATTACATGTTGTCATTTGATTCATCGTGAATATAAAAATATTGATTTGTGCAGCAGAATTTCACTGATTTCATGAATCTAATGATAACTTAACCGTCTCTATTTCCAGGTGAGCATATATCGAGCCAGTCGGATGGAGACCGTTGTTTCCACTGCCGTCAACCCTGCAGCGGTGGAGAAAAAGAGGTCAGAGCTGCCATCCTGCGGCCCTCAGAGCCTGCCTCATGTGGAGGTCACATCCAACGGCTCGGCTCAGAGACGTTCACCAGAAGCCTGAACAGTCCCTCACATTAGAGCGAACACCATCATGAGTCATTCAGTGTGGAAACAAAGTCCTGATGTATGACAAGCAGCGGCTCCAACCTGGCGTTAACGTCATCTACTGTTGTACAGGCCAAGTGCATTTATTTAGCCATGTTATTGTGTTTCAACCAGCTAGCCAAGTGCATTAATACCCAGCGGATGCCTGCAGCGTCAGTGGATGTCTTGAGGAAATGTCTTGAAAACATAAAGTAGACGTGAACCTCAGATGCCCGATAGCGGCAGTGGAAACACGGCAGTGGAACTCACACTGGTTTGCTTCATCACTCAGCATGTGTGCGGCGCCGACACTTGACCCCCGGCATTCTCGGGCGAGTTTTGGAAAACGTGATCCTGCGCTTCCCTTGGCAACAGTGTCACGTCAAGTTGAGTTCATAACGATGCTGTGTTTGTGTTGAGAGGCAGACAGACAGTGTGTGTGTGTGTGTGTGTGTGTGTGTGTGGGGAGAGCTAGCACCTGTTGGACAGGATTAGCCCCTTGTTTTGACAATGTGTAGAGCAGGGTTCAGTCTGCAGCAGCTAGGTCACAGGCCGACTAAATATAGAGGACCGGGCAAAGGAAAAAAGACACATATAGAAGGATTTATGAAGTGTTAAAGGAAAGAAGTGAACAAGAAAACATGAGAAGCTTCACTACAGCGAGTGATTTACTCAAGTACTATACTTAAGTACAGTTTGGGGTATTTCTGTTTTATGCTACTTTATACTTCCACTCCACCACATTTATTTGACAGCTTTAGTTACAAGTTACTTTTCAGATTAAAATTTTACATGAAATAATGTAATGAACTCACAAAATACAAAAGATAATTAAAGTTTAAAGGATAAAGCTGGTGATTTTCTATATTTTTCTTATTGTCAACAAATGTCATGTTTGGAGCCAAACCAACAATGGCTGCACCGGGTGACATGTTCCTTCATTATGAAGAGTTTGGTCACGTTAACTTGTTTAGAAATGACTCCAAAGACTCATAACAGTGATCATATTTTCAGTCTCCAGAGAGTAGTTTTGTGTAAGACAGACGCCACTGAGCATGTGCAGGAACACAGTTCTGTTTACAGCTTCACTAGCTTGTTGTGCTACATATCACAACCTCTGGACTTTGTACTGAAATTCTTTGAGAAATGTGCAATGTAATACACTCTAGTACACTCACAGAACTACTCTCTGGAGACTGAAAATGTGATCACTGTTATTAGTCTTTGGAGGCGTTTCTAAACAAAGTAACATGACCAAACTCTTCATGATGAAGGAACATGTCATCCAGTGCAGCGGTGAGACTCACTCATGTGTTTTTAATAGTTTTTGGACAATAACAGAGGAACAAGATATATCAGGCTTTGGATACACACACAATACTTGTTAGTAGATCAGTTCATTGTTGGTTTGGATCCAAACATGAAATTTATTAACAAGAAGAAAAGTATAGAATCCTTTAAACCAGTGGTTTCCAACCTTTTTGTCTTGTGAGCTCTGTTGTGTCTCCTTGTCACATTTCACATGTCTATGAGTTGTTAACAGCTCCACCAAATAGTGATTTTTCCCTCTAAACTTCTCACATGCTTTCATTTCAATAAATGTTCAAATGATCCAATATTTCAGCAAAAATCAAAGATTAGAGGAAAAAGTCCAAAAACTGAAAACAGATTCGTGTATCAGAACTTTATCTGCTGACCCTTTGGAGGGGCCCCGACCCCTAGGTTGGGAACCACTGGACTAAACTAGCTAACTGTATATAAAGTAGTGTAAACTAGCTCCACCTCCAGCAGCTACAACAGTAACATGCTGCTCTAACACTGATGCTTCACTATTAATAATCTAATGATGTCATATATAATAATATATCAGTCAAATGGGACATTTTACTGCAAAACAAATACTTTTACTTTTAATATTTTAAGTAAATTTAGCTGATAATACTCCTGTACTAATGAGGATTTAATATCCAGGAGTTTTACTTGTGATGGAGTATTTTTTAATTGTGGTATTGGTATTTTTACATGATTACTCGTGTTATCAAATGCATCTCTGTTTACAAGCTGTAGATCAGGGGAGGAGGTGCGTCACCGGGGAGGAATGACGCTATTTCAGCCTCGCAGACAACAGCTGCTCAAAACAAAGCGATGAATGTCCACGTACAGTTTTACTGGACTGTGTAACTGCTCGACTGTTTACTGTTGTGTGAGTGTGTGAGGACCAAATATTATGATGTCTATGATTTATGAAGACATCTTTTCATTTAATAGTTCAGTGCTGTTTCCATTACAGAACAGTTTGTGCAGTAGTAGTTGTGGCTTTTTTCAAGGTTCACTTCACCCAAATTGGAAAAAAAAAAGTTTTCTCACCTACCTCTAGTGGTATGTATGCATGCATATTGTTTTTATTTTACTGTATATGTGCAGGTTTTTAGCTTTCAGACTGCAAGATTTTAGCTGCCACGTCAGAAATAGACTTGTGAGATGGGGAGAGCATTTTGGGCACCCATGGTTTTCATCTTTGGACGAGTTTAGGCGACTCATACAGTGGTCGCAGTTCTCCTGTGACTCGGATGGGCATGAAATTCTCCTGGATCAAAAGTACAAAAGATAAATGACTGCATCAGACAATATCTGGACCTTGATAAGTCAAATTTACAAGCCTGTGGACATAAACAGTTCAGGGTAGAAATTAACTATGACTCCCATGATGCATTATGCTATGAAACATCCAATCACCAAGCTTAAATGCTGTTACATGTGCTGCAAACAATTCTGAGTTAATTTTGGATGAATTTATCAACTATGATCTTGTGTTTTGTTCATAACTGCATCAACAAAGCATTTTGAATAGACTCTGACTGGCTGAGGCTCATGGGTATTGTAGTATTTTAAATCGTCCGCCAAAACTGCTGGAAAAAAAACATGATTTTTCAGAAACAGATTTTCAATAATCAAAACTGGTAGCCTCAACATAAACTTACAGCCTTGTTCAATTGTCTGTGAAATAAGTTTCTATGTTAAAAAAAACACTGAGGATGATGTTTAAAGAAAATACAGAATGTGTAAAAACCATGGACTGTGTAAAAATATGGACGTAGTTACCGTGACGTCACCCGTTGGTTTCTGAAGAGCGGTTTTGAGGCTCAAAGCGAGGCGCTCCGGCCGTCGCCATCTTGGCAGTGCGTGACTCTGCCTAACTCCCAGCCAATCAAAAATGGGCAAAGAGGCGGGCCGAATGGCTGAAACAAGCCACCTAGCGGCTGGCGGACTCACTCAAAGCAGCCATGTCCTTCATTATGTATAACTTTACGGCTTAATAAAATTTAAACAGGTGAATTATGAAAAAATTCACCCCCGTACAGTTGTCATGAAAGAGGAAATTAGCTTTAGAGACCAAAACTGTTTTTTGTACCAGGCTGTAAACATGTTTATTTCTGCTGTAAAGTTGGGCATTTTAACATGGGGGTCTATGGGGATTGACTCGCTTTTGGAGCCTCAAGTGGCCATCCGAGGAACTGCAGTTTTTGGCACTTCCACATTGGCTTCATTTTTCAGCCCCGGCGATTGCCGCTTGGGAAAAACACGCCTCCTTCCACTTCACAACTCTATTGATCTCATGTGTTTCAGCAACAAGGAACTTTGTTGTATTTGCTGTACTGCTGTTTTGTCTTTTAACTTCTTGTTTACACTGGATGTAGGGATATAGTGTCACATTGTGTGGGTGGACATTTGCTGTTTGTGCCTGCATTTCAACAAAACTCATCACTTTTATACAATATAACAAACAGGATTAAGGACTGACAGAGCCGGAAAGAAATGAGAGACTTTCTTCTAAACCTCTTATTACCACAATAGCACTAAGTGGATCATTTCTCCCACACAGCACCGGGATCAGCTGCTCATGTTACTGTCATAAAAGTCATGGTGAGTGCTCGCAATGTGTCTGTATTTCTGTTTTTAATATGTGTTTATAACAATATGATATCAAAGCAGAAGTTGTCTGAATGTGATTGTTCAAAACATTTTACCATGACATGGGCTTATTATTGTGTAACGAGCATACTATTTAAAATCATATGAATAAAATATACATTATTTATTACATGGTTGGATATTTACCAGTCCTTACATCCCAACCCTCACCTATGGTCATGAGCTTTGGGGAGTGACCAAAAGAAAGAGACTGTGGCTAAAGCGTCCTAAGTTTCCTCTGTAGGGTGTCTGGACTCAGCCTCAAAGACAAGCTCAGATATCAGGAGGAAGCTCGGAGAAGCTCCTTTGTATTGAATGGAGCTAAGGGTGTGCCCGAATACAAATACGTTATTCGGCAAAGCACAAATAGTGGGTTTTTTATGAATATTTGTTTCATACAAATATTTTAAAAATTATTTGTTTTCAGGAAGAAAAAAATCATGTTAAATACCAGCGAACAGGTCAGTTATAGTCACTATCTCAGTGTCTCTCCTCTGCTCCGCTGTGACGTCTATCAGCAGGTCTCAATGAGGGGAGTCACATCCACCTGCTACATGACGCACATTTCCTAATTTGGACATCAGTCCCGGAGTTGGGGGTGTTCCCCAGAGATAAAGCTGAACTACTGACACAAATGAAGTGCTCCCAAGGGAACACTTATTGTAACACTTTAATTTTCTAAAATTAAAAGCGTAATAAAAACAAAAACAGGATTTTTAAACCTCTTTCCACTTTTATTCGAATACAAATACAAATAATTTTGCTGCCTCAACAAATACAGATACAAATACAAACACTGGGCCCTCTGCACATCCCTAAAAGGAGTCAGCTGTGGTGGTTTGGGCATCTGGTTTGGACGCCTCCCTTTGGAGATGTTCCAGTCACATCACACTGGAGGGATTACAGAGCTCCTCTGGCCTGAGAACACCTCAGGATCCTCCAGGAGGAGCTAGAGGACGTCAGTGAGGGGAAAGATGTCTGGGTTACCTTATTCAGTGTGCTGCCATCGTGACCTGGTCCTGGTTAAGTGACGGAAAACAGATGGATAGATGCAAGCAAAAATCACCCATCAGGACCAAACTTTTGACTCATGTTCACTACAGTGAGAAATAGCAACTGGAAGTTTACAAACAGATTAGAGAAGAGACGAATCAGGAAATGGAACAAATGAAGAAACAGGAAGGCTGCACAAGGTCAACACAACACATTTGTGGTGCTCACGGCATTGAAAAAACGACCTTTAAGAATGAAAGCAGAAATCTCAGTTACAGATATCCCCAAAACCTTGACACATGAAAACAAAATTATCTGCACTGATAAACAGATATAGACTGACATAGAGGTCAATACGACCTCTATGTGTTACCTATGACCTCAGTAAGATAAGATAGGACTTAATTGATCCCTAGTGGGGAAATGTTACAGCAGTGCAGAAAACAAGGTAACAGATAAGAAGAGGAGTAATAAACACAACCAAATAAATAGTCAAGTAAATGGAATTCACTCTGTATACATTATATTCATTATACACATTACAGTACTAGACTACATGACCTGACTGGTGGGTTGTAAAAATAGAAAAGTTGTAAAAAAGTAATGGTTCTGGTAGATGTAGCTATAGATATGTATGTAATGAATACAAAATCAATTAAATATGCAGTAGTGTTACCAACATACTGCATACATACTGGATTTAAGTACAGTCCTTAATTAAATGTACTTTCTAGCAGTGTTAGAATGTATGAAAGTAAATGTATGTTGAGAAATAAGATGATAAACTTTTATCTGAGTTGTTTTTATGGGACCAGAGGGGGAAAACATCCCTCTGATATCATCAGTATAATCTCAGCTATGTGAGAGGCTGTCATGGTATTTTTCTCTCTGGTCTTTAACAAGAGACATGTGTGTTTACTGTTTGGGATCTTCTCTTCTTCATGATCTTATCCTCCACTGATGATCTCGATTAGTTCTCTGTTTAGAGAAACAGATTGAATGGTGCTGCTGCAGACAACATGAAAACATGCGTCTAGCTCCATCTAGCTCTTAAATCCCAGATTGCAGACTGTTACATGTATGAACATACTGACACACGCACCAAAAAGAAAAGCGTGAAATGAGCATAAAAACATCATCATCCTGCTCTCAACCTTCACTTATTTCCCACATTGAAATCTCATCAGTGACACAAAACATCAGATCTTAAAGGCGACGCTCTAGGGCGACTGACCTGCAACTATCAGTCTCTTTACAGATTACAACACCACAAACAGAGTTTCTAAAGGATCCTAATCAACACTTAAACACACCCAAAGACTTTGATAGATGTCTGGAGGGCTTCTGTAGCGCTGCATTTACATTACAGTCCACTTCACTGGGAGGAAAAACCCCACAGCTGCTGGTTTGGGGCTCTACGTAAAGACCCCTGTGATTTCCTTGAAGAAACTTCTTTTTAAGAACAGCAATAAAGTTGTAAAACACCCCCCTAATATAAAGACATGAAGGCTAAGACAGATGGGACGGAAAACTGAGACCATGCAGAGATGTTTTTGTTAAAACCTTTCAGAGTAAATTCAAATCAAGTTTCAATTCAAATGCAAACTGAAAGTCAAGATTCAAGATTTGTCTAAAAGTCTTTTAGGCTAAATTTAAAATAGAATAATAGATTATTGTTACTAGTATTAAAATACAGAATATTTAAAAGACGAATGTTTGATGTTTGAATAGTTTGGGGTGTGGAATATGGTTGTTGCTATAATATTTTATGTATGATAATATTGCGAGATTTATGATTAGCTGTCATTTTCTGTCCTTTTTCTTTTTTTTTCTTTTTTAAAATTAATTTTCAACAACATAATACATTACGAATACCTACAATTAAGACAAGACATACCAAAAACCACGACACAGGAGCAAACACAAATACAGAAAAAAAAAAAAAAAAAAAAAAAAATCAGCAGTATTCACAACCTGGTGCATTTATAAAATGCTGTTTGTATGTACTTAAACTGTTATATTCATTACCCCCATACTTATAACTCTTGACCATTCTTCAAGTATATTGCTATTGGTGACCAGTCCCTTCTTAACACATATGATAGTCTTTCCAATGGCAAAATGGACATAAGTTTTTCATACCACATTAGGATATCAGGGGGCTCTTCGTTCAGCCATTTTTGTAATATTGCGAGTCGTGTCGTATACAAAATAATTCTAAGAACGTTCCTGTGCTTGTATTCATAACTAGTATCTAACCCCAATATAAAGTGATGTAGACTTAGAGGGATTTCTATCCCAAATATTTTCTTTATCTTGTTTCTGTCCTTTTTCTAATCTTCACTATGTTTTCTTCACTGACTGACCTGGATGTTGATGTGTGTTTTGGACACGTGTGTGTTCATACAGTCTTTATGGAAGTGTTGTGATGTTTGACTATATATCTGATGAAAGTCGGACAGACTGAAGCTGTAGAGCATACCATCTGATACCATTTTGCTTGATATGTTGTATAAGTGGATTGGCTAGTTTCTGATAGTTTTAAACTGTTTTCAGTCTTACTTGACAAATAGATATTTTAATATTTGCATCAATAATCACGTGTCCTCCTCAGTTCCCCTGCTGTGTGGAGTTCCTCAGGGGTCCGTCCTCGGACCAATCCACTTCTCATTATACTGTACAAGCTTCCTCTGGGTCATTTGTTCAGCCGCTTTCAAAATGTGTCATATCACCGTTACACCAGTTATACACAGATCTGTTTCTCTGTTAAACCCAATAACCTGAATCAACTGTCTTCCCTCCATGATTGCTCAGCCTCCATCGATGATTGGTTGTCTCTTAATTTTGACAAAACAGTAGTTCTTTTAATTGGACTTGATATCTTCTCCACTGCAGTTGATCAGTTTATAGGTCAATGTCATTCAGTTCTACCACTAAGAGTCTTGGTTTCATCTTCGACCAGTATATGACTTTTGACCATCATGTTAATAAGCTCGTCCAGTCCTGTTTTCTTCAGCTAAGAAATATCGAAAAAATCAGATGTATCTTCTCTTCTATGGATCTCAAACTATTAATTCACACTTTCATTTTCTCCCATATAGATTACTGTAATTCCCTTTACACGTGCCTCAGTCAAGATGCTTTGAATCACTTACAGTTGGTTCAAAATGCAGCTGGAAGTAGCCGCAGGTCACATATTACCCCTGTTCATACAAGGCCCTGTATGACTTTGACCCCAGTTACACTTCTGATCTTCCTCTTTCCACCCGTCAATCACTTTGTTCCTCAAATCTCGACCTTTTATCCAACTGCAAAACAAAAAGTGACCGCAGCTTTGCAGTTTTAACCCCAAACCTCTGGAATCATCTTCCCCAATCTGTCAGATTTGCTGAGTCTGTTTCTCATTGTGACGTGTGGTGCTGTGTTGTATGTTTTTGTTCGTTCTACTTTGGTCTCTTTCTCATTGTGCTGTGTTTTATATTGTAAATGTTTTTGCTTTAGTTATTTATGTTTTTTGTGTGCATTTTTGTGAAGCAGTGTATTTTTTTTTTTTAAAATGCTGTATAAATAAAGCTTTACTGACTTACTTCCTGAGGAATTTTCTGTAATCAATTCACACATTAATCTTTGAAATTAGTTGGAGAAATATTTACTATTTAATGCCATCTCTCCCCTTTTCCATGAGTGGATCAAGAGCAGAGTTATTATTGCATATGTGTCATTAAGACATGAACATTATTTATAAGCTAAATTAGCCACAGCTTGTCCAACTGATCTGTCTGTGACTGTCAGACATCAAAATCCTGTCAGCAGCAGCCTGAGCAGCACAGAGACACACAGACAGGTGAGCTGCAGCCTATCAGGTGAGCTCTGATGTCATAGTGAAAGATCTGAATGAAAAATAATACAAATAGAAGTTTTTGAGATGATTGAAAGATATATTTGAGCATCGCTGTCGCCCAAATCCACAAACTGACAGAAGGACAGAATCTCAGGTGAGGTTTGAAAACCTTCCAGCAGCACATTACCTGCAGGTTTCTATACATTCACTTTATTGTAACATTTATTGCAACAGTCTGTGATATTATGTTATTTTTAAAATATTCATTTCGGTCTCAGATTTATAGTTAAGCAGTCTATCAATAAATAAAATGTAAAAACAGAGAAAAAAATCATGATATAAGTCCGGTTTCAGGTGAGTCAGCAAATGCATATAAAGTAAATAAGTAAAGTAAACACTGTGCAGAGTCAGGCTGTTTGTGTGTGTGTGCGTGTGTGTGTGTGTGCACATGGGCCTACGCAAGAGAAAAGAGTGGTGGACAGCACATATACAATTATTTTGGCTGTCTGACAAAAAACGTCAAAAGCCTGCGCTCTTGCAGAAGTTATTATCACACTAAGATAAAGGCTGCAGTGCAGATAAAGAGGTCAAATTCCTCTGCGTTAAAATCAGACGGTTGCCTCAATCTGTCTGCTCATATGCAACACTTTCAACACAGGAGGCAAACAGGTGAGCAGTGGGAAGGGAAACATTAAATTAAACTTATAATACTGTGAGAAATAAGGAAGTATGAAGACCTTTTAATGATATTAAAGTGTTCGTAGTGAGTTTAGGTTTCAGTCTAAAAGACAGAGATACAAATCAAAAGAAATTCCCTCCTGCTGCGTCTACAATATTATGTGATCTGTGAAATCAGTTCCATGTGAAAGCAGCCAACTGAAATGAAATATCAGCTCTTGCAGACACGGGCTATAAAATTGATTGAGTACAAATGCATTACCGAAGGAAAGTGAAAAACCTGGAATGAGTTAATCAGTCTTAATGAAGAACAAATGTGGCGGCGCAGGAGCAGAATATATCCATATCTTGTGGTTTTTGGACGCAGCGTGTGTTGACGGGAAACTGGCATCTTCTCATGGACTCAACAAGGTGCTGAAAAAGTCTCTAAAATGATTTTAGCCTTTTGGTAACTCAACAGCATCACGCCTGCAACCACACTGGACTGACCCTAAACTACTCAATGCAGTCGCTCCCTGGATCTCGATCCGTCATTTGGACAAAACCCGGTGGCTGATTTATGTGTTGCTGCTTTAAAGTGTCGCCATCATTCCTGCGTCAGTAATTCAGTCTAAAAACTCTCATGTGGAATTGATTGTGAAACAGACTTTGTGGCAAAATAACATGAACGTAACTTCTGCCAGACCTCCGCAGTCTGGATGTTAAAGTGCTCATTAAACCCAGCGGGGATTTCTTGTCAGCTTCTTATTTACATCATCAAACCCCACGATTTCTTGTCATTTGTACTTAATAGAAATGCATCTCTTCATAAAAAGTGAAAACACATGATGATAGTGTGTGAAAGCAGGATTTCAGACAGGAAACGTAACGTTAGCGCCAAGCTAGCAGAGATTAGCGGAGTGGCGGGTCACCATCAGCCCCGTATAGGCAGAACGCTCCGTCCTCAGCAGTAAGAATGTGAAGGAAACATGAGATGTCTTGTCATTTGCAATGCATCTCTTCATAAAAACTGAAAACACATGATGATAGTGTGTGAAAGTGGGATTTCAGACAGGAAACGTAACGTTAGCGCCAAGCTAGCAGAGATCAGCAGAGTGGTGGGTCACCATCAGCCTCGTGTAGGCAGATCGCTCCGTCTTTAGCGGTCAGAATGTGAAGAAAACATGAGATTTCTTGTCAAAAGTGCTCAAAAAGTGAAATCCTTTCAAAACATGACAGTGTTATACGCAGGTTTACAAGTGAGGTGCCACCGCCGTGATGACGACTTGGCTACCTCCACCTGGAACTACGTATTCTCAGATGAAACATCGCCATCCTTGGGGCTACTACACAGAGATAAAGACAGATCCCAGTTTGTGCATTGGTTTTGTACCTTCCATCTCATTATAAATAAAATGAGGAGGCTGTGTTTGATCCAAAATCAATATGTGACCACGAGTCCACTAATCATTCACAACACTCCCATTATAAATACCTAGAGGCTGTACACATGTTTTACCCGTCAATTTAAGTTTAATCAGGTTTGGTATTGAAGCACGGTACAGTAAGCTGTCAGTACAATTAAAGTCTGAGCTTGTTTGTATTGTGCAGACTTGTATGGAGGCCACAGGGGGGAAAGAATCATGCATCTCACGTTCTTCTCTCTATAGGAGCGTTTATCTTTTGGCTGATGGTTTAAAGTTCAAAAATTCAGGCTGAACTGTTTTAAAAACTCATTTGTTCATTATCATTTTAAATAGCAGCAGTTAAATGTTGCATTGGTGGAGCATTACATGGTTACAGAGCACTTTATAGTCAGGTATACGCTGGTATGTGTGATACTACAGTTGGTTTTATGTTGAACTGGTTGAAGCAATATTCTGCAACTAGCAATCATTTACATTTGTCATTTTGTCTGTAAAATATTGGAAAAAAATATCTCAGAAATGCGTTTTATAATTTCCCACAGCCCAAGTCGATGTCTTCAAATGTTTTATTTTCTCCGACCAACAGTCCAAAACCCCAAAAATTCAGTTTATCATCACAGAAGACAAAACCATAAAATCTCCACATGAGCATTTTGGAACCAGCAAATGTTTGCCAAAAATGACAAAAACGATTATTCAATTATCAAATTTTTTTTCGATTGACTAATTGATTAATCAGCTCATCGTTGCAGCTCTAATAATAGAACTTTACTGGTTTTATTAGTCTTATTGTGGCTTTTTATCTGTTGAATGTGTAAACTTTGGCTTTTCTAAATGTATTTTTACATATTAATGATTTTAAGACAGTTAAAAGTATATCTGGAGATAAATGTTAAAAGTAATTAATCTGTCAGATTAAGTGATAATGAAACTAACTGTTGTCATTATCCTGCTGGGAGACTCTGTTTAAAAAAGGGCTGACTGAAAGCTAACGATGCCCTGCAGCTATTAACCTCTTCAACCCCACAAAGCCCTTTTGTTAGTTAACAAGCGTAAAGGAAACACTCCCATCGTTATGACCCCAAACTGTATGTTTCACACTAACAGGACGGATCCATTGATTCTGACTGTTTTGACCTGTTTCAGTCACCATCAAGCTCACTGAGGTCACGACCTTTCAGGGAGGGTTTCAGCAACTATTTAACAATGTAAAACATACACATGGTTGATGTTTTATAAGCTGATTACAGCATTTTTAGACTCACTATATTAAAATGTAATTACTTTTGGGCCAGTAAATAAATAAGTATTTTACTGATGACCAGAAGGGAAGAACAAATAAACTAACTAACTAACTAAAAATTAAAATAAAATAAAAATAGAGGGTTCAACATGTTTGAGGGGGGATGTTGGGGTCATGACCTCATGATTTCTAAAATGTTGGTTACATCACAAAATAAGTTTTGTCAGACCAGGAGAAAGTTTTTCTACCTTTGTTTTGAAGTTCTTGTACTTTACTTCAGTTATACTTCCACTACATTTCAGTGGAAAATATTACTTTTCACTCCACTGCATTTATCTGACAATAGTTACTAGCTACATTTCAGATCTGTATTTTACTTCAAAATTGTACTTAAATATAATACTTAGGTAAAAAAAAAAAAGAGCTCCATGTTGTCAATATTAAAATGCTGCTTGCATCAATGCATCAGTGATAATAATCCAATAATATATATGATTGATGTAACATTCTGCAAGTATTTTAATACTTTAAGTACACTTTGCTGGTACTTACTGGATTTTTATTACTGCTAGTTGATACTTTTACCTCTGACAACTCTGTGATTTTCAGTCAGGAGGTATTTCTCTTCCTCCTCTGACCCTGCAGGGGTTCGGGGAGTTGGGCCTGCAGGAGTCGGACATGGCTGCCAGTGATTTTTGATTGACAGCTGGAGGCTAACCTCCCTCTAAAACTCCTCCTCACCAATGACCACAAACTGTTCTACTTTATATACTCTAAGCTTTCACTAGTATAACCAAACACTCTCAGTTTGTACCATTTTCATATTTCAAAAGACACTTTTTGGTCATAGGAGTAGTTGACAAATACTGTGCATCAGTAAACACTTAAAATGTTCATTATATAGGCTTTTAACTACAGTATAATGTGTTATAAACCAACATCAATGTTTAGGAGTTTAGGAGTTGAATTGAAAAAAGTCTCTACATATTAATATCTTGGAATATAGTTGTTTGACAAATTATCTTTCAACACGTTGGTAATCTTGTAAAGAAAAAGTAAGTTTTAAGAAGTGATTTCACTTTGCAGCAAACAACTGGCATCACTCATAACGTCTATCATTCATCTCTGTGCTGTATTATGAACGTCGAACTAGAGCTCATCACTGTAATTCACACGTTACATGATGGACACTAAAGATACGGAGAAAGATTCAGCTGCACCTTTTAAAGCCGTCCTTAGTTAACTTCCCTTCTACCTTTGTGAAATACTTTGTTTCCTCCAGCTACCAGACCCGAACCTCTCCATGGATCAACTTCAGCGTCCCTCGAGTCCACGTTGAACTTGGTAAAACTAAGTTCAACATAAAACATTTGCACTCTGCACCGCGGGCTTGGAAAGATTTTACAAGATAAACATCATCTGGAAATACTGTCTTCATACCAGACATTCAAAACAGGATTTCATGAGGAATGTAATTGTTTTATCTTTTCATTATCTTTCAGGTCCTGTTTTGTTGTGTTTGTTTTTATGTAACTGTTATCTACTGCCCTGCAGAGGGGTTTTTAAAGCTTTTTCTCTGAAAACAGCTGCCTGCTGTGTCCAAAAAACGACACTATGAGAGCGCTGAGAGTGAACCAAAACGATAAAGTTGCAGCCAGACAAATAAACAATGAGCTGAAACTCGTTATAAAGCTCCGTAAAGCTGCAGAGTCTCTGATAATTCTCTGCAGGTTCATCACTACGAGCCAAACACATCACACACTGACAGATCAGACATTGTTATATTAAAGGTTAAACAAATAAAAAAAAAAAAGATGAAAACGACTGATTGATAGAATTTCAAACAAAGGCACATTTATTTTCTCTTAAATCACTTATTTATAATAAACGAGGCGTCTGACACCCAACGGTATCATTCGCATCCATTTCATGAAATACATTCACACCTTTACAGAAGACAGTAGTATACAAACGGGAGTAAATCCGCTCTGCTCGACTCATTCGACCGTCAGAGTCTTTTGTTTCCCCTTTAATGAAGGCACACTGGTAGTGAAATACTGTACACGTGGAAGTCCTTAAACATACAAAGAGCTTTTCTGCCTGTTAGTTCCCTCGCTGTTACATTTCTTTTAAAATCACAGAAGAAATATCCACAACAGTAACTGTCTGCTGCTGCTGCTGCTGCTGCTCCTGATGTAGTGATAAAACAATAAAACGCTGATGATAATCCAACGCTGAGCAGAGCATAATGAGAAGTTGCTCTTTATATTAAAAATAGTGTTTTTTTTCAGTGACTTGAGCTTCACTCGCTCTGCACCGAGACAGTCTCAACTCCCCGAACAGCCTCCGCACAAAACACGTTTAATGAAGTGAGTCTTTGGCTGAGAGTTTCATAAACTTTACAGTATAATTATCATTAAAATATACTGAACGTAGCACCTCGAGGGGAACGTTTCAGCTCAGCTCCTGAACTGAATCGCTGTTGGTCTGTCGACACCAGCTGTGTGTGTGTATATATGTTCGTGTGTGTGTGTGTGTGTGTGTATTAGTGTGCAGGTCAGTCCATTTCGTCTTGTAGTAGAGGGTCTTTCTCTTCGGTTGAAGTGCTGGTTTTTCCATCTGGTTTGGTGTCACCGTCGTATTTATTTCTCTGTTTCGGAAGCAGAAGAAAGAAAGAAAACATCACGAGGTGTTCAGACGATAAAATAAAACAAACTTTTTAAAAGAAAAACTTCACTTCAAACTGAACATAATCAAACATGAGGTGGTTTGCAGCTTACCGTTCACACTTTCACAGAAAATATTATAAGTTTTTTAGTTAAAATTGGACTTTTACTTAGATTGTCGACGAACTAAATTCGACCAGACCTGTCGTACCAGTCATGAATGGATACAAATAGAGATGCACCGATACCGACTCAAATAGCTGGATGGATCTTGTATCAGATACCACTATCTACACTTAATTAATAACAATTCAGTAAATGTATATCTACGTATCTACGTGTTACATTTTGCTTTTCAAAGTTAGGAAAGTAATGTTTAAGTCGAGCCTGATGTTGCCTTACACATAAAGGAATGATCCCAGTCTCTTCCTCACAGTAAGACAAACAGTTTATTAATTAAACACTGATAGCAGATCAATACTTAAAGATCAGATATCAGGACTGAAAAAGTCAGATCGATGCATCTGTAGATACATTAGTCTGCTCTTCAGGGCAAAAAAACACACTAATGTGACCTGAAATCATTTTATAACGTCTTAATCTGAATGAATCTGAGTTTAAATATGATAATGAAGTTAACTTAAATTAATTATATGACTAAACTAAACTTATATCATCATCTTCTTAATGGCTGCTAGTTTACTGAGAGGGTTTTTCAACATGAGGACTTTTATGTCAGCAGTAGTAAACAGCTGCTTCAGGCTGTTTCTGCAGGTTTCTGTCCAGCATCACGTTGTGTTGCAGCTACTGTAGGCTGTAATATTCTCTCCTCTGATATCTCTGTGACGTCACATGACCTCCTCTCATTTGAGTCATGGAGCGTTTTGCTTTAGAAAGACGTTTTTTTTTAGTGTCTAACTTCATGTCAAAGCTCTTTATTTCTGTCACAGTGCAGCTGCTGCTCTGATGGATTCATATCTTCTAACTTTGACTACTGACGCTGATAAATGTGTCTGCTGGTTTCTGATTCTTCTTTTCACTCTTTGAGAACATTTTTATGAATGAAACTCGCCCACAAACGAAGCGGGACACGTCGCCTTTTGTGGACGTTTTAGGGGCATCGATGATGCTGATGATGAAATCTCAGGAACGTTCATGAACAGGTGACGTTCATCAGGATGAAACCAAAGATTTACTACAAGTTTGTGCAGTTAAGAGAGTTTGGTGAATCACTCGTACGAGCAAACTTCTAAGAAAATGTTCTCGCATGAGACCCAATGTGTTTACTATCATGTAAGATGAAAACAAGTAAGAAATCTTCACATTTGAGAAGCTGAAACCAACAAATTTCTGTCAACTTTGCAAATGTTCTCTGTTGTGTATTTATCCAGCTTCTATCCTGCTTTTGTACTGTCAGTTATTTCTTATGACGTCTTAAATCACATGTCAAAGTGTGTTAAACTACAAAGAAACACAGCAACAAATCTGATGACAGAGCAACTCCAGGGATGAAGCTAACAGCAGCAGCAGTAGTTTTCTTTCCCCTGTTTGCACCTCATGATGATGAAGCAACTTATAATTTTATTGTGCAAATAGGAGCAAAAGGATAAAACTAAACCATAAAACAAAACCATCCTGTAAAAACTGAACAAATGAATTACAGAAAAAATAAAATCTAACACATTTGAACTGTGAGCGATTGTGGTTCAAAATTACAAAAAGGTTAAAACAAATGCAAAATGTTGAAAGACCTGTTTTATTTTTATCATCTAAATATTCTGTATTGATTGAAACTAAGAGATTAAACTGAGTTTAAATAAATGGCTGATCCTGAAAAGATGTTGGATCTTATAACCAGATGTAAATATTTACATCAGTCAACAAGGAAACATAATTGTATTTGTGCATTTCTGTGTTAGATGCACCAAAAAAACATATTACTCAGATCTGGTGTACGTTATTTTACTAACATTAATACTCTCTTGTCTTTTTATTAGTGCTCTTCATGCTTATATGTCAATGATCTCAATAATGTCTTAATTTTATATTATTTTTTAGGGCGACTTTGTAACTACAGATGAAAAACAGCCTGTCAGCTAATTCTGGCACCTTTAAAGCAATGTTATTAATACACTTTGTCCCTGTTTAATAAATTAAACTATGATCTATTTAATTTATCCAGAAGTTTGCTGTGACTCTGTTTGTTTAAGACACAACAACACAGCTTCCATACTGGCTAAACCGGTTTTACTGCGGCTGTGTTGATGCACTCAGAAATGCTGACCAGTTACAGGCGACGGTGTGAGTGAGTGAAGTTGTTTTTCCAACTTTGGGTAAAGAGACAGAAGCCAAATGCAGAAAAAAACACGTTGAATTCATCTGGAGCTTCTTGATAACTTAAGTGTTTTCTCATGTCCCATTTATTTTATCTGTGATTTTCCCGGAAATGTTTTTGTTGTTTTCAAGTGCAAATATCTTACAGTTAATTTGTACAATTTGAAAAAAATGCACATTATTATACTTTTTTTAAAACTTTAGTCCACAAAACTGTGTCAACTTTATGGCTTTTTTAAAAAAAAGTAAAGTAACATTAGTCTAATGTAAAGTAAAAGTATAAATAAGTAAATTTAAATGAATCTGAACAAAAACGGCTTATGATGTCGTAAAAACTGCATCATCCACATTTTCATGACATAAAAAGTGGCGTCATCCTTTTAGCAGTTTTAACAATTTTAAACAACTTAAAAACTGTTTTTGAGTCCGTCACACATATTCAGGTGGTGTTTATATTTTAAATATATTAATTATTAATGAATTTCAATTGTAATTCTGTGGTAAACTTGAACATATGAACATTAGGAATCAATATATTAATATGTGTGTGTTTATAGATGTGTGTGCACCCACCTGAATTATTCACGATACATTTCTCCTGTGTTTCATGGTCATGTGAGCCTTTTATCAGCTCTTTATTGGAGGCCTAAAAGATGACCAAATTGTCTTATACATCAGCCAATCAGAGAATACAGAAGACATTTAAAAGCTGCCGGTCTGATTGATGTTGTTAGGTGGGTGAAACCGGCAGCGGCGGGTTTTATTTTAGACGGTGGATGTGCAGATATTTAGTGTTCATGCAAGGAGTCGTTTCTGCTGCCGATCGATTCAACCATGCAGTTAATTAAGAGAGGACATGCGATTGGTTAATCAGTGTTTTTCCTGACATGATCACAATTAAACAATTAAACGTGGAGGCGTTTGATTTGTTCGCCTCGACAGCACTTTTGATGGACTGACTATCATGCTGTATATAAACAGATAGGAAAGATAAGAAAGCATCAAATACAAACATTTGAAATTAAACAAGTGATGTAAAAGATAAAGATTAATAAATGTTTCTGTTGCTTCATGTTTCTTCTTTCTATGGCTCCCAAAAATAAAAAAAGATGGATTAACTATAAGTAGCAATTGTATAAATTATGCCTGTAGGAGCACGAGTAGCATTTTCTACTGTGTGGCATTAAATATTGGAAAATTGACTAATATCCACAATATGTGAAACATAAAATTAATTAATGAATTGTTTAATCTGCTCTCAACTTATGACTTGAACTTGCTTCTAGAAAGTAGTTTGCATGTTGCATAGTTAAGCACAAGACTACAGCTAATGTTTACTTTCATTTTGATTAATATGTCAGTTATTTGGAGGTTTGGTAGCCTGCAGGTTGGGACGTATACTGTCACCATCTAATAAAAAGGCATAAAATCACCCCAAAAAATCTAAATTTACAATTTTACAAAATTACAAAACCCAAGTTGACAAATTGTTTGTATTGTCCAACAAACAATACAAAAACCCCACAGATAATTAGTTCAATATCAGACAAAATAAAGCAAATATTCACATTTAAGAAGCTGAAACTAGAGAACATTAGGGGGAAAATATTGGGAATTGATGCTTAACAACTTTAATCAGAAACTATTTTGAAAATTGTTTATTTTCTGTCAATTCACTAATGTTTAAGCTAATTCCTCAACACTTTACTACAGTAAAACAAAACATATTTTAAAAGATAAACACCTGATGTAACTGTATAGAATCAATTATTTTTGTAATCCATTAAACAACAAACAGAGAGCAGCGGCTGTAAATCTGAAAAGTTAGATTTTATGTAATTTACTGTGTAAAATCTTGATTCGAAACTGGATGTAAACTCCTTTAATTTAAGAGAAATGTAGCAAATCATAATCAGAACTTTGAGGACAAACATCAAGTTGACACCCAAAGTAAAAAAAAAATCAAATGAGGATCAAAATTTCACAAAGTAATTTGGATGATTGGAACCAAACTGTTTAACAGTTTTACAAACCCCGAAGATAACTTTGGAGGTTATTGTAGCGTTTCTCTCAGACCTCTGCAAACACAGAGCATTAAAAAAAAAAAATTCACTTTCAATCATTTAAAACCTGCCAGTGTTCACTTCTAAAACCATTTCACTGAAATCTAAACCGCAGAGCAAACAGTTCCCCTCGCTCTGCTTTATGGTCGGCTGTGATAGTGAGAGCACAGGCAGGAAATACACATGTACTCATTAACTTTAACTGGGTGGTTTATGGTATTATTCAACCATCAAGCATAAAGCGTTTCATAACACATCACAAACACACAACATGGTAAATGTAGACATTGGTTTTCTTTTCTCCAGCAGCTCCTTTCATTGTTTAACCATTTTGGGAAATATGGAGACGTTAGCTTAGCTTAGCATAAAGACTTGATGCAGGGGAAAACAGCTAGCCTTGTTCTGTCCAAAGGTAAAACAAATCTGCCAACCGTCACCTCTAAAGCTCATTAAATAACACGATTTATCTCATTTGTTTATGTCATATAAGTGTTAAGGTTGGAGCCAAGCTAGCTGCTAAGCTAAGCTAAGCTAACTGTCTCCCAACTGTAGCTTCATCTCGGCAAATAAAGCAAATAAGTCAGACTATTTCTTCAAAATACTCTAAATATTTTAGAGTTGCACAGTGGGAGGAGACGCTGGCGTTTTTCCTTTATTCTGTATTCACATTTTTCTTTAAACAATCTCCTCCGTGTTACTAAATACAGAAACACAAGACTCTCCTGTATAATTTAACGATCATATACATGTAGGTTCATGTTCCACCAGTTTTAATTATTTCAACTTAGAGTATTTTCAAACCTATAAACCTCAGTGTCTTTTCCTACAGAAAAAAAATTCAAGTGAACCAAAATGCATCACTAAAAGCCAGGCGAGAGCGTTCTGTCCTCTCACTGGTTAGATGTGTCCGGGGCGGGAACGAGAACTTAAACACTGCAAACAAACCGCTCAAGAATAAGTATGTGAGCGGCTCGTTTGCGGTGAACGACTGCTGTGTTCAGATCTGTCCAAACGAATCGTACCGAGGAGGAAAACCCAATCAACCAGATTAAAAAAGGCAGGTTTAAAAAACGCCTTTAGCTTCTGAGAAATCCTGCTTTGTCCATCAGTTTGGCGCCTGGCTCTAAATACTACAATACCCATGAGCCTCGGCTACTGTTGCTATGGAGAAGCAGCCAGTCAGAGGTGCGAATCAGAGCAGCAGCAAGTTAGTTAAAAAAACAACTTTCACTTGCAGCACACTAATAACGGTAATTTGAGCTCTGTGATTGGATGTTTCTTGCTGAAATGCACCTTGGGAGTCGTAGTTAACGTCCACCTGAGAGATTTTAATGTACACAAGCTTCTACGTTTGACTTTTTAAAATCAAAGAACCAGATATTTTCTAACGTAATCGTTCATCTTTTGCACTGATGACTCAGCCGGGAGAGTTTCATAAAAGCCGCGACTGTGAGTCATGTGACATCATCTATGGGGAAAATGAATACGACTTTTAATAATTGGAACCACAGAAATCGCTCTTCCCACTTTGCAACTTTATTACAGATGACAATTTAAAGATTTCACGTCATCTTTTAGGAGTGTTATTAAGAACATTCAGTGTTGCTGCATAATAACTGTAACTGTGACACTGTCAACTCATATAAATGCATCTGATGACTCATAAAAAAACGTTTATGACAGTTGAATCTATACGACTGTATGGACGACCTGTTGCCCTCTGACTGATAAGCCAATTATGATACGGTGATAGTTTACAAGTTTCCCATCAGTGTGAAGATAAAGAACGAGCACTGAAGGAGCTTCCGCAGCTGACTGACAGATTCTAACGTCTTCGTCCGGTCGGTCTAAGGGAAGGAGGTGAGAGTTAAAGATGTGGAGAGATTAAGTGTTATATAAATACATGTCAGCAGAGGAGAAGAGTGACTGTGTGCAGATGCTCTAACTGATTAGACTGAAAACCACTTATGATCAACAAAAGTATTATAAATATTAAAGGATGATTCTGGCAATTTTTCTTATTGTCAACAAAAAGACCAAAACCAACAACTAACTGATCTATAAGTATTATGTTTCTGATATATCTTAAACCTCCAAAAACTATTAAAAACATGTCAGCGATCCACACTGCTGCACTGAGAGCAACCCTGTCTTCTAGGAAATATGCTTTTATATTACTTGATTGCTGCCTAAGTTATGTTCACTGGCAGCATCTTATCAAAAGAACTAAACTAGAACAAATAGTTTTTACTCAGACACAGAGGTTCACATCCCGACTCCTGTGTGTGGTTTTTATTCTCTTGTTTTATCTGTCTTATTCCCTTTTAGCTTCTTTTTTTTATTTCCAAATGTAACACTTTTTAATTGTTTTTATATGTCTTTTTACTTGTGTTGCTTTTATATTCTATGTTGATGCCTTTTATGCTCCATGTAAAGCACTTTGGTTCAGCTTAGTGAGAGATGGTGGTTTCACTGAAGTGTTAAACATGTTTGTGATTCGAGTCACTGAAGACTTTTTTTCTGTATTTAACCAAAGATCATCTTTCTCTAACGTTAACCAAAGTGCTGCCAGTGTCTAAACATAACCAGTAGAAAGCTTAACATTGTTCTAGTTCCTACTGGTGGATGTTGTTGTTCTGCAAAATCTGATATTTTGATAGAATTAAAAGAAAATTTCTCTCATATGTTCAGTCTCAATGTTTTTGCAACTTGCCAAATATATTAGTTAACATCATTTTCTCATTATGTAGAGAAAAAAAAACATAATTCAGCCAGAATTCTAAGCATCTAGCTCAAACTGTGTTAAAAAAGTAAAAGATGCTGCACTGACAAATGTAACAGCTTACTAACAAATCTGAGATAAATTAATATAACTTTCAGCCTGAATATCAATCGGAGCATCTTCAGCACAGTCTCCTCTTTCATCTGTTTGCGGGTGAACATGCGTAGCTTTGCGACATGCTGCATGCAGTTTAAAAAAAAAACAAAAAAACAAACTCTGCCCTGCGTGCTGAGAGGCAGCTTTTACCTTCAGTCGTTGATGCGCCACGACGGCGATTAATATCGTTGCGAGTCCGAGAGCGATGAAGCCGTACTGCATATACTCCATCACAGCTGGTAGAACAACCAGGTTTGTGTGGAACGTTGTGAGGACGGGACCGTCTATATATCCTCTCTGAAGATTAAAAACATTAAAAAATACAAAAAATAGGTGCTAAGTGAAAACACCAAACAGTTGCATAAATCTGACTCCAAATACACTTTAAAAACAGTCTTATATGCACAGTTATATTTTTATTTTGGACATTAGCGACTTACCTCCTCAAACCAGATCATGGGCATCACAACTTCAGAAATCCTGCCAGTTTCTCTACAAGAAGAAGAGCATTCAACTTCAAACTCCAGTGTTACATAGTGAATGACAAGAAAAGCAAGAAAACTATAAAAGAAGGAAGGGTCATTACGTTATAATACCAACACTAATGCTCAACTTGGTGCCACTTCTGTTGAAGCTTATGTTGGATGTATGAAGAAACACATTAAATCCCAACATGTAATGAAGAAACTGTTCTACCAAATGAGAGAAAACAGAGAATATTGACTGATTTTTCCAAATGTGCGCACTCATTTATTTGCTGTATGATTTTAGGTATACTTTAAAGAGTTCATGGTGAGTCCAATTAAAATGCTCACCATGGAAAATAAAAAGAAACAGCTGCAAGTGAAGTGTCCGTTGAAAACACTGAGTTTAGCATAAATAAATATTAACAAAATCTGTATTCTTCATTCCATCTCTCTTCCTTTTATTCTGATCTGGAGGGTGCTTTACGATGATTGACAGAGATAATAATAACTAATGTTATGAGAATATATCACATACTCAAATAAAACCTTTACAATCCTCCTCTGATTATTAATTGTGCATCGGTAGGCTGTGAACTAACCCTCAGCTATAAAACAATAAGGGCAAAAACATTTCATGGCTTCAGAAACTTTAAACTTGATTATCAGAAAATATATCATAATTATGAATGAAGCAATCTCTGCTGTGATAAAACCAACACCTGCTGTACAGAACGTTAGCTAACGGGCTCAGAGTTAATTGAGTTTGGGTGTTATCACAGTTAAACTAACTTACTAGCATCAGTCTGTTACTAACCTCAATCACTGATGCATAAGAAGCTCCAGTCTGTTCTAGTTAGCTAGCATAACATTAGCATAACTTGCATGCAAATAAATGACTGAATTAACATGTAAATCAAAACTAAATGTACCTTGAAAACACAGGAAACATTAGATAAATAACAACACAACAAAATGCCTCCATCACTCAGACTGATAACCTGTAAATCTGAGAGGAGATGAAAGAGCAGTTGTGTTCATTCACCGCTACGCTAACGGCGCCGAGACCTTCCAAAAGTGGCACCAATGTGTGTTCGCGTGCCACCCAGCGACATAACGACCCTTCCTTCTTTTATAGTTTCCTTTTATAAAAGCAGGAAGTATCCACCGACATTTCATACTGAATGATGAATGGATATAAAACACAATACAAGAAAAATGTTAATGGCATGATAACAGTTCAGGGAATAACTTCCTTACGTAATTCCTGACACTCTCTTCATGTAAAGGTTGAGCTGCAGGCGGATGGACACGTTCAGAGGGACACCTGTTTGCTGCAAGGAGACACAAAAATATACAAATCTCACACAAGGGGGGAAAAAATAAAAAAAAAATAATGTTCTTGTATAACCAAAAAGAGGAGACAAAAGAAGGAAATCCTTATGCGTGTACCGGTTATTCTTTTGGGGACCATTTTTTGATGTACGATTGTATAATTTATAAATTTAGCATCAGATAGTTCACCCCAAGACTCCACTAACTGTCATGGAAGGAAAGTGAGATATAACGCTGTTGCAAGGACGTTGTTGTGCAATTTTGTCTGAAAGTCAAAATTACCAACAGACCTTCAAAACTTAACAGTCAGGGTTTGATTTATGTCTTTGCCCTTTATTACTCTGGTGGAGTTCACCTTAAATACAGTATATATATAAGACTGTACATGTGTGGACATCTGAACGTCTACAGTCTTCCAGAGGCTCTCACAGCACTGAAAATCAGTTTCCCAGTAGATGTTGGAACCAGAGTATTAGTTTGATTGATTTATCTATGTATTTATTGGGATCATGTACATAAATGTTACCATTTGATGTACTGTACTAGCGTTAGCTTATAGCTAATTTTCATCTGAAGTCCCTTATAATTAAAAACATATAAACAGCACAATAACAAACAGTACAAAGCAAAAGCAAAAAAAAAGCAAAAAATAAAAAAGTGAAGTCGGACATTGATGTTGGCTGATAACAGAATTCACTTTGGTAGCTTCTTTAAGACCGAGGGTGAACGTGCTTGTAGCGACTACTTTTCAAAAAAGGGCCGCTAAGAGACACGTCCATAAAAAAACATCCCGAAGTCCCGATGACGTTTTACTGATGTTTAATTGAAAAAAATAAAACAAAAATGAAAGATTCTGACAAGCAAAATACAATCTGACTGTGAAAATACAGCGATGAACAGACGATGGTGATGATAGTAACGATGGTTGACGATGGTGACGGTCAA
Source organism: Thunnus albacares (assembly GCF_914725855.1). Taxonomy (NCBI): domain Eukaryota; kingdom Metazoa; phylum Chordata; class Actinopteri; order Scombriformes; family Scombridae; genus Thunnus; species Thunnus albacares. Next base: position 4,144,535 of record NC_058123.1, read on the forward strand.
CAGAAAATATCAACCCCCCTTTATCCAAAAACTCCCGCCACCACCTAAGTGAACAGGTTAAATAATAGGAAACCACACCCATGTGTCAAGCAACGCAATACGTGATGCCCGCGTCAATATATTAACAGAAATAACAACATATTTTGGCTCCTACAGTGTTTTCGCTGTTGTGGCCCCCTAAACCTCTGGAGCCGTCGTCCCCTTGTAGTAAAAAAACGTTGAGTCAGTCGATAATTTTAATGAGCTCTTAAAAACTCACCTGCTTTATAAGCGCTTTATCTTGTAATGTGTGATTGTTCTCTGTTGTTTTCACTGTTTTTTTGTTGTATCTGACTTCCGTGTAGTTTTTATGGTTTTATTGTCGTTATATTGATATCACGTGTTGTTAAACTTACTCATTTTTATTCTATTTTATTTTTCTCTCAATTGTTTCCATTGTACAGCACCTTGTAACTCTGTTTTTTTTTTTTTTTTTTTTTTTTTTAAAGGCGCTTTATAAATAAAGTTTACTTTGCTTTATTTTACTTCTATATGGAGGCAGTACACAAAGTTAGAAGAAGAGTTCCCTTATATACTGTCTGTCCACATACTTTTGGCCATAAAGTGCAAGTGTTAGAAATTAAATTGAACCAAGTAAACAGAAGAAAACAATTCAAAGAGGCAGAAAACAAAATGTAAAAATCAAAAAATCTACTTATTAGAGGAACCAACACTGTTTCCAATCAACAGCTGCTTGTGATCCAGATGTTTCTAACAGCATCATTAGTACTGACAACATCTGTACTTTTGGAAAAAAAAAAAAAAGAACAGTTGAAACTGTCGTAGCAGAGTCTTTTTGTTTCCTTCTGGTTCGGAGTGGTTTTCTGGCAGGACAAGCTGTGATGCGGTTCAGTCCAGAGCTTCAGCTCAGACCTGGCGGACCGAAGCCACTAATTAGCAGGGTGTGTTTTCTGTGGCTGGCAGTGCTGTTTCTCAAATTTGAGAAAACACAGAAACATCTGGAGGATCCAGATTTTGCTCCTGGCAAACAAAATGTTTGCTTCAGAACTGCTTCGCTTTGTGGCGTAATCGTCCACACGTTCTTACAGTTCTGGTTATATAAGCAGAGAGAGTCGTGCATGTGAGTGATTCTCTTCATCTCCTGTTGTTCGTTAGCCGACAAGCGTTAGAAGAGTTAAGTGTGTTTACAGCAGAAAGAGTCTCGCTATAAATGGCTCTGGTGATATTATGTATGATCTCTAGTGGCCCTTTCATGACACGTTTCGCCCTTCAACCACATACGACTCTCATTGTTTGGTGACCTCAGGCAAGTGAGAAGCGGAAATCAACTTTTTACTGTTTCAGGAAATTAAAGTCCTCGAGCCCCAGAGGTGGAAGTAGTATTCCCATCCTTTACTTAAATAAACGTACCAATACAACAATGTCAAAAGTCCTCTATTCAAAATCTTAACTGTTTAGTCCAGTGGTTCCCAACTTAGGGGTTGGGCCCCTCCAGAGGGTCATCAGATAAATCTGGGGGGGTCGTGAGAAAGAAGTTCTGCTGCACAAATTTGTTTTATGTTTTTTCTTTGATCTCTTATATTATTTCACCTCTTTGGGTCTCGAACAGTTATTTTAATGAAACGAGTGGAAATGTCTCTTTGGTTAAACTGCAAACAACCATCAATCTGTTTTTATACACATTTTCAATTTGTGTATAAAAAAAAGAAATGTGGAAATGTCAGAAATTCAGGAAAAAGTCAAAAAATATATGTTTTTACGCTAGTCTGAGGTGTAAAAGTTGTTGTGTGGATTAAAAGCAAATTGCAAAACAGACTTAAATGTCACTGAAGAGCTGAAAACATCAGATCTGTGTGGAGCGATGATGAGGAGACTGTAACCTTCCTCACATTAATACATGAAACAAACAGAAATGTCATATTTCCATCATATTTTCAATCGTTTGATCTTTGACAGCTGATCTTTTAATAATCTTCTTCTGCAACGGTTTAACAGCATCAACTGAAGAATTAGCTGTTTTACCTCCTAATATTCACATAACAGCCTCACTTGAACATTATTTTCTGGAAAATTTGATCGCAATGTGCTCTACGTTTGAAAGGAAATATAAATATGTATCATATATATGTCATATTTCCATCACGTTTTCCATCATTCGAGCTTTGACTGTCGCTCTTTTAATGACGTCATCTCGTTGTTTCTTCTTCTTCTGCGACGGTTTAACGGCACCGACTGGACAATTAGTTTAAAATTTGCTCAACATTTGGATGGAAACTACCGTTTAAAAACACACTTGAAAAATTGGGAACGTGCCCTTTAAATGTTCACAAGAGAAGAGTTTAACTGTCATTTTTTATAAAAGAAGTGTATCATAAAAGGACATCGGCTAATTACATCAGTCATCGCTGCTGTGTAGCTGCTGCCGCTACCAGCTGCAGGTTTTATCCTCCCGACTTCAGCACATAAGAACTTTTAATCAGAGCCACATGTCAACAGCTCTGAGCTCTGAAATCTCTTTATCCATTTCCAATATATCGATTTCAAGACCTAAAACGTTTCCACTTTCACTGCTGCCAATCAAACATGCAGCGACTATTATCAATTTAACCAAACGTCCTGAATCCCATGTAAGTAAGCCAGTGTGACTAATTTGTGGCGGTGTTGAATTTTAATAAAAAAAAGGAGGCTCGTGTGCTCAACTTGGGATAGAGACATTTTCAGATAACAAAACAATACATTTATTCTTTACAGCTGGCTTAACTTAGAAGAAATTGCGATGATTTAAACAAAATAAAGGCCAGCGGTTTCATGAGGAAACATGAGGGCAGTAACAACCAGCGTTTGGACACAGACGATAATAAAAGAAGGAGCTTTGAGGGGGAAAATGTTCTGATTACATAACTCAGTGGTAACTCGGTCCTTATGTTATTAGAGAGCAGAGAGAAAGATATTACACAGAAGGCACTGCCAGTTTTACAGATCAACAGAATTATCCTGATAAAAAAAGAGTAATAATTAATACATATTAATGCAACTAAAATAATTCTGTAATTGTCTTTTCATTTTCCAACGGCTGTAGAAAACGTTGCGGGGATTAGCAGCGATGGAAAATAACTAAAGCTGGGTACATACCTAAAGACGAGCTGAAGCCTACCAAACACCGATTGGCGCCAAGCTTTTTAGTCTTTGGCAGTCGGGAAGGAGCATGAAAATTATACACACACACACTGAAACACTGCTCACTAACCACTGGAGTTATGGTGGGAAACGACCCCGAAAAACCCCGTGAAAACAATAGCAATTATCGCGTGTCATTGCACAAAAACAAACATGGAGGCGACCTATGAAGCAACCGGCTGCTTTTACTAGTACAACCATATGCAGCGAGGTTGGTGCTGAAGAGGCTGAAGATGTTTATTTAACAGTCTCAGTGACATTTGTAGGTTGCAAATATCAAACACGTTGAAGAAAATCTTTTATGAGAATGACTGGAAGCGACTTTAGATAAAAATCTTCACACATTAAATGATTTTATCTGCTAACTGTCAACACTGACGGACCCATAATCAGCTCATCAGTCATCGTCAGAGTTGCTTTAAGGCAGTTTGGGAACCACTGATTAGATTGAAAACTTCTCAACAGCCAGTTGCTTCTTTGTACTGATGTTTTTTTTTTTTTTGCATTTTGCTTCATTTCTCTTTGTTTTAATCTAATTTATTGTGTGTTTTTATCCTGTGTGTCGGATGCTTTGTGTTAAAAGCTACATTAAACTACATTAATAAATCTTTACTTACTAAATGCATTAAAAGGAATCTCAGCTGTAACGTGGAGACAAACTTGATACGGTTCCAACATTTTTATGACTTAATAAAATCCCGCGCCAACTAATTTCCTTTAATTATTAACTTCGATCTCGACTCGCTCGATCAGGCTGAAACGCTGCGCTCTCATCCGCTTGGATCCATCTTAATCTTTCATCTGCAGAACCGTTTCATTATCAACACTGATATATTTTATTGTAGCCACATAACCTCCTTAACTCACATTTAACTGCATTTATGAGGAAATAGCCCAATTTCCAATTACCTTATCACCACGCAGCTGACTGCCAACTTCACTGCCGGTGAGGTTTACAATGAAGAGTTGCACAAGGAGTTTAGAAAGCATTGAAACGTGGCAGCGTTACATCAGAGTTATCAGTCTCCTACAACATTATTATCCTCAGTGCACTAATTTTACTGTGTTATTCCACAGCAGTAAAACCAGAGTAATTAAGTATTTATCAGTAACTTTTCTTCTTGCGACTCTAAAGAACGACAACATTTGAAAACATTAACTTCAAACTTGAGGACGAGGGTCCTCACAGTTCATTATCACTACAAACACATGTGATAGATGATAATGATCTTCAGAGTCTGTTTGACTCACTGATAACTGTGAGACTGCAAGATGATAAATGTTAAATAAATAAACAGGCTTTGAACTGACGAGTCTCGTTGTTACTGAACTCTCAACAAGGATATTAAAGATATTAAGCATTTATCAATCTGTGTCTTTACAATTTAATTAATTAGTATGAAGGATCGTCATTTTAAAGCTGGTTGGACAGAGAAACAAACGACTGTGAAAAATAGAGTCACAATCTAACATTATATTATATAGATTCAGAGTGTCATTTAATACATTACAGTCTCAACTTAAAACATAATTAAAGCTGCAACAATCAGTCGAATAATCAATTAGTTGCCAACTATTAAATTCATCACCAACTACTTTGATAATCGATTGATCATTTTGAGTCATTTTTTAAGAAGAAAAATTAAAAATTTCTGGTTTCGTCAGTCCTCTATGACAGTAAACTGAATATCTTTGGGTTGTGGACTGTTGGTCGGGAATAAACGAAACATACGAGGACGTCGACTTGAAACAGTGATCGACATTTTCTGACATTTTACAGACCAAACAACTAATCTATTAATCAAGATCGGTAGATTAAACGATAATGGAAGTAATCCTTAGTTGCAGCTCTAAACATAAATCAACATAAGCTTAAACATCCTGTTTTGTGTTGACACCAAATGTTGCCTTTTGCACTTTATGTCCTTGTTTGCGTTGTTTAAATGTTAAATGTAGCACTTTTGGCCACAGATAAACAAACTTTAATCCCCATTATGGGTGTCTGGACAATTAAACTCTTGATTTAGATTGAGTTATGTATTTATAGTCCTCCTACAGTCAAAAACATCTTCTTCTTCTTGTTCCTTTCAGCTGAAGGAGGAAAGTTTCTCTGTTTTCACCTTAAATCTCAGTTTGAACCTACGAGCAGGATTTGTGACATCACAACCAGTTTGGAGCCAATCGTGCAACTTACACAAGTGTGATGAAGCCTCAAACACTGAGAATGAACTTTACAGTGAAGGAGGAAACATCTGGTGTCCAGCAGGAAAACTTTTAACATGAAAAATATTTACATATTTATAGATGAGGGAGGAGGAGGAGATGTAATTTTAAGCATTTTTAACCAGTTAACTGAACTTTAATGGAGTTATTATTCAAAGCGTATTTCTTCAAACATGTCTGGAGTGAATCTTTACACAACATTTGAAGTTGGAGGTCAGCAGTAAAAGCAGGATAAGCCACCTCTCACCCAGCGTGGATGAAATTTTTCTTACATATTTACAAAGAGATAAAAACTCGTACTTGACCGTGACACACAATACAAAGTCTGTGATATGTAATCAGTCCACCTCTGCTCAAGATGACAACAACTGACCTCAAGGACACTAAAACTATCTGAAAATAATCTGATCCTGTGAACGATTTTATTACTTCTGAGACCCTGAAGAAATGCTGCCGAAAGTCTTAATGGCAGCTCTTTATATCGCAGTACACTGGACTATACGTCGATGTTTAGTGGGTTTATTTATTTGGATAAAATTTACATTTAGGTGAAGACACAGCAAGTTAAAGCACAGCAGAGTGTGTGTGTGTGTGTGTGTGTGTGTGTGTAAATGCTCACTGGGTGAATGTCGATGAAGAGGCCATGCTCTTCCTCAGTGGGATGAAGGCCCTGCACGTAGTCCAGCAGCACAGGATCAGCATTATAGAAGTGAGGATGAGAGATGAAGACTGGAGAATCTGTAAAATGGGACCAGTTATTCAGGTGGATCAAACTGGAAAAAAGATCAAATGAAGCAACAAATAAACTGGCCCCGATTCAAATCTCTCACAAGATAACGATTGTTAAATATGTGTCACTTTTGCACGTTTCTCCACATCTCAGAGGTACTAAAGCTGTGCAGAAACTGCATGTTTTTATTCATCTTGTTCATTGTTTTTAACTCACACTACATGTTTTAATCTTCTTTTCTTCGGTTTGGTCGGTTTTGTCCAGTGACAATTCAAATAAACTTTATTCAAACAAGACAACCATGTTGACAAAAAGAGAGAAAGGCAGCAAATCTACTATGAACAGGAAGTAAGAAGGGAAATGTGAAGATTTGTTGCTTTTCTCTATTTTCTATCATTTCAAATAGAATATTTGTGGATTTTGGATTGCTGGCCAGACAAAATAATACAGCTGTATTGATTACTTGATTAATCAATCGACAGAAACTTAATCAGCAACTATTCTGCTTATTGATTATATCGTTCTGAGTTATTTTTTTAGGGAAAAAAAATGTTAAAATTCTCCAATAACAGTTTCTTAAATGTGAATATCTTTGAAGAGGTCACATTGGGTTTTAGGAAACAGTGATTAACATTTTCTGATATTTTATGGACCAAACAACTAATAGATTAATCGATAATGAAGATAATCGTTAGTTGCAGCCCTACAAAAGGAGGAGTTTGAGAAACATCACCTTGATTTCTATTTTCTCACATTTTATAGATGAAACAATTGATCAAACACAGATTAATCATCACCAAAAGTAATCATTAGTTGCAGCCCTAAATAATACATGACAGCTTCCTGACAAGTTTTATATAAGCACTTTTTTCTTTTGATCTCACCAGCATCTTTTTTTACTTCTCAAATGCATTAAGGGTTTTTGTGTCTTGAATATATACTCACTGTGGCGGCAGCTGCTGACATTCAGCAGGCCGGACTGTCTACAAGGGCAGAAGCCTTCATTGGGAGCGTAGTCGGTCCCGTTGGCGAACAGGGTCTTAGGTGCAACATATCGATACAGAGGGACGCCCTTAAACTCACCGGGACGCTGGTATATGAGCTCCATAGATCTGACAAGTAAGACAAAGAAGAGGAGATTTTAAGTATCTAGGAGGGAAACACAACAAAGAAAGAACTGAAAAAAAAAAGAGTGAAATACATTTTTACCTGCAGGCGTCGGGGCTGTAGAAAGGTAAAGTGCTTTCCTTTGTCATGAATGGAGGCCACATCTGCCCAGCTGTTCCGTTAATCATGTTACACTGAGGGGTCCCCCAGTTGCTCAGCTGGTGACAGAGAGGACATCAATAACCTTTATTTGTACAACATTTTTAAAACAATGTTACAAAGTGTTCCACAAAAAACAATAATATATAAAAAAAAATTATTTTGCGCCACATCTAATGATTAGTTTCATTATTTATTAATTGATGAGTGGTGTGGACTATAAACATCAGAAAATGGAAAAATGCTTGGCACAAAGAGATGTTATCAAATGTCTTGTTTTCTCCAACAAACAGTCTAAAACTCAAATATATTCAATTTACTACAATTATGGGCAGATTAAAAACTCTCATTTATCAACAGTTCAGTATTTTTGCTTGAAAACGGACTTAAAGATTAATTGATTATGAAAATAGTTGATTAATTTTCTGAGTCCACTAATCAATTAACTGACTATTTGCTGCAGCTCTAAAATGACTAGTACAACACAAAGTGAAAGACAAAAGTGACATGCTCCATAAAGAACAATTAATGCAGAAATGTATGAGAAATTTTGCTGGATTTTATAAAAAATGAGTTTTTAGTAGAGATTTTAAAAGAGTCACTGGGGTAGCAAGATCAATTTCAGGATAGAAATGGTTGTTCTAGATTTTCTAGTTTGAAGTCTAGATTGGGGGACAACAGGCAGAGTCTTCTTGCAAGATCTGAGGTTGAGTGCAGGTACGTACTGCATGGGCCTAAAAGATCACAAATGTATGCTGGAACCAGAATATGGAGGGCTTTAAAAGTAATGAGTAAAACCTTAAAATGAATTCTAGAAGAATCTACTGGAAGCCAAAGCAACCAGGCTAAAATGGGGGTCAAGTGATCTTTCAGCCACTCAAGCAGGTAAAGAGACATTTACAATAATCAGTTCTGGAAAAGATGAAAAGTATGAATAACTTTCTCAAAGTCAGAGAAACAATATGAAGTGGATAAAAACAAGACTGGACTATCTTATTAACATGATAATCAAAACTTAAATTAGAATCAAAGATAATCCTAAACTTCTTGTATTAAATGACACAAATAAGATTATTTCACAATTTTCTTTATGGAGTTGGAGTAAGTTTTTGGGTACCCAGCATCCGATGTCTGTTTGACAGTTTTTAAAGAAGTCAGACTGCAAGTGGATCCTGATACATGTAAAGATGCATATTATTGGCATAACAATGACAAGAAATCTTAGGATTATTTATTATTCTGCTAAGTGGAAGCTTGTAGATATAAAATAGAAGAGGACCTAGGATAGCGCCTTGAGGTACTCCACAACTCAGCAGCAACAGACTGTGTGAGAGGTAGGAGCAACTTCTGTAACTCATATAATGTTTTTAGATGACAAATTATGATATTATGATCTACTGAATCAAATACAGAGCTCAAGTCAAGTAATGCGACCATTAAAGACTGTCGGTGTCATGTTGACATCTCACCTTTGTCAGTCCGTTCCAGGAGTCGACTTTATGGACTTTCCTGATATCATCTTGTCCGGTGAAGATGGTGAACAGGCCAGTGTTGGAGTTGTTGAACTAATAAAGATACAGATGAACACCACACTTTTATCTATATGAGGAATTAAATTCAAGGAAATTCATTCAACTTGTTTGTTAAACCTCAAGGATACACACAAAACGTGTGTTTTGGTGAGTAACACTGAATGTAAACAGAACTTTTCTTTGTTTTCAAGAAAACTTCACAGGGCACATTTAGGGCTGTGACAGATGCAGCTTACTTATTAATTTCAAGGTAACTGCAGATTTTAAAATTGTAAAATCTTATCTTGTGTTTTACATAATTACTAATTACCCACTAAATGCACTGCTGTTTCTCCTTTGAAGAGCCGGTAAAACAGTGAGTAAAGAGCAAAGATAAAGTGAATGTGAAGGTGCGATAATCTGCATTTCTTTTAATAGCCACAGTTTGGCACCTTTGTGACAAAACAGTTTCATGTTGGTAAACTGGCAAAAGAGGCTGATAAACGAAAATATGTGTTCACTCTGGTGCTCACAGGATGTCCCTCGCTGTGTGTATAATGGCAGCACAATTAATTGAAATATTATCACAATCTCAAGTCAGGCCTCCATTAGTAAGTAGAATCAACATTCATTGAAAATCGGCAATTTTAGCATGCATGCTAGCATTTTAAGTCCACTTCATTATGTTTTTTCTTTTAATGTGCTTATACTAAATCCTTGAAACACTGTTGTGCACTTGGACTTCACATTTTTTTCTGGGGGCCATAAACCTTGACTCCTAAGAGAATAATAAACCATTTTAAACTCTCACCTCAGCAAAGAGGCCAAACTTCCCCGTTGAGGGCAACATGCCGGGCAGGTATTTGTTGAGAAAATCCACCAGTCCACTGTCATAACCCCACATCAGCTCCCCTACCGTCTTGGTCAGGAACGGCCCCTCACCGAAAGTCTTGAAAGTGGCGCTGATCATTAAGCGCACAGCGTAGGGGAGGTTTTCCATCATCACTGCTGCACCCTGAGAATACAGATGGGAGTGAAAACACAGATTTACTGAAAAAAGGATTGTGACCAAAATAACTAGACAATGTGTGTTGAACTAAAGGGAAATAATATCTTACCAGCACCAACATGTTTGGAATCGTGACAACATCCGACTCGTTTCCTGCAGACATGGTGGGCTCGAAGAAATACCTTCTGTATTCCCTGTACGACACTGTATTATTGGGATGAAATGTGATGTTGTCTTTCTGTATGCGTTTTCTGAAAAAAAAAAAAAAAGGAAGAAAATACATTGATACCCTTGTTCTCTAACAGCTCAGGTAGACTGTAGAGCAAAAGCTGAGGTTCAAGGTTCACAGACTCCTACTAATGCCACAAAGTGATAAAGAGGATGAAGGCAGATAAGATAGATGAAAGGAAGAAAGAATAAACCATTTAACTAATTGATTGGAAACTACTATTATTAATACAGCTGGGTGTCTAACCTGAATTCTTTTTGGTATTCAGCAAAATGTGTCCATAACACCAATTAACATTTAACATTTAAAGGGGAATTCGACAGATTGCCTCAAGTGATGTCACTCTGCTTGTGCAGTACTGGTTATAAGTTTAGAAAGTGTACAGATACCTCAACAATGGACGTGGACTTTCATTTTTCCTTATGTTTATTTATCTAAGACTCTGTATATACATGATCACCTTTAGCATGGACCTTATTCACATGAACATCATGAGTTTTAATGCTGATTCTGATGCTGATACAAAGGACATCACTGGTCTAACTTAAACAAGACTAGGTCAAAACCTAGTGGATGGCTGCAGTGTGAAGTAGTGGCATTCAGTCGACCAATGGTGTAACTTCATCACTCAGTCAGTCAGTCAGGGACATTTGTGTTTATAGGGTCGGCCCCGCTGTTGCAGTCCAGCCAAAAATGAGATAAGACAAAAGAAAAGCTATCTGAACGCAAGATGTGAAAACATTAACTTGACCACTGAACTGTGAGAACTCTACTTTCATAACGTGTGTATTATTCAAGGATAAGATATTCTATATGTTTCTTATTCTCAACAAATCCAATGAAATGACTAAAACCAATAATGAACTGGTCTACTCTGATATATTTTATTCCTCTGTGAAGTAGACCTCCGTTGTTGTCCAAAAAAACACATCAATGAGCCACATGGGTGACATGTTCCTTCATCACCATGAATACAAACACATTGTGTAGTTTATTTTGACTCAGTGAAGGGCGCCAGAGGTAGGCAGTCTAAGGGACCACTGGCCCCCCCACTTTAACCTCCTCCCACATTCTTTTTATGTCGGGAATCAGTGTGTCCCCGCAAACAATGCCCCTATATTGCAACACTTGCGGTAAAAAAAAAGACGTTTCAATCATTCCAGTTCACTCTAAGACATTAGGTAAAATAAAGCAGTAAACATTCAGTAAAGGACGTTAACATTCATATCACCTGCTTTCTGATACACAGCTGCAGAAACTCGAAGTTTTGGGTAACTGAATAAAAAAGCTTGTATCTAAGCCCACAAATGCTTGTTAGCTGCTTTGTGTTTGGAATTATATATACACACACAACTCCGCAAATTATAGTTACTCCATTAAAGTTTACTGAGTCTATCTACCACTACACACACACACACACACATACATACAAACTTTTTGGCCCACGCACCTCTGAGATGAACCCGGCACCCCTGCACTCAATCCCTCACACTCCTGCTGCCAGAAATACTCACTAGAGCATCAAATGTAGATTCATCCACCGCTGAAAGTAGTGTCTGTGAAGGACTAGAACGGCCTAAACGGTATTGTTAAGGTCTACTCTAAGATTATTGGTTATTGGTCCAGCAAAGACACTTCTGGGAGTCCTTCATTCTTTCTGCTATCAGGCTGCTAGATGCCCGCAGTAGTCATTATAATGAATTCTTTTAAACTTGTGTGTGAACTATAACGGGTGTTTTTTATCCTTATTTGCTCTCACCTGGCTCCTCGCATAAACCAGCGTATACAAGCTGAACCGAGCGTGCCAGAATGTGTTTGTTGCTCGTGCTGTTTGTAACTATGTGTTGTCTCTGACATGTTGTTGCTTGCCTGTGAGTTTTTCTTGTGTTTGGTCTGGGTAATCAGTAGAACTTAATCGCCCTTCTGGGGATAAATAAATTCACCCGAATCTGAATCAACAAATGCACGATTTCCCAGCTGTTTTAGGAAATTACTGAGCCTTTTTAATAGTGAAACTTTACATCAGTGAGCACTTTTTAAAAGATATATGTCTTGAATAAGAACTAATGGCCTTGGTGCTGAAAGCCAGAGACTGTAGGGAAGTCAGAAAGTATTGAGAGATGGATTAATACATAGAGCAACACCAGTCTTATCCTTTAAAGATGACACATTATGATTTTTGTAAATTTCTATTATTTCTGATGTTGGATGCTAAACGTGGTCGAAGGCGCTGCATAAAGGGCCAATATAAGATAAATAATTAGTTTTTAACTGGAAATCATGCAAAGATATTCCAGTAAAGCTCCGGATTTATAATATAAACCTGGAAATGTGCAGATTGTGCACTCTTTAAATATAAGAAATTACATGTAGATGCACACACTTAATGAAATTTAACTTTTAAACAATTAAACTGCAGCAGGAAAGTGAACCTGACTGGAAAAAGTGACAAGTAAGCAAGAATCTGAGGTAAAAAAAAAAATCTTTATGTTACAGCTGCAACTTTTTCATCCACATCACTGTACAATTTTTAAGAGTCCAGATCAGCACATGTTGCCAAAAGATGTAGTGAGTAATGTTGTACAGCGACAGTCCTAATCTCCTCCACTGCACATATGGAATAGTTATGCAACAACTTTTTGGCTGCATCGTATTATGTTACTGGAGAAAAAAAAAAAGTTAAATTGCATGGATCTGCAGTGCCCTACATTTGCAGAGCACATAGTGTTCTAAAAAGTGAGCCAATAAGACAGAAGACACAGTCAGCATCTCATTGGCCGTATGGACGAAGCTGTAATGTTATGCAATAAACTAAGAGCAAAGATTTGTCCAGATAGACATCAAAAACTACACGTCCTGCAAAATGTGGGTCAATGTAAATCTGTGCAATTGAACCTTTCTTGGGTAACAGCATGAGACGCAACCCAAACATTGTTATGTAACTTTTTCCTTATGTGTCGCGGAGGGCAAAGAGGGTCGCTGTAAAACATTACTCACCATATGCTCTGCAACATATGGTGACCTAGATTTTTTTTTTTAAAACTGTACAGTGATGTAAGGAAAAAAAAGTTCCAGCAGTAGTAACATAAAGATTTTATACCTCAGATTCCTGCTGAGCTGCTGCTGCCTCCAAAAATGTCCTTAAAATTAATAATCATCAACTTTTTTGCTGCTAATTTTTGTGATCTATGGAATCATTTTAAGCTAGCTGTGGGTGATATTTGATGCTAATCTCTGTTTTGATGATCAAGTCACTTCCAGCTCAAGATAATTTAATAAGATTTGTATCAGTTATAAAGAGTTGTACATGCTTTTATCTGTTCTCAGCTGGTTTATTTCAACGCACTTTACTCAGGTATCAGCCACGCTTCCCTCCAACGTCTCTAACTGGTACAAAACGCCGCTGCTCGACTTCTTACTGGAACAAAGAAGCATGATCTGTTCTTGCCTCCTTATATTGGCTCCCTGTTAGATTTCATATTGATTTAAAAGTCTTATTCCTCACTTTTCAGGTCTTAAAACAGCGCCGCGCCTGAGTATATCTCTGATTTATTGACCCTTGCGGCCGTTAACGGATGGAGCCCTGCTGGTTCCTCCAACGCCACGGTTGTAGAAGCTTTTTGGAAATGTTTGATATACGATTTTTATTTATTTGATCCTGTTCATTTTATTGTCTTTACTTTGTTTTATCTGTCTGGTTTTATTTTCTTTTTGTAAAGCACTGTTAAAAAGTTTTATGTGAATAAAGTTTATTATCATTATTTCAAATGTCCAATAAAAAGCCATTAAGTGTGTGCATGTACATGTAGTTAATTTATAATTAAAGGGGACACATTCTGCACATTTCCAGCTCTATATTCTTTAAATCTGAGGCTCTACTAGAATATATTTGCATGATTTACATTTAACTCCTTATTTATCTTATAAAGGACCTTCAGTTCAGTAAAAATATTTCAGACAAGAAGCTCAAAACAGAGAAGACGACAGGGTAAATAAATCTTACGTCACATTTGAAGGCTGCAGGACAAAGTGTACTGATAGTGGAGATGCAATACAGCAATAACGTGTGTTTTCAGGTGACAGTTCAATGTATGTTCGCATACATTATATATGTTTTATAACGTTATAACTGCTGCTTACCTGTACACATAAGGGCCTTTCTGCTCAACCATCGGCTTCTCTCCGTTCAGTATCTCCTTCGGGTTGAGGACGTGGAAGAAGTAGACGGACATGTAGAACGGCACGGGGACGTCCTTCCACATGGTGTAGGACAGCTCGTTCTTCGGGCTGATCACTGTGTTCTGAAAATGAAAAAAATAATAATAATTGAATCTACATGAGGAACATATATTAAAAATGTTTTTTTTTTTACATTTGTGGAGCTGAACGGTGTCACATTTCCTTAAATAAATGGATCATTTTGTTGATAAAAACAGTCAAAACCTCCAAAATATTCAATTTTAAATGTTACAAAGTTGAAAACATTCACTTTTAAGAAGCTAGAACCAGAATATTTTTGGCATTTTAGCTCAAAAAGTGACTCAAAGGATTATTCAACTATCAAAATAGTTCATTTTCTGTTGATCAACAAGTCTATTTCATTATTTTTACCATCCAGTCCTTTAGATTCTCTGCACAGACTCTGTCACTGACCTTTATTTTAATTTCTACGTTGCTTGTACCGTAGCAGTCAGCACAAGTCAATCTCACTTCCCAAAACTTAAATTCCTCCTAATTCTACCATCATCTCTGTTCCTAAGTAGCCTTTTCTTTAAATATGCATCTTTTTGGATATCGACACAACTCTGACTGATGGAAATCAGCCGGAGTGGAAAGAAAATAAGTTCAGTAAATGTAACTAGAGCTTATTTTCATTATAATTCATATTTTTTCACTGCACTGATTGTTCAGTGTATAGAATGCCAAATAAAATGTGAAAAATGACCATGCAGAGTCTTCAAATTGTTTGTTTTTTGTCTAACAGCTCAAAACAAAAACAAAAAAATCATCTTATAATATTAAAACAGAGAAAAGCAACAAATCATCACTAGATTAGATCTGTAGCTCTTTTGCATCTGATTACTTAACACAGATTGTCTCTGTGGCATCACTTTGAACATTTCAGTATGAAAACACACCATTACATTATTTTACAATTTATAATAATAATAATAACTTTATTTGTATAGCACCTTTCATACAAAAAATGCAGCTCAAAGTGATTTACAACAAAAAAATTAACATGAACCAAGTGCTTCACATCAAAAAAAGACATAAAAAGAATATAAATGATGATTTTCACAGTTTTGATCATTTTTTCTGTACAGGACAGCTTTGTCACAGAATGGAAAATATTCCCAGTTAAACCAGAACAGATCAGACATATAAAAATACTGCAGAATTCCTGCAATAATTCACCCAAAATGCAACTTTAAGCTGAATAAAAGCGGCATTTCTGATGTCAGAATAGAGTTTCAGTGAATGAAAAGCCACATATTGACACTAATGGCAGTTTATATAATCATAATCTTGTTTATTTCCCTGCATGCATGCGCATATTATCATTGATTGTTTTTCTTGGAGCCCTTTGACACATCAGCTGTGATAACAAACTTGACTCAGCACATTAAAACACGACTAAAGGTCTAAATAACAGAGTCAGGACGGCAGCTTACCTTTACTATCTGGTCGTCGATAATTAAAGGTCCTACAAAAGTAAGAAACGTCCCAAAAAACACCGCGAGGACACCTGCGATTATGAATCCGACAGCGACTTTGGATTTATTGAGTGCCATTGCTTCCTATGAACAGCTGACACTTAGCTTGTTTACGTTCAGAGAGAGATGTAGCCTAGCAGCTACAGACAGTTAGCTAACTGTTAATGACTTTAACACTGTCTGACAAATGAAACACGGTCACGCTAAGTTACGGTCTTCGGGTCTAGTGGGTCTTTATTCTCTCTGGACGATGTCGTTTGACCCGCTTCTATTGTCGCTGTATTTATAGTCTGATGGCCACGCCCCCCCTCCCGCGCCGAGGATTGTGGGAGTTGTAGTGCTCGCTTATGACTTTCACATTCTGGCTGTAATATTTTACGTTGCAGTGAATATTCAAATAATCTACTTAAGTAAAAGTACAATATCATACAAATATAAAATATAGTAAAAGTCAAAAGTGAAATCAGCAAAGTTCACTTAAAAGTGTTAAAATCATAAGAGTGCTCTTTACACAGAATGACCCCTTTTCAGTGTTATACAATCACTGAGCACTTTATTAGGAACACAAGTGCAATCTAATGTAATCCAACACAAATTATTAGGAACACTTTTCCTAACATAAACAACATAAAGTAGAATTATCACCTTTCTGACAATGTCAACAAAAACTGAAAATGTAGAAGCTTCGTAAAACTTGAATTTATGGCATTTATGTTGTGTTGGATTGTATAAAATAATCAACATTATTCAAGACGAGAGAAAAAGTCAAATTCACATAATAAAGTGTTTTCAATAATTAGGCAGCAAAAACAAATTGTTATGGCTGAATAATTAAAAATTAACTAAATTGCAGAATTATTATGGGCTGATATGAATGTGTAGGTGTGTATTTTTTTCTCTAAAGTGTGTGTTTTGTGTCAGGTTTGCACATATGTACCGCTTTTGTTTATACGTGTTCTTTGAAAGAAATCTTAATAAAAAGTAAATAACAAAGTAAATAAATAAAATTAACTAAATTAGTTACTAAACTTTCGGATTTACATGCGCGGAGAGTTTTGTCTGATCTAATTCATAAAACTGGAACACAGAACATTATATTGAACATAATTTCATTATTTAATACGTATCTTTGCATACATTTCTATCATTATTTGAAAACACTAATCATAAATATCATGATATAGATTTCAAATATCACCCAGCTGATGTATCAACTGTGTAAACAGCATTTTAATATTGAAACTGCTTGAGATGAAGCATATTAGATGGTTTAAAATAATGAAAATAATCGTTACTTGCAGTCCTGTGTGCTGTCACAGCAAAAAAAAATTGTGACCCCTTCTTTATCTTATAATCTGAATATTATATTCTATATTATCATTAGTAATTGTTCTGGTCTATGTCTATATTTGGTGCAAGACACTAAAATAAACAAACTAATCAATGTATTTTACATCAATTCTAATGCTGCGATGTTTGCATGTTAATGCATCTGTAACACTGATGAGTCATTCTGCACAATGAGTCTTTTAGAGTATATTTTGTTGCTAATTACCTCTGTAATTAAGTAAAAAAAATGCAATGCAGGACTTAATGAAATGTTTTTATCGAGAGGTTTTGCTACTTTTACTTGAGTAAATGATCTGAATTCTTCTTCTATCACTAATAAAAACATCAATGTATTTTTAAATGTAGAACTTGTAATATAAAGATTCTCTTTTGACACAAAACAGACTATAATGGTTCCAATCTGAAGTCATAACTTACACATCTTTAACACAAGACTGGTTATTATGGTGAAATTCTAACTTATAATGACTTATAATATTAAGTAGGTGACATTAAATGTCACTTTGTCAAAATTCAAATGTCAGTGAAGCCTCATTTTGTTTAAAACCTCAGATTTCGATGATCCTATTATTACTGGCAGGTTCTAAACTAAAGGTTCATCATTTTTGGCTGCATTGTGTGGAGCAGAAGGATTTCCCAAAATGGAATTTGGATAAATAACGTAGCTACAAATAGCTCAAAGTTGCATTTTTATTGGGCCAGTTAAGCATGTCATCCAGACACACCAGCTGTCATCCATGTGTGAGACATAATATTTTAGCAACAGATCCAAATGAGTTGCACGAGTTATTTTACAAGCTTTACTTTTAGATGCAGCAATCCAATCTGCAGAAAATCACAACCCGCAGCACATGTATTTATCTTTTTTTAGTCTATAATGAGCAAAGACTGGCCACAAAATGTGCAAATATGCAACTTCAGTAGATTCTATTGAATGCTCCTTTGCTTTTTTTCATTCATTTAAAAAAAAGCACCCAAAAGAAAGAAAAACAGAAAATTAAGAAATTGTTGTTAATCCTAATGCAGAAAATATGATCAATTTTGACTTAATAATCTTAAAGTATTCAGATTATGACTTACTTTTGTTATTTGGTCGTTCATCACAGATGATCCCACAAACAGAAGAACCACTCCAAAAATCACCGTCAGAGTCCCTGTCACCATAAACCCGATAGCTACTTTGGATTTATTGATGGCCATAGTTGCTAATAATGAGAAAAGTAAAAGACTTTTTTTTTTTTCCCCAACTGTCTCTGTGTCTGCAGATCCAACAGCTGGAATAAAAATGAGTGCTGCTGAATTAAAGTCCCGCCATGAACAGTGATGGATTCAGAGGAAGCTGCAGTCCAGTGTGTCAGCTGTATATACTCTGCAGACCCCTCCCCACACTGTGCACCTCCCACACTTCCATTGAAAATCCATGCGTATTTGTGGGAAGTCACATTGTAGTCAGATGATGGCTCCGTTTTTCAGTGTGGATCAGGTTGACAGACTCCTGTCTCTACTCTAAGCACATTTACTCAAATAAGTATTCCAATTTATACATTTAATCCAGCACATTTATGTGACTACTCTACATTTATGATTAAATTTTCATCCAAAACATATAACATTTTGACTAAGATCATCTAAAGCAGTGACTCAATTACTAATTAGGTTCTAAAATACTCCTAAAAACACTGACATCCAGTTAAAGGACGAGATTAAAGCATGAGATTTAAAAACTCTGTATACAGAGGCTTAACCAGCATTGTGTGAGCTCATTTGGCTCGAATGTAACGGACATTCACTAACATGTAAAAGATACGTACTGCAGGTTTAATAGCCAGTATGAACAGGAGGAATGATTACAGTGAGGAAAAGCTCTTTCACTGTTCATATGGACACCTGACTGATGTTTTAAGACAGATTTAAAAAACTGTGAACCTGTCCTTTAAGAAAACAGGCAGATTATGCAGCAGTGATTTCAATCCCCAAAGAGGAACCAAGTTTTGCCATTTAAAATAAAGCTGCAAAAGGTTCCAGGCAGCATTTATGTATAAAAGCTCTTTTACTTAATTCTGTGAGAACTTTAGGGAAGTTCAAATATCAAATATGATGCATTGTTGTAGATCAAACTACCCAACAGTCATGGTCAGATTAACCTCCTAACGGGGCCCCATGGCAAGAGCTTGTTGTTGGGCCCCCACTGACGTCCACTATATATATACATATACTGATTAGCATAATGATTGATTAGCATTTGACAGAAAGTTAATTGGCAACAATTTTGATGACATTTGAAGTCATTTTTGAAGCAAACATACCAAAAAAATCTCCATTTAAGCAGATCTCCATGATAATAAACTCAACATCTTTGTGTTTTTGACTGTTAGTGAGATAAAACAAGTCATCTGAATATGTTCACTCGCTGACATTTTATACACTGAACAATCAATGGATCATTAAAGAAAATAACAGTTGGCTGCAGCCTTACAGTACTCCTATGATGGAATAATATAACCTGTTCCTCAGTTTTCTGTGTGCAGTTTGATAAAAGAGAGTTCCTCTTAAAGACCAGTTACTGGTCGTAACTGATAATTTCCTTCAGAGATGCAAACTTCTAACACATTTTTGATCAATCAAATTATGTAGACACAAATAATTTGGAGTAAATCTGTGCAGTTGCCCACTTTGCTCAGCTGGTAATCCAGCCTCGCCAACAGAATATAAACTAGGGATGTGCAGAAGGCCCAGTATTTGTATCTGTATCTGTATTTGTTGAGGCAGCAAAATTATTTGTATTTGTATTCGAATAAAAGTGGAAAGAGGCTTAAAAATCCTGTTTTTGTTTTTATTACGCTTAAAATTTTAGATGAAAATTAAATTGATGTCCAAATTAAGAAATGTGCGTCATGTAGCAGGTGTATGTGACTCCCTTCATTGAGACCTGCTGACAGACATAACAGCGGAGCAGAGGAGAGACACTGAGATAGCGACTATAACTGACCTGCTCGCTGGTTTTTACATGTTTTTTTTTCTTCCCAAGAACAAATAATTTGTAAAATATTTGTATGAAACAAATATTTGTAAAAAAACCCCACTATTTGTGCTTTGCCGAATAACGTATTCGAGCACACCCCTAATATAAACCCCAACTAGCTACAACTTAAAAGTGATGCTTAAATATTAATGCATCAATAATAATATTCCAATAATATAATTCACAGTATGTAATTTTAAAAAAAAGTATTTGTTTAGTTTATTTTGATATTGCAGGAAGGAGGAAATCACACATAAAATGTAACAAAGTGAGTCCAGGACTGATCTTCCTTGATGTGGTCCTTGATATAAAGCTGTGTGTCTTTCATCAGTAACCACCTGAACCTGATTTACTTCTCAGGACCGGACAAGCACATGACGGCCTGGAGATATTCTTCACTGGTGATTTCCTGGTTCTTACAGCTGCTACTTTACTGCTGCTGGGTGTTTTGATAGTTATTGTCTCTAGTTTCACTGCTGACTTCTTCCACAAGTGTGAGTTTTGTGGCTCAGTCACACCCACTCTCATTGTGTTGCTAATATTGGGACAAATTGCGAAAGCTGCACTGAAAATGTATTAAAATGTTTCCCAATGGTTCAAACTTTAAAGCCAAACTGGAATTAGAAACATCTGTTTTCCTACATTTGTTCTCTCCAGGAAGAGTTCATTCTTTGTACTGACTGATGTTGATACTGTCATTTTTATTTGTTCATTATCTTTGAGGATGGACACACAGACAGTTAAATAATTGGGGAATGACTTCATAAGTATTGCTTAGTCCCATCTGTGATTTGAGCATTCCTGTCACTATTTGGCATCTCCATACAATACATACTGAAGAATGAAAGAACATACCGAAGGGAGTTTCACGGTGATGCAATTGCCAGAGAAATATAGAAGTTGAGGCATGTTTCCTGACGTGCAAACAGTTTCCATAAATATGTCCAAAAAAAGTTTGGTTCTCTTCTGAAAAATTGGAAAAACAGCTACAGTATCATTATAATTTATATTTCCCTTCGCAAAAATGACACATTTCAGTACAACTTTAATGACAAACACAAGTGTGCCCAGTGGTGGAAGAAATAATCAGATGCTTTACTTAAGTAAAAGTATTAATACGGCAATGTAAAAATACTCCATTATAAGTATAGAAGTATTATCAGCTAAATTTACTTATAAGTAAAAGTACTTGTTTTGCAGAAAATCAGGCTGTGATTGATATGTTAGATAAAGAAGCACATTATTAATACCAAGTGCATAAGCAGCATTTTATTGTTGGTTAGCTGTTGGACGTGGAGCCAGGTTGAACTTCTATATAAGGGTCACCAGAGATGATCGATTGGGAAGGAGGCTACATACATTTGGATTAATTTTTCAGAATTTTTCTTTAATCTTTGCATTTTTGTGAAATATTGGAGAGTTTTTCCTCTTTAGGTCTTAAACTGTTATTTATTTGAAACCATTTTTACCAATTTGGAGGGGAAATGTCTCTTTGGTGGAACTGCTAACAACTCATAGACATCTAAAACATGACACATCATTATATTAGTTCATGTAAAATTTTAATCTGAAACGTAACTAGTAACTAAAACTGTCAAATAAATGTAGTGGAGTAGAAAGTATAATATTATGTACCTCTGAAATGTAGTGAAGTGAAAGTATAAAGTAGCATCAAATGGAAATATTCAGTTGTACTTAAGTGAACGTATTTGGTTACATCCCATGGAAGTTGATACTTAAGTGGTGATTTTCTGGTTCCATCTAACTGCTGCTGGTTGTTATGACAACTGTTGTCACTGGTTTCGCTGCGCATTTCTTTGCAAGTGTGACTTTTTAGGGGAGGTCTGACTCGGTCACACCCGTTCTCATTGTGTTGCCTATGCGGCGTCGGCTGTTATCAGTACACTGCTAATTCACTGATTAGCCGCGTTACATCTAGAACAATCAGGTACAATCCAAAGCAAAATAGAGGGTTAATTACCAAGATGTCATGTCTGTTTATGTACGCTAGTCTTTGTATTTTTGTATCAGACCTCCAGTTTTGTTTATTTCAAAGATGAAAAGCTGATGTTCTGTGGAATCAAACTCATTTCCACCTATTGGCTTCATCAGAGTTAGTTTTATGAACCTGCTGACATAAAGTATAATTAATATTTAACATTATCATCTATTAATGAACATGATGAAGCCTGGCCTTGTGGTTTTTATCATGAAAAAAACAATTTTTCATTCCTCTGGCAAGAATTCTATGGACATTATGCATATACATATAATATATAGACATATATTAATATAAAATCTTATAATCTTATATTTGCACATCTGTGATTTTTTTTTACCCATCACATTTAACATGGCGGGTTATAAACTTATATTATTATTAATTGCACACTACATATACTGTTTACACATTCCTGATCAATATGTAATACATTTCATTCTCTTCAATTTATACGTTTAATTTGCAACAGCTCTAATCACTCAGAATATATTTGACATATTTTTTTGTAAAATTCTCTTGAAACGTAATTTTTGTGTATATTTTGATTGTTAAGCACCACAACACCGAGGCAAATATGTTCAAACCTACCAGACAATAAACCTGTTTATGATTTTGATTCTGGTTCTGATTGACGATGGATATTGTGTACTTACAGTCTTCTGAACATTGTGATCCAGAGCTCCTGTACTGTTGGACACTCCCACAGACAAAGCACCAGAGCACCCTCCTCCCGGCCCCTCCAGCACTGGGAAGTTCGAAATTCAATACATGGGAGTTTTTATATGCTGGTATTATCTCCTTGGCAAGAAAATGAACAATCAGTCCACCTCAGTGCAGAGAACAGTGATGCACATGCTGTGTCAGTTATAAAAGAAAAGAGCTTCCTTAGTCTGAGAACACTGAACAGCCTGCGAAGCTAAATGTAGGAGTTCTATCTAAAAACCAGGTTATTAGAGGAATCAGACTGTTGTGAATGTGTTATCCAATAACCTGTCATAACAATACAGTAATGTGTCTTTTGACCGTGTAAAATGTGTTCTATCAAGCAAGAGTTAGATACCCTCAAGATATGTTTTAATACATAAAAATCCTCCACTTTGAGTAATAATTTGTGTCTGATGGTTATTAACTGTTAAAACTACATCCAATGAATGACAATAGTCAGGAAGAAACTGAGACAGCATTCAGGTTTAGAGGAGATGAGGGCAGTGCTTATTTTTGGAGATGTTCGTTAGAGGAGAGCACATGATTGGGCAGTTTGATTCCCAGGTTGTTGACAGTCTCTGTGCTATTGATGGAAAGGAAAAGTGCAGGTCAGGTCCTTTTTTTGTTTGTCATTAAAGGAGCAATCCACAGATTTTACACATTTTTTTTAATTGAAGATTAGTTTGGGGACATAATGTTTCAACCTTTATTTATACAGGGTGTCAGTGAAAGCAGCTCACTCTGTTTTGCATGTGTGCACACAAGACAGTCAAAGCAATGAACTAACTCGCATTAACTGCTTTTTTTGTCCACTAGTTCTCAGAGAAAACTAGTAGTGAACACAACACTGACATATTATCAGCTTTTAAGTTGATATATTGAACTTGTTAGCAAACAGTTGCTTATTTCCACATCCAGCAGTTACGGCGCAACTTGTGGTCACACACACCTCTCATGGCAGATGGAAGCTAAAGATAACGGTGTTTTGCAATCTGCAGTATGAGTCAGTTTTCATTTCTGTGTCACTTTTGAGTGAATTCAGCAACTATGGCACATGTGTTTTGTTTGCAATTTTAGCAACAAGGCGTTGACACCTCTGACTGGCTTCTTCTCCATGGCAACAATGGCTGAGGCTCATGGGTATCGTAATACCTGATGTTGCAGAAACGAAGTAGAAATAATTGAAACTGGTGGTCATAATATAAACCTATAGTATCATTACAGTATCCGGAAGAGTCCTAAGTTTCTATGACCTCATTACGTCCATCTTTATATTCAGTCCATGATTTGTACCTAATTTCATGGCAGTCCATCCAGTAGCTGTTGAAACATTTCACTCAAAACTACAAATGTCAACCTCAGGGTGACGCTAGAGGAAAAGTCGGAGTATCACCAAAGTTATCAGGATACATCATCTGAGAACCTTAAATGTCTGCACCAAATTTCACGCCAATCAATCAAGTAGTTGTTGAAATATTTCAGTCTGAACCAAAGTGGTGGACTGACTGACACTGACATCCATAGAGTCCTGCCTCCGGCTAAAAATCATTACTCATGTTGGGTCTGTGCATCCGTGAATGGGGCACCCTTTGTAGGAAGTGATCACGTTGTACTGCAGCATGCTGTATGATGGTTGACTTTCCATAATCGTGAACTCTGCAAGTCATTGTCAGTCATGTCAAAGTCTCTTTGTATGTTTGTTGGTTCTTCGGTTATCCGTAAAGTCAAATGAGGCATATGGATTGGAGCTAGACCTGTAAAAAAAAAACCATTAAAATCTTTGATGATATTGAATGCCTCATATATCTTTATTCATGGATTTGGTGAATTTGGGTGATGAAGAGTTTCTCTCTTACTGAGCGTACACATGATTGCCTCATACGCATTAGCAGGACACAAAGTCCACAGAGCAGCAGACCACCACAGCTTCTCATCTGACTGGTCTGTGAAATCTCTCAGATCATTTTAGGCTTCAAAAGGACAACTTGTACTCCTGACTTACCACAAACTCAAGTGAGGTTTTACTCACATGCCTTATTTCCTGAATGCTGAGGGTGGCATTTCATGAAACAGGAACTCTTGACACTTCCCTTGTATCGAACGCCTTCAAAACTCAAAATCACGTGGTTCCAATGTATGGTGTCTATGTGTTATTAGTCTTAAAAAAAGGTACTTTATCACATCACCAATTATCCAGGTGATTGGAGATTTAGTTGTGCAGCATATTAGTAAAACTGTCAGAGAATTTGTCACTTTCTGTCACACTGATGAACACGAGAAACTGATTTGTTCCACGTTACACACTGTCTCATGTGCGAGAAATGACAACTTTGGGATTTTTTTTTTGCCAGAGCTTTAAATGCATCACAGAGCGTGTAGTATGTTTTACAGTTACCAAGCTGTTAACAAGTTGCAAACCAAGAAACTGAAGGGATTTTTTTTAACTGTTTTGGCAGTTAAAAAGGGTTTTTTCCCCAATCTTTTTGACTTGTGACTCTTTAAAATGAAGCAATATCAACATGTGACTCCTCATCCACATTATAGGACGGGTTCACAATTTTTTAAATGTGTCTTAAAACAACAGTCATGTGTCCAGATGAACACTGAAACATGTTTTCTTGCTGTAATCATTCCTCCTGTTCATACTGACCATTAGAAGATCCCTTCATAATGCACTTACAATGTAAGTGATGGGGGATAAAATCCACAGTCCTCCTTCTGTGCAAAAATGTATTTAAAAGTTTATCTGAAGCTAATATGAAGCTTCAGCGTCCAAATGAGTCAAATCAAGTAGATATCTTTCAACGTTACAGTCTTTTTAGTCTTTTTGTTACTATACTTCCACCTGCAGCTCAACAGGGAAACACTGTCCGAGAAAACGCAAAGAGGGAATTTGATGCAAAAAAAAACTGTAAATGTGTCAGATATCCACTTGATATGACTAACTCAGACTGCTGAAGCTGAATATAAGCTTCACATCAACTTTTAAATGACTGTGGACACACTGTGGATTTTGGCCTCCATCACTTACATTGAAAGCACATTTGAAGGATCTTTTAATATCCAGTATGAACAGGAGGAATGATTACAGCAAGGAAAACCTCTTTCACTGCTCATATGGACACCTGACTGATGTTTTAAAACACACTTGAAGAATTGTGAACCTGTCCTGTAATGTGGATGTGAGTTATTAGCAGTTCAACCAAAGAATTGTAGAGGTGAAAAATTCTGTGTTCCACAAGAAAAAGGCAAAAAGTAATTTCAAAAGGTACCTTATGCAACAGAAATAGAAATATTGTCATCTCTTATCTCTTTAAGAGAGAAAAAACCCTTTACTGGTTTTAGACAACCATACCAAATCTCATTATATGCAAATATCATTTTATTAATCATCAACTATTTCAGTAATTGATTTATCTTTTAAGAGAAAATGCTAAAATTCTCTGGTTTAAACTTCTTACATATGAATATTTTCTGCTGTCTTTAGTCGTCTATGGATTGTTGGTCAGGACAAAAGAAAACATTGGAGGACATCACCTTGGGCTTTGGGAGACAGTGATTGACATTTTTCATTTTTTTCATTCAATAGACCAAACAAGTTATCGATTAATTGAGAAAATAATCAACAGATTAATCAATAACCTGCAAAACTAATGACATTCCCATCAGCCTCAGCAGTACTTTGTGTTTAGTGCTAATTAGCAAATACTAACACACTAAACTAAGATGGTGAGCATTGTAAACATTATAATGTAGCATGCTAGCGTTGCCATGCTAGCATGCTGATGTTAGCATTTAACTCAAGTACAGCATGTCAGAGCCTGCAGAGCTGCTAGTTTGTTAACCTCAGTCTGGCTCTCCTGGTTAAATAAGGTTTTTTTTTATAAAACTACCAACATATTCTCAATTTATTTTAGAATTTGACCCTTTCTTCACAATCAGTAGGCTTGTATTGGCCTTATTATGCTTGGTGCTCTGGGCAGACAGGCAGCACATTGTTTTAAAAGCTCTGCGAGGAAAACGACAGGCGTTGAAGTGGCCTAGCATCAGTTTGATACGGCTCCCAACTTGCTTCAGAACTTTCTTAGATAATAGGAACTTGCTTCAGATTCAGAGCATCCACACAAAGAACAGACCACCAGGATGTTTTCCTGCATCTGATCGAGGCAGAAACAACCAGCTGATCGGACCTGCTGTTGGCATTTCAGTCGTCCTATAATGCAATGACCACTAGTGGCATCACCAGGACCACATCCTCCTGCAGTCATTCAATGGTTTTTAAATGCAAATTGCACTTTTTATGTATAAGACGAAACCATTTTTTAATAGTTTATTCATCTGTGCTGTACTTAAGCAGTCTCCTCAGAAACACCTTTGAAGTTGATATGTTGAACTTGTTAGCAAACAGTTGCTTATTTCCACATCCAGCAGTTACGGAGCAACATTATCATTCATTTGGAGTCGTGTTTCTGTCCACCTGGTGAATATAAGTCCAATATTCACTCTCTTTTAGTTTTGTTTTTGCTCTCTACCGACTCCTGAGGGAAATATCTGACTCTTTAGCTGCTAAATGCTCCACTATGTTCACCAGCTAGTCTACAGCTAACTGTGTCTGTTTTCCGTTTGGTGCTGAGCAGGTAGTGTACAGTGGCTTTTTAGAGCTTTTTCTCTGAACGACTGAGACTCGCTGAGACTGAGCAACGACCCCCCAGTAACGGAGGCTTGGCAGCAGATCGTCGTGGGGGCCGACGGAGGGGGAGGCGCTGTGGGATCCATGGAGGGGTGAAACACGCTTCACCTCCTTCCAGCTAAGTAAATCTCCCTAATTCTACGTGATTCCTGAAGTTATTGTGCTAGTCTTCTTCAACACAGCCTCAAGGGAATACACACAGCTGCTTAAATTCACTTTATGCTGGGGTCAAATAGTTGTTTTTGTTTGCTTTATTGGTTTGGCTTTGCTGTGGCCACGTGATTCATTTGCTCCCAGATTTGGAGAGTTCGTTTGTTTGATTTTTAATTATAAATTAATTGACCCGCTGCATTTTTAGGGAAATATCCCGGCTGTGTCTTTAGGCTGTTATTTAGCGTACATATGAGGGGCATTAGGAGCCACCTTTTAAAGACCGCAACTATTCTGCCCTTAATTTGGCCTCTCTGCACATACGCTCTATGCCATCCCTAAATCCTGCAGACAACCCGAGTATCTTCCCTGGACTCTTAACACCTTGATGTGCTGGTGGACGGTGATTTTAAAGAAACTCTAGACCTGAACTATTTTATAATATTTTTGCAAAACTTGTGTGCTGTTTTGACAGAGAGCTCCCCAGTAGGACAGGAAAAAGGAAACAAACTATGGTTTCACCCCGTTACACTGCTGCGGCCGAAACAATGCTATGAGAGCGCCGAGAGGGAACCAAAAGAGGAAAGTTGCAGTCAGACAGATAAACAATGACATGAAACTCACTATAAAGCTCCGTAAAGCCGAGAGGAGCTGCAGAGTCACTGATAATAATAGTCACTAAGCCAAAACCAACACATCACACACTGACAGCTCAGACATGATTATGAAAACATATATTATTGCCGCTTTAAAAAAAAAAAAAAGGTACTTTAGAGGTTTAAAAGATAATTATCCTGTGCAGATTGTTAAGCCTTTTGAGGCAAATTTGTGATTTTGAGCTGTAAAACTAACTTGACTAGAAATCAATAAAAATATTGACTCACCATCATATACACTGCTATAACTATGGTTTAAGTTACATGTCAGCAGTGTTTGTTCGTAATATGCCTGTTGCCTGTTCAGCATGTGGCTTCTCTTCCTTTTTCTGATGTGGTTTTCCTGTTTGAACAATGCCAACAGATGCATCTGCAGTCGATTTTGTCTGTGTTGCTCTGTTAGATTTCACATGTCAACGTGCTGTTTGTAATGTTCAGCTGAAGTTCTGTTCCATGAGCCATGTGTGTTATTTAAAAGACACAATTGTTGCAGTTATTTTTACATATTTATTTGATTGAAATCTACAGTGACGATGTCCATGTGTGAAGAGGAGGGCAGCTGAGTA
This sequence comes from Thunnus albacares, assembly GCF_914725855.1. Classification (NCBI taxonomy): domain Eukaryota; kingdom Metazoa; phylum Chordata; class Actinopteri; order Scombriformes; family Scombridae; genus Thunnus; species Thunnus albacares. The sequence continues at coordinate 4,173,538 of NC_058123.1, forward strand.
GGTGCAGTGGAGGGCAGGGGCTCCAGATATATGGAAAGGTTCATTAATATTTTGAGCTTGTGAAATGCTTTGTGCATTTGTATTTTATGCATGTGTGAAGAAGTTTTGTGCACAGATATAATTTGCATATGTGTAAAAAGTTTTTGTAGCTGTAGAAATATTTTGTGTAGCCTATTATGTGTAATTAAAAAAAGGCTACAAGCCACAAGCTGCAAGCAGAAACGGTTTTGTTATAGAGCATCTTTGATTAAACCATAGACTGTAGTCACCATGACGTCACCCATTGGTTTGTGGACGTCTGCTTTGAAGCCTTGAGTTTAGTGATTTGACCATCACCATCTTGAATTTGACTGTCGCCATCTTTGATTTTTAGAGCCAGAAGTGACCATATTTGGATGAGAGGGTGGAGGTGACCCTAATGCTAGCTGCTAGCTTGGTTAGCATGGTGCATTTATAGTCTATGGTTAACTGTGATAATGCTAATGCTAATGCTAATTTTCGCTAGCGAAAAACAGGCTTAAAACCATTCAAACAAAATGTACTTCCCGGAAAAAAACTGAAAATCTGACTCTTTAGGGGGTCTTTTAGTGCAACCAAATGCTGAACAGACTTATTTGGGTGACCAAAATGTTACAATTAACTTTAATGAACTGAAAACACGCTGTAAAATAGCAGCAGCTAAGCCTCTACTCTGTGAATCTGGGGTTACGTTACATAACCAACGTTGTCACTGTGGTAGCGACTTGTCAATCACAAATTAGCCATGCCCTAAAGCATAGAGAAGAACGGGGTAAATAGAGGCAGCAGGTAAAATGAGCCCACCCCCTTTATCTAGGTAACCATACACAAAAGTAATCATGTGACCACAAATTAAGAAAGTATAGTTCACATTACTTCATCCATCTTGGACTCAAGCACGTGGAGAAAGTGGTCAGCAAAACAGAGCAAAAATGTCATGCCAAGTGAATTCATCATGTTACTAAAGTTATCAGTCTTGTATCTTAATTGAAAAAGATACGTTTTGGAATTAATTAATTAATATAAGTCAGTGTAAGCTACAAAACAAGGTCATAAACTTAGCATAACTGTGGATCTGAGCCACTGTATGAAATAGTTTTGTCATGTCAAATGGAGGTTGTGGGGTAAAACGTGCCAGTGATGTTGGGGCAAGTTGAGCCAATGGCTTAATTTACCCCCCAAAATTATTTTATGATATTCTAGAGACTAGAGACACTGTTCATGTTTGATCCCTGTTACAAGTGCTACAATGCTTTTTGCATTTTCACAAATAGAGTAAAGGTTTCACAAATCTGAAACTGTGTTTTTAAGACACTTTAGCCTCTCCATGTTAATCTAGTCCAGATTTGACAGCTCTAAGTACAGTGGTTTGTGATCTGGACCTGGTGTAATGTGGTCTAGATGCAAAAAAAAAAGGAGTGAAATCACACTATTTTGCATTTTCACAAATACAATAAAGGTTTCAAAAATCTGATTCTGTGTTTTAATGAATCTTTATTCTCTCTTGGATAATCTAGTCCAGATTTGACAGTTGTAAGTACAGTTTTATTTTTATTTTTTTGTGCAGATTTATACATTTGTTTAACATTCTAGCAATATTTTATATATTTTTTTTATTTTTATTTTACAACAGTTGGACTGTAAAAATGCAGATAATGTCTACAGTAAGTATCTGTATTTTTAAAAAAACCTCTGTAGAATAAGTCAAGGGTTTTTTACCGTTATTTGACGGTAAGTGTTTGGCAACTTTTGCTGCCAAACTTTGACTTTTTAACATTTTTTTACTTTTTTTTTTTTTTTTTTTTTACATAATTTTTACACAGAATTCAATGTAATTTAACATTCAAGACCATTAAGTAATTGAATAATCCTGTTTTAAAAAAAAATATAATATTCCATTATATTAAATTACAGATTACAGCCTTTATTTTATGGTGAATATTTTTAATAAAAATAATTTTAGTTTTTATGGCATTTACACTTAATGTAGAAAAAACAAAAAAACTGTAAAATAATACAGTAAATTTCTGTGAAATAACTTCTTTTTTTTTTTTACAATGTATATTGATTATGCATAGTTACAAAAGTCATTTTTTTGTTGTAAGCAGCATGGGGAATAAAAAAAAATTTAATGGTCAAATTAAACCTGGATGGATGAAAATGTGGCTGAGGCTGTTAGAAATGAGCTGTGCTTTAATTCCCAGGAATTTATAAAGCAATAGTTATGATTTTTGGAGTGAAGTAAGAACCGTTAACAGCAGTAAAACTTCTTTATCATGTGACACTGATGTTGTGAATGGCATAGATAAGACTGCTACAGAAATATTATGTATGATATGTATGCACTGCAAAATCTTTGCTGTTGACAATTTTGATTCACTTGGCGATTGAGGTCTGATGAAGTGTCTAAAAATATGAGAAAGCTAAATGACAAACATTTACTCAATATTCTTGTCTTAATTAGTATCAGATGATGCAGCTTGTATCTTCTAATGTTAATAACAGAATTAGGCAGGGTGGATTATTATTTGAATTCTTATTCACCTAATATGTGGATGATTGAGTGAACAACTGAATGCTTGTAGTCTCACTAATGCCTAGAATCATGTTTTATATGCAAATAATTTGGTTCTATTTTCTCCACAAAGAGCTGGTCCTCAGCATTTGTTGAGCACAATAAATATAATGTCAAATAGAGTGAAGGAGTTGATACTTTTTTCATAATTCAACCTACTTGCAGGAGCTTTTAAAGTAAGCAGAGAGGTCAGATGTATTCATCAGAAGTTTATAAAGGATTTCATAGATTTTTGATGGGAATACTGTTGCTCAGGGCAACACATTTCTGCAGAAATTTCAGCTGATGTCGAGGTCTGCCTGTTCAAGGATCACTGTGTAACAGTTGGCTCGGTTCATGTTAAAGTCTGATAAATGGGACCAGTACCATCTGCTGTCAAATCAGTGTACCTGCATTGGATAGAAAAAAATTAATTTTTGGGGAACCCTGAAGTAATAACTCTGCCATCCCGGCCTTCTGACTGAAGATACATGGGTTTCATATAATAAAGGGCATTGCCCCACACATTACTTCCTACCAAAAATAATTTCCTGCATTTATATATCTCATGTACTGCTTGTGTATGTAAAGCATCTTCTGAGCCTGATGAGAACTGTAGAATTTGATTTTTTGGGAGTAAATAGTAACCCAGTATATGATTTTAATTTGGGTTAATCAGGCTCACTAACCAGCCTCATTTACCTTTTACTCAAGAGCCAGACAAAACACACATAAACATTAGCTGCATAACCAAATGAAAGCCTCAGTGCAGACAGGTTGGTCACATTTGGACAAAAGAATCCAAAATGCTCCTGAGGTGATGAAACTGGGGGAGCAGAGCAAGACAGGGAGCATTCATCCACTTCAGTGCACACATGTTGACATTGGTTATCTGGAGAACATCACCATTGTGTGGCCTTTTGGTGTTAGTAAAACCACTGGAAACCCTCTGTGTTATGAATGAAACCTACTCAAAATATCTCAAGCTAATTGGTAATATGCTAACTTTCATGTCTGTATCAGCAGCCGTGTTTAGTTTTCCGGTTGTGATTTATTTTTTCTGTTTTATTCAAATATATCAGAGGAAGAAATGAGTGTTTACCAGTGATGACAGAAAGGATGAAAGCAGTGAAAACAATCAGGTAGGAAAGGAGGGACAAGACAACACAGCAGCTTTTGTTGAAATGTGCTTTACTTTCTTGTTGTTTGGGGTCCATGTATGTGTAAGAAGTGTAAGAAGCCTGACAATAAGAATAACTGCAAAATCAACCATTGTTTTCATTTTAATATAATTTTAAAATTTCCTCTGACCTTGCTGAAACTAAAGGTAACAATTTGTTTTACAGGTCCCTAAATTTTATACTAAATTCCTGAAAATTCTTGAGTAATTTGCAGGTATTTAACAGTTCATTTTACAGAGAGGGTGGTGCAATTAAGTAAGTATCCACACTCATTATATTTGGGTCCATATGTAGATAAATTAGACTCTTGACAATTATTTAAAGCTGAGATGAAATGAAAAATGCCTTTTTTTTTTAACTCTTTTATTTATATTCAACAATATGCCAAAAAAAATCCTTTGTATCAAAATCCAATGATGTTTTCTTCCTGTAAAACAAAATATGACATGTACTTACGTAAATTTGAACCAATCAGTTTCAATCAATAATATCAGAGTATTATAAAGATTCATTATTTGGCTAGTTAGAAACAGCATGGTATATCGATGTATCTTCAGGTGTTCAACACCTCAAACCTTGTTCTGTTTCCCCAAAATACCATGGTTACGGGCAAGAACAGCAGACTGCTTCAGCAACTACATGGAGCATAAGATGGAGCCTCACCTACTTTGAAAGTAAGTACCTTTACACTGCCTTACAAATAATGTTGGCTTACTAGTCAGGACACCTGCTGACAGCTGTGTTATGATAATTTATGGTCTAACTGTATATAAAGTAGTGTTAACTAGCTCCACCTCCAGCAGCTACAACAGTAACATGCTGCTCTAACACTGATGCTTCACTATTAATAATCTAATGATGTCATATATAATAATATATCAGTCAGAGGGACCAAACCACTACTTTTACTGCAATACTTTAACTACATCAAGCTCATAATACTTATGTACTTTTACTGCAATACTTTAACTACATCAAGCTCATAACACTTATGTACTTTTACTGCAATACTTTAACTACATCAAGCTCATAATACTTATGTACTTTTACTGCAATACTTTAACTACATCAAGCTTATAATACTTATGTACTTTTACTGCAATACTTTAACTACATCAAGCTTATAATACTTATGTACTTTTACTGCAATACTTTAACTACATCAAGCTTATAATACTTATGTACTTTTACTTAGGGTTTTATTTGTAAAATCTTAATCTGCAAAGTAACTTGAAGCTTTAAATAAATATATTGGAGTAGAAAAAGTACAATATTTGCTTTTGCAATGTATTTGAATAAAAATATAAAGTTGCAGAAAATGGACATACTCAAGTAAAGTACAAGTACCACAAAACTGTACTTTAATTTTTAAGTAAAAATACCAACACTACAGTGTAAAATACTTAATTATACTTTTACTTAATTAGGATTTTTTTATGCAGTATCACCGCTGGTACAATGCTATTCTGGAGACACAAACACACACAGGACAGATGACACAGGAAGCTGCACTGGTGTCACGTGTCCACCAGGTGTCAGTATTTACCTTTTCTTTGAGTTACAGTAACTGCTTGATTGAGCAGCTGTGGAGTAAAAACACACCTGGAGAGGTCTCTCTTCACAGGAAGGATATGCTGAAGCTAGTTTGAAGCTTCAACAGTCTGAGTAAGTCAAATCAAGTGGATATCTTCCAAAGTTTCAGTGTTTTTATTATAGAACTCCCTCTTTGTGTTTCCCTGTTGAGCTGCAGAGGAAAGATAAAACAAAAAGAGGGACTTTGGCACTAATAAGACTTTAACATTGAAAGATATCTACTTGATTTGACTCATTTGATGCTTCATATTAGCTTTAGATAAACTTTTAAATACATTTTTGCACAAAGAGATGTGTTTATTAATGTATTTGTCAACAACTATAACTCCTCCTGTGGACACCCATAAATAAAGAAACAAAAAACACAAGATTTCACAAAACACACCAACAATACAAATGTTTTTTGGGGTATTTTTTCAGTTTTGTTGGTGTGTTTTTCTTAATTTTGTTGTTTTTCTGTTTCTGATTTTTTTTAATTTTCTATCTTTTTGTTTAGTCAATATGTTTTCTGGAATGTTTTTTTCTGTTTGGTTGGTATACTTTTTAAATGTTTTTTTCTGTAAAGTACAGTAAATATTCTGTTTTTATGGTGTGTTTTTAAATGTTGTTTTTTCTATTGTGTTGGTTTGTTTGTTTTTTGTTCAGTTGTTTTTTTTTCTGTTTTGATGGTGTGTTTTCTGGAATGTTGTTTGCACACCAAGGCCACCACACCTATGTGTAAATCCATCCCTTTCATTCAGTTTGTTTATTAGAAGATAAGAAAAATCTGTGGGGTTTATTCCAGAAAGCAGGTCTTAACAAACTCTGACTGTAACTCTGAACTCTTAGTTGATGATCCCTGAGATGGGAAACTGTCCCTAAACCCGCTTTCTGGAATACAGCCCTGAATGTACATGCCCATCAGACTCTGTAACGTCTCCTCACACTGAGTCTCGGCGTTTGTCCCGCCCCTGTGAAGAGGGAGTGTCTTGCAGTTGGAGTAAACTGTCCTCAAATACCTGCATCTCCATTCATTAGTGAGTCACAGGCACTGCAGGTTAGACAGCAGCCAAACGGCACACCTCATTATTCCAACTCAACAAACTGGACTGTTGCTATTTATTGAAACTGCTGAATTCTGATTTTATAACAGTCAGTTCATGACAACTGGATTTACTGCAGCTTCGGACAACTTTTAGAACACACACACACACTTCTTCATGGAGATTGAAAGCATAGTGGCAAATAGTGCTCTTATTAAAGCTAGAGAAGGTAAGAGGCCTTTTTCATGTTTTTATACAGAAATGCCTGTTCTTGGAACCTGCTACATCTTCTTCAAATCCTTCCTTAAAAGATTATTTTATAAGAAAACTTTCTTGTGGATTTACCTTTCCATCTTTGCAATTTTATATCCTCCTCTGCTGTGAATCTCCAGTGTTTAAATGATCTTTTTGTTTGTCTTTATGGTCTCATTGTCTGTTTTTATTTGCTTGTTTTCTTTTCTCTGTGAAGCATTTTGTAACTATAGAAGAGTAATATACAAAGTTTTAATATTATGTAGTATTATTTATGTATGATGTAATAGGAGGACAGCTTATTATTATTGTATATACAGTATTATACCAATAATATGTTTATATTGCCACATCTAGACCAAACAAACATGCGTTGCATATGGTTTTAGATCAATAACACTTAGACTTCATTTTGCAGAATTTTCTTACGCACTCGGTGACATTATCTCAGTCAGGATCACAGGTGTAGACGTGTATCTCCAGTCATGTTTTGGTTGTGTGATCAGAAGACGGTGACTTCCCTAAACAACACAGTGTCAAGAGCTGAGGAATGATGAAACTGATCACAGATTAGACAAGTGAACTGATTGTTGCTCTGTTTACATGTTGCCATGCAAAGCTGGTTCAGTTTTACCTCAAAACATCCTTAATTTTAACCTTTCTGGGTTTAAGCATTCTGTTTCTCCACAGAGAAGATCTCACTCTGGCTGCCTTTGAACAAAATCTGAGCAGAAAGCTGCTCATTCATAGATTAGAAACATATTAGTTCTTTGGAAAATGAACTATTGAAGTCTCCCTGAAAGCAACATGAATAGACTATATGTGCTGTTTTGTGGAAATTAAGATGTAATCTTCAGTGACAGCATGGCCATTTAAATCTGAAAGAAAGTTACAGAGTAATGTGGTCCCACAGGCTTTGCTTACGTGTTCCCAGAGCTATTAATAGTTGCTTCACTGTACTGGAGCATACTATTGTCTGAAACCTGACAGGCTAGGCATGCATGTACACATGCGCGTACACATTTATGAAACACTGCTGATAGACGAGTTATTCATTATCATTTTACCAATGTATTTTCACAACATTTCCACCTGAAACAGCTTTTCTTTTTTATTACGTTCTCTGTCCTGTCTGGCTGCAGGTGGAGGCAGTAAAGGCAGAAGCTGGAAATGGAAAGAGATGCTTCGCTTTCCTCACATCACCCAGTGCACGGACCTGGCCATGAACATCGGTGTGTGCACGAGTGTATTTTATAAGTCAGTTCGTGCTGTGGTTTGTTGTGTGATTTCACATCATGTTTTTAATTTTTTTTACCTTTCTCCATCAGAACGAGACTACTATAGTCTATGTGTGAGGCAGCCTATTGGCAAGAAACTGTTTCAGCTCTTCTGTCGGAGTCGGCCTGATCTGCAAAACTACATATCCCTCCAGGATGCTTTGGTACACTTGAAACTGTGAAAAAAATATGATTTTAATATTTAGAGGATTTCTACTGTAAGAAATACAGAGTGAGTTAATGCTCAGAAAGAAGTACATGCAAACTGTGTCAGACTGTAATTTTACAGAATACAATTAGAATAAACACTGAAAAAGCACTGAAAAGATGACAAGACAGTGCATCACATTTGGGAGAACAAAGTCCAGAAATCAATTGCACAACATTATTTATAAGGGCAGTGAAGTAAAAGCCTTTTAATGAAGTCCAGTCACACTGTGTACTGTGTGCTTCATGTAGTCTGTAATACAACACAGTTTGAGCATGGACTGAGACCATGCAACATGCAACAGAACGAGAAGTAAAAGGAAATATTGTATGAAAATGAAACATAATGAAGGCTGTCATGTGGGACAACAAAATAATGTTCATTGTAAACAGACTTAATGAGCAAAACAAGTTGAATTATGAAACTTTTTACAAAACTCTGCTGTAAATTTGGCACATTTGTAGTGTCACATTTAACTGTAAAAAACATAGAGTATATATATATATATATATATATATATATATATATATATATATATATATATATATATATACAGTAGAAGCATCAGCAGCAGTAACTGAGCAACATTTGGATGCAGTATGAACAATAACATGCAGGAAACGTCGTAGGACAGACGTGTTTCTTTGCTGTGTCTTTGGTGCATTTGGTGCAGGATGTAAATTTCTGAGTCTGATGTCCTCATTAATAGGAACAGCTTTAGTACACAGGAAGTGATCGGTGCAAAAATGTAATTTTGGTCAGTTTTAATGACACAGTAATAACATTTTCCTCCTCCTATTCAGCATTAATAAGCAGTATATAAACACTGGTTTATAATGTTTATAATGTAGTTTTAAACAGATATAAGTGTTTATATGTAATAATATAAAACATGTCTTCATTGGAGAAGATATACAACTACATACTTCATACATTAAAATGTTTTAGATGTTTATTCTGTACATGTGAATCTATTTCTTTTTTGTCTCCTTCAGGACGCATTTAGGACAAAGTCCGACAAGGAGAGGAGAGACTTTGGCATGAGCATCGTTCAGAGATTCCTCAGGAGTCAGGTCTGACAACTACACGGAAAACACACATCTTTACTAGTTACAGATACTTATGTGAATGGATCTTTTTTTAATTGTCAATGTTTATTTTTACTCCAGAGTAATACATCTCCATATAAATCCACCGAGAGACATAAATGCTGATTTTAACTGGTGGTACTAAACATAATAAATCACTGCTGGTGTTCTACACTCTGTTTTTAATACTGCATCCATGTTTCTTCAGTCCATTCAGTGTGTGCCCTTCTTGCTGAGGCGTGAAAAGAGCTGCATCAAGAATCTGGAGTTCGATCCCTGCGTGGACGTCTTTTATTACTGCAGGGAGTAAGTCCATACATGCTGTCTGGCTATATGTGTGTATATATATATATATATATATATATATATATATATATATGTGAGTTTAAAGGTGCCTGTTAGACATGTTTTAAGACATATAAAAATACTCGAATAATAATTTGTGTCTGATATTGACACAAGATGTCTCCTCCTTCACTGTAAAGTTCATTCTTAGTGTTTGTGCACTGGAGGCTCCAAGTTTCCATATCACACTTGTGTAAGTTGCATACTGGACCATGATTGGCTCCAAACTAGTTGTGATGTCACAAATCCAGATCATGGGTACACGTCTTAATCTGAGATTTAAAGACCAACTGAAAACTGCCTTTTTTGTCTACTGAGGCATACATATCTGCTCTGTAAATCACTTGTGCTTTATTGAGAAAAAATCCAAACCAAAAGGGAGAAATTTATCATTTCAGTTCTTTGATTTCATGATGGTGCCCGCTAGTTTTACATCATTTCCATCATCCACTGACGTAGCTGGAGTCCTTGTTCAATACAGCAAATCAAATGTTGCACAAAGCGATAACGTGTCGTTCTACTATCAGCAGAGCAGAAGGTCACACTGAGCCTGATTGCATCCTGCCACACAACACAAGAGCCACAGACTCTGAACAACAACCCACATTAGCTTTCCTGCCAAAGTCTCCTTTTTATCAAACATGAACACACGTTTTGTCCTGCAGCTTAGCTTGTTGAACGAGCCACCAAACAAACATTCACCAGGGAACGGTGCACCGCTAATGATAGTTAGCAGCTAGGTAGCTAATTAACTGCTCAGCTTTGCCTCTGTTCCTACGGTGTAACACCAGTAGCCTGCTAGCTGCTTTCAATCAAACACAGACACCGACATACACAGAGAAGAGAGCAACATCCAACTGAAGGAACAAAAAACAAAACACATTTTTGTGTGCTTTAATAATGACTAATCTCTCTGTTTCATGGATTAGAGATCTACATAAATACCTCAGTGGAGAGCCCTTCAGCCAGTACCAGGAGAGCATGTTTTTTGACCGTTTTCTGCAGTGGAAGATGCTGGAGAGGTCAGTATGTTGGGTAGCTGGTTTATCTGCTTGTAGTTGATACACTCCACTGCACTGTTGACTCTGTGCCACAGGTTTTCTTGTAGAACAAGATTTTATATTTTAAAAATTTGTTCTTATCAAAATGAAAACAACCTGTCTTTCTCTTCAAGGCAGCCCATTACCAAGCAGACATTCAGACAGTACAGACTGCTGGGGAAAGGAGGGTTTGGAGAGGTAAGGCTGCAGTCACCTCACCGTAAAGACAAAATGGTTATGGTTGTTACTTAAAGCAGTGGTTCCCAACCTGGGGGTCGGGGCTCCCAGAAGGGGTCACAAGAATTTTCTCAGAATCATTTCTCTTAATTTATTGGATGATTTTACTTCTTCAAAACTCTCTGATATTTGTTGAATACTTGTACTTATTACTCAATAAATACTTAAATAAAACAAGGGGTAAGACTTATGCATCCAGTGATGAGAGGTCACAAGTACACATAGCTTTCTTTTAAGGTGGAGATTTTCCTTTGTTTTTCTGATAAACTGTCTCAAGTGATGTCATTTGAGTGTGTCAGTTGGAGTTGAAGACTACCTCTGTAGCTCCTCATCTTTGCTGGATGCTAGCAGCTCCAGACTACATTAGCTGCTATTAGCATAACACACCTGAACGTCTGAGCAAACTGACGGCGGTCAAGTTGCATTGTGGGTGATGAGGGCACCAGATTTTAACAAGGAAGAAGTTTGTGTGGAATAAAAAGAGGATATGTCTGGTTCTGCTGTGTTGATTTTGATCCTTAGAGCCTGACAATATTATAAGAATCTAATGTTGATCTGTGAAGTGCTTTGTTTATGGCCACTCACAGGGATTGGTTTACCCAAATGAAAAGAAAAAAGCCATGCTAGCAGCTCTGAGAGACTCTGCACAGTGGTGCTTTGTGCTATGAATGCTAACTTTAGCATCTCAAGGTGGCGTTCAGACTGTCATCAGCTCTGTGTGAAAAAATGCAGCCTGTCATTCATTTGGAACGGGAGCAATGCATTGACACAGCAAGGGTACCACTGCAGAGAGCTCGGCAAAACACTGCAGGGTCGTCCAGCAAAACAGTTGGAACTGGCTTAACTTTTGCTGCAACACAAGCCGACATCACCTAGCAAGGCGCCGCATTGGCCAATCACATACATGCATGCACACATACTCACAATGCTGATGTATGTGTAGCCTAATGTTTACCATGCTCACCATAATTTAACATTTGCTAATTAGCACAAAGTACAGCTGATGCTGGTGGGAATAAACCAAAATATCGAACAAATTATAATTTTGACCTGATGATGGCACTAGATGAAAGGTCAGAGGATCATCAAAGTTATTACAACTATTCCAGAGAGGAACATGAATGTTTGAACCAAAACTCATCACAATGTATCCAATAGTTATCGAGATATTTTGCTATATGTGTGAACCTCATGGTGGTACTGTAGGAAAAGTCAGAGAATCATCATTGGGATACATCATCTGGGAACCATGAATGTCTGTACAAAAATTTGTACCAATTCATCCAGTAGATGTTGAGATATTTCACAGTTTAAATGAAAATTTTGATCTGATGGTGGTGCTACAGGAAAAGTCAGGAGACCATCAGAGTCAGTAGGATCTATCCTTCAGGAAACATGAATATTTTTACCAAATGTCATGGCAATCCATCCAGTAGTTGTTGAGATATTTTAAAAGTCACAATATCTTGGCCTCTGTCCTGGTCCTATCAAACACCTGACTCGTCTTCGATACCGACAATAGTCTCAAAGACACACATGCCACAGTTTTACTGATCACATTCTGTTTTCTCTCCAGGTGTGGGCTTGTCAGGTTCGAGCCACAGGAATGATGTACGCCTGCAAAAAGCTGGAGAAGACCCACGTGAAGAAGAGGAGAGGGGAGGCCATGGCTCTCAACGAGAAGGAGATACTGGAGGGGCTGGACAGTCGATTTGTGGTAAGATTCCCGCAGTTAAGCTTTTGTTATTGGATCCTTTGGTTTTCTGCCCGTTTTCCAGTTTACACAAGGCTTAGTCTACAGCCAGGAAAAAACAAACAGTTTAATGGGCAAATGTTATTTCACAGTTCAAAGAGGTCAAAGACGTGTGTTTAAAGAGGAAATAATGTGGAAAAATGAGCGAGACGTAAGAAATACAGTCTTTATTTTTGTGAACATTTAGGTAGGTTGTCACTTCTGTGCAGTTTTCATCGATGTTTGGCTTTGTATTGGGGTTGTTTTAGTTTTCTCCTCTGAAACTGCTGTCATAGCTGAATCATCTGGTACAGGAGAAACAGAAAACTGGTAAAGTGTAGTTTATTTGTCATGATGGATAATAGCAAAAATAAATGTAATAAACGGTAATAGCAAAATAGCAATGTTCAGGTCATGTGCTTCTACTCTTAAAGGATCAGTTCACAATTTTTGAAGTCTGTCTGAAAACAACAGTGTAATGTGCTTTCAGTGTAAGTGATGGGGACCGAGACCTACAGTCCTGATTTTGTGCAAAATTGTATTCAAAAGTTTATCTGAAGCTACTATGAGGGCTTCAATCTGGAAACAATCAAGTGTATAATCTCCAAAATATGTTTAATTATAACAAAACTTCCCTCCTTTGAGTTTCCCTGTTGAGCAACAGTGAAGGATAATAAAACACAGAGGGGGTTTTGTACTAAAAAGACCAACTTTGGAAGATGTTTTCACTTATTTGGATGACTGAAGCTTCAGATAAACATGTTTGAATACATTTTTACACAAAATGAGGACTGTGTATTTTGGCCTCCATCACTTACAGTGAAAATGCATTATGAAAGGATCTTTTATTAGTCAGTATGAACAGGAGGGATGATTACAGTGAGAAAAAATTGTTTCAATGCTCATTTTGGCACCTGACTCCTGTTTTAAGACACTTGAAATATTGCAAATCTTTCCTTTAAATAAGTCTTCAAAGATAAACCTTAAAATACAGTCCATCCAATAGTTGTTGAGACATTTCACTAAGAAAACAAAAATGTTACCTTCATGGTGGCGCTGGAGTTTGTAGGATGCATCATCTGGAGAACATGAACATCTACTAGGGGTGTGCCCGAATACAAATACATTATTCGGCAAAGCACAAATAGTGGGTTTTATATGAATATTTGTTTCATACAAATATTTAAAAAACTATTTGTTGGGGAGATAAAGCTGAGCTACCAATGGACTCTCCATAACCTGTTGTTCTCCTTCTCCTTTCCACAAAGTTAGGTTGTAAAAAATAGGCAATAAATGAAAAGTGTAAAGCAATAATTGTCTTTGAAGTTCCTCCTTACACATTATACGGTGTGCTGTCTCTGTGTTATGGCTGTATAAATAGGTAGAGGTCTGCCTGCAATGAGATGAGTAAAGTTTTAGCTCAGTAATCAGCGCAGTCGTCTATGATCTGGGAGACTCCAGTTCAAGACCTCCTTCATAAGGTAGTTTATTAATGAACACTTAAAAGTTTCATAAAACAAAAACAGGATTTTTAAGCCTCTTTCCACTTTTATTTGAATACAAATACAGATACAAATAATTTTGCGGCCTCAACAAATACAAATACTGGGATCTCTGCACATCCCTAATATCTGCGCAAAATCTCATCACAATCCATCTGACAGTTGTTGAGTTTGGAGTTTGGTTCGACTCTTCACATTCACTTTCTCGTCCTCTGTTTAGGTGAGTCTGGCGTACGCTTATGAGACCAAACACGCCCTGTGCATGGTGTTGACCATGTTGAGTGGAGGAGACTTGAGGTTTCACATCTATAACATCGGAACGCCCGGCCTGGATATCGACCGAGTGCAGTTCTACGCCGCAGAAGTCTGCTGTGGTTTAATCCACCTCCACCAGAAGTCAATAGTTTATAGGTAAGCGTATTTACAAACCGGCGACGCAATAAGTCACACCTCTACAGACTCTAACGCTGTGTTTTATCATCCAGGGATCTGAAACCAGAAAACATTCTCTTGGATGACAACGGTATGTACGACCTCAGTCAACACCTTTTGTTTGTTTTAGTGATCAGTGTGCAATAAATAGCAACGACTGCTACATCATAATAACCTAGAATCAGATCACATTCCAACCTCAGCAGACAGAACATGATGAAATTACTTACAGCCGCCCATTTGAATGATTCATACGATAACAGTCCTGCCACACAATCACTCGTCCAATCAGATTCATTCTTCAGATGCGTCTGCTTGCTTTAGAGAAGGAAATAGTGTTGATGGTATTTTGACATGGGTACAAACAAAGGCAGGATGAGGAAGTAAAGAGTCTGTGGGAATCAGGTGTGGTGTCGTCTATTTTAAGAAACTTCTGCACCTGTTCCTTCATTCTTGGCAGCATGTTTGGAGACTTGGAACCAGCGTTCTTTTACATGCCTCAGTAATTACAAAATGACCAGTTAAAATACTTACAGTTGTCACACGGAACTGGCATGCACTCGAACTTTACATAATACAACACAACTTGTATCATCAGTTTATAAACTGAAACTCATTTTGCATCTTTAGGCAAGTTTTAGTTCAAGAGATTTACACACAGATTAAACATACAGTCACATATATGACACAAAACATACATATCACATCAGATCTCAGTTAGCAGCACACTGATAATTGGTTTAGCAACAGGACAGACTGGTGTATAAAAGAATTCTTCAGCCTGTTGCATTTAAATTGAGTGACTCTAAGTCACCTATTAGAGGGCAGAAGTTCATGCTGTCCATTTAAAACATGCGAAGAGTCAGAAGAGATACTGTTAGCAAGTCTAAGCACGCTCTTACTGTGAGATATTTGATATGAGCTACAATAACCTTTGCACAAATCCTATATGAGGAGTCCGTGAAAAGGTGGCATCTATTATAACACCGAGGTATTTGTATGAAGAGACTTGCTTAACTTCTACATTGTGGATTGTCACTAAAGGCAGCTGACAATCAGGAGGAAGGCCAAAAATAATTTCCTGTGTCTTATTAGTATTGATAATAAGAGCATTTTTGTCACACTGTTCGATTAGCTAGTCAACATTACACTGGTTCAGTCCAGGGTCATCGCTGTCAGTCAGCAGAGACAGTAAGCTGGAATCCTCAGAAACTGGTTAGGCATACTGTAAAGCTGCAGGGGAGGGAAGTGGAAATTGATCAGGCAAAAGGGAAAGCAACCAGGAAACCAGTTCAGTTTTTTATCTTTGGGTTTTTTTCTCCCCCCTAAGGACACATCCGCATCTCTGACCTGGGCCTGGCTGTGAGGCTGTATGAAGGCAGTCTGGTGCGAGGCAGAGTGGGCACACTGGGATATATGGGTACGTATGTGACTCACATTACTGATGATGTACTGATGTCACCAGCAATCTGTTGATTTTCACCTCAGAGGCTGATTTCACCGAATGAACCAAAAAAGAAAACTGACCTGACAAACACATACAGATATAAAGCTTTAGGCACTCTTTGTCCTCCATAGCTCATGTAATTTAATAATTTTATTTATATAGCACTTTTCAAGCATAAGCAAAAAGTGCTCTCCAGATTAAAATGATTAAGGTAAGTACAAAGTAAAAGCATATATAAACATATATAAACAAGTAAAGTAAAAGAATTAAGCTCATATAAAGCAGGTAAAATGCCAATAAAAGAACAAACCTTGAATATTAAACAGATAAAAAAATATATGGAAGTGCATATAAAAAAAATAATAAAATGATACTAAATAAAAGCAAAAAATTGTGATGACAATAAAATTAAATTAAACACCATACACCAATAATAATAATAATAATAATAATAATAATAATAATGAAAAGGAAATATAAAAGTGATGCATTAATGTAAAAGGTTGTTAAGTATAGGCCATCTTGTAAAAGTGAGTTTTGAGGAGGAATTTAAAGTGAAAGAAAACAAAGCAGAAACATAAAGCAGAACTATCAGATCAGTATAATATAGAAATACTAATGTCCTTAAGAACAAAGGCTACGTTCACTTTACATGCTGAAGTGGCCAAATCCAAATTTTTTACCTCTAACTGACTCAGATTAGATTTTTTCAGTGAAGTGTGAACAAACCAAATCTGATTTTTTCATATCAGATCGGGGCCACTTGCATATGTGGTCCTGGACTTGAATCTTATCTGATCTCTGGCTGTGCGACTGCTGTCAGGACGATCAGATCGGAGTCTGTGTGGTTTCTTTAACGTCTTGCTTCTCTGCACATATTGACGTCATCATTCAGTGTCGACACCTCGCAGCCCCGGTAAAAACAAAGCGACGGCGGTCAATGGAGAGACCAGGAAGTTTCACATCTGTTGGACATTTGTGTAGAAGCTTCTATTGAAACCAAACTGGAAGGAGCCAAATGCTAACCAAATGCTGGCAGCCATGTTTAGAATGACTGTTGCACAAATTACAATATTAGTCTTCTGGAACCAGATACATGTCACTTCCAAACAATAATGTGAACCATCAACACAAAAAAAATCAGATCTGACTAAAAAACTTGTAGTGGAGCATTAAGACCTGCCATGTGTGATGGCGTGATAAATGCGTCTATGTGTGAGCGTGTTCATGGGAATGTAGAGGTTTGTGTGGAGAAAAGATCAGAAAAAAGGAGGGAAAGTAATGAAACAACAACACTGCTTCTAGCAGCAGAGCAGACACAGAGTTCATTGATTTGCATCCTGTTTGCAGCTCCGGAGGTGATCGGCCACGAGCATTACGGGATGAATGTGGACTGGTGGGGCCTGGGCTGTCTGATTTATGAAATGACCGCCGGACAGCCGCCGTTCCGAGCCAGAGGAGAACATCCGAAAGCTCCGGACATGGAGAGACGGATTCAGATGGAACAGGAGGAATACGGTGACAAGTTCAGCAAGGAGGTGAAAGACCTCTGCTCACTGGTGAGTTCTTAGAAAGCCTCAGGAACTGCTCAACGGGCAGCTACATGAATATTTATATTTATTTTTCTCTCCTGTGATGTAGCTGTTGACCAAAGACCCCAGACAGAGGCTGGGCTCCCGGGGCTCAGGAGGAAGAGAAGTACAGTCACATCCTTTCTTCCGAAAAATCAACTTCAGGATGCTGGAGGCGGGACTTGTTGAGCCTTCATTTAAACCTGATGCAAGTTACCCAAACTGTTTAGACACAAACATATAATATCTCTACACACGTGTGTTTCTACTTGTTGTGCTGTTACGTAGTCTGACGTGGGCAGTGGTAGAAATACTCAGGTTTTTAACTTTAAAAGTTGTAACACTACAGTGTAAAAATACTCCATTACAAGTGAAAGTATGGAAGTATTATTAGTACAATGTACAAACTTTTAATTTAAACTACATTTACAAGTTTCCTATGAAGTTTCCTGGAAAAAAAAAAAAAATTCTACTAATTATATAGAAAATAGAGACAAAGTTCTGTTATTTCAGCTACAGTTTAGTTAATTATATTGTGTTTATAAGCCAGTTGATTTCTAGAGGACAGAACTGCTTTATTTAAACCTAAATATTCAACATTATTCTCAACTTTATTCCTCATATATGCTGAATTGTATGTTTGCGTGCAGATAAATTTCACATGTTGAGCTGACCTCCTGTGCACTGACTAAAAGATTCTGTAGGTTACATTAATTATCACTGCAACAACTGAACTTTATTTCCGAATTTTGCAGTAATTAGTACCAAATTACATACATTTTTTTCAGTGAGCTTCCAAGGAAATTACACATTAATATAACATTTTTACCATTATAACCTTCATAGCTTTAAATTGTTAATGACTCATTTTATAGTTATTTATAGATTGGTCATTTGAGCACTTTGTATCTTCTGGAAAAGGTCTCAATGCATCTAAATAAAAATAAATTGTAGACTCAATAGCTTGTAAAGCCTTTCTAAAGTATGCTTTATTGGAAAGATGTATCCTGCATTTCAATGTTTGTAATTTTAACTATTTTATATACTGTTGGTCACTTAATACACAGTATTTTATGAGCTCAACAAATGTTTTGTATGTTAAATCTTAATATTCACAATAACTTGTAACTATAGATGTGAAATAAGTGCAACTACCTATAAAACTGGACTTGAGTGAATGTGGAGGTGGGTGATAGATGACAGAAAAACTGAATTCAGATGTATGTTCACTGTATGTCGTCCTGTGGTTTTACTACTCCAGCCTAGACTGGTGTACTGCAGCGATGTGCAGGACATCGATGAGTTCTCCACAGTGAAGGGAGTCGTTCTGGACCAAACAGACAACAACTTCTACTCCAAGTTCAACACAGGCAGCGTTCCTATAAGCTGGCAGAACGAGGTGAAGTCATTTCTACTTTACGTCGTACAATCTGTCCAGACACAACCTACAAAGCTCACTGTCTTTTCTCTCGCTTCCATATATAGATGATAGAGACGGGATGTTTCAAGGAGCTGAATGTTTTTGGCCCTGAGGGGTCTCGATCTCCAGATCTGGACTATTCCCAGACCCCCGAGAACCCCAAACGCAGCCTGTTGGACCGAATCTTCCGCAGACATGTAAGAACACAGTCTACTGCTTCTCACAGTGTGTGTATGTGTGTATTTATATGAACATTGTGTATTCCTCTCTCCACCCGTAGCATCCTCCAGAGCCGTCAGAGGAAAGCAGACAGAATTTGGTGTCCAATGAAACCTACATGACGTCAGAAATACTCAGCACTGCCCTCTAAGGACCGTCACAGTACAGACTGCTCTAAAGACACTGAAAAACAAGCAACTAGCATCCGCTGTAGCAGTAAAGGACAGCTGAGGTAGTTTGGATGTTTTGATGTGGGGTTGTATGAGGTTGTTATCAATGGTCTGTGTATTACCTGCAGTAGATTTGGGTCGACACGCTCCCAGTTTGGAGAAGCAGACAGGAATACCAAATCTACTGCAAGTAATACACAGACTATGTATAACGACCTCATACAACCCCACTTCAAAATCTAAACTATCCCTTTAAATCACAGCATAGCATGTTTCTTTGTGTTTTGTTCTCCTTACACTGACAGCTACACTATAATAGCACTTTCTCCTTCATCTGTTCTCAGTTAAAACCCGTGTTTAATTTTACTGTTGGGTCAGTTATACACGCACACCAATACTACACTTGTTTCCATTCATTTTAAAGTCTAACTGAAGTCATATTTATTCCTTTTTTAAGTAAAAAATAATGGCAGCCTGTTTTTTAAATATATCGTTAATAGTTTTTTTTATTATTAATAAAAAGGAACAAAAAAGGTCTTTTGGGGAAATATCAGAAATGCTCCTTTTTGTCTCAGCCAGCTAGTTGTTGTCAGTTTGATTGACAGCAGCTGGCTTGCTGCCGGTGTTACACCTTACAAACAAAGTAAAAAAACTGCTCTAGCTACAAGTCATGGACAGACAGTGTGTTGTTAGCAATGGTGTTAAAGAGTAAGAACCAAACCAGCATCTAACAGGTCTGACGTAACATTTTCAGGTATGTTTACATGCTGTTCAATGAACTACAGCTGAGCAGCTAATTAGCTGTCTAGCCTGCTAACTAGCGTTAGCCATGCACTTTTCCACAGTGAATGTTTGTTTGGTGACTTGTTCAACAAGCTAAGCTCCAGGACAAGACGTGTGTTCATGTTTGTAAGTTAGATAAGAAGGAGACTTTAGCAGGAAAGCTAATGTGGGTTCAGAGTCAGTGGCTCTTGTGTTGAGTAGCAGGATGCAATCAGGCTCAGTGTGACCGTCTGCTCTGTGATGATAGAACGACACGTTATCGACTTATGAAAAGATTTGATTTGCTGTACTGAAGGACTCCAATGATTTACAGAGCAGACATGTTGCTGTAGCAGACAAAGAAATGCAATTTAATTTCAGTTGGACTTTGAAAACAAATTATGTCAGTAGCTTTTTGTTAAGTACTTGAATTTTAATATTGGTAGCATGGCACATGAAGCTATTTAACATTAATGTAACGCAGCTGTTCCCAACCTGGAGGTCGGGAACCCAAAATATGAAGTTTGCCTGACTTTTTTTTTTCCTTGTTGAATATGTATACACTACTCTTTCAAGTTGATTAATCAATTAGTTGTTCAACACGGCAACAATTTTGATGATTGATTTATCGTATAACTTTGTAATTTTTTTTTTAAAGCTACAATGCAAAAAATGTAATTCATGTTCCTTTCTGGTTACAAATGTGAATATTTGCTGATTCTCTTCTTATATGTTAGTAAATTAAATGTTTGTGTTTTGTGCTGTTTTGTGTGAACCGTCTTGTTGATTTTTGTGTTTTAATGTACATATATGTATTGTTGAGTTTTGTGTGTATTTTATGTTCATTAAAGGCCAGTATAGGGACGAGCATCGCACACCAGGCTGTAAATGCTGTTATGTGGCATTACTTCATGCTATATATTTGTCCCTACACAAATAAACATTAAATAAATGTTTGATTTTGGATTGTTGGGCATGTTGTTATGGTCATTCTTCAATATTTCTGAATCTTTGTGTGAAATCCAGACTCCATTAATGAATTCAACTTCATCCGTGTTGCATTTTTTTTTATTTAACCCAGAGTATAAAACAGTAAATAAGTGACACACATTGTAAAACAAATAAAATTAGCAAAAAGACAGAATATACTAAAGACTGCAGAACCACTTCCTGTCTACAGAAGAACTGTATGAATTAGTTACGTGGGTCTGTTTTGGCTGCAGAACATTGTGGGCTTTAACATGATAACTGACATCAAGTGTGATATCTATGACTTCAAAATATACATATCTTAAAGCAGAGCACCAGAAATAAGATGATTTAGTTGTCCGACGTTCGGTGTGGAATGTCTGTTGATGCTACACTAACAAATGATGATATGCTGCCTTCCGTTATTGGCTTGTGTGATCCGTTTTTTAGCACAAATTCATGGTTTTAACTTCCTGTCTGGCAAAACTAACATCACAGGAGCTTTTTCGACCTACACTTTTATTGCGGTGTGTGGAGCTTAGATTTTACTGTCTTGAAGGCAGAGTAATGTTTGGACTTGGGGGGGAGTGGTGGGGGGTTTCTGTGCACTGAATTCAGTATTTTCATGTGTTCATCCTTCCCATGGAGGGCTACGTCGTCCGTCCACATCCGTCTCCACGTGGTACAACATATCAGCCAGTGTGTGTTCGATCACAGCTCCCCAGCCCATGTCACTCATCTGAAAACACAAAACAATGAAACAACAGATCTGTGAAAGTCCCTGTCAGGTTTTTAACATCTGGGAAAGGAAGAGGAAGAGGAAGAGGAAGAAGCTCTCACCGGCTGGTACTTTACATCCTTCGGAGGGTATTTGAAATTTGGCCCAAAATTGACTGACACCTTAAAAGAGACACGGTAAACTTTAACAAACAAACAAACAAAATCTATAAGAAAGCACAAAAAGCGTCATTAATACAACAGATGTACCGACCGTGCAGCTCTTGTAGAGTGAGATGGCGGGGAAGTAAAGGCCTTCAAACAGGTTTTCAAAGGCGACACCTTGGTTCACTCCGTTTTTATAGAAGATCATCTGAAAAAAAACAGGATCCGCGAGTTAACAGCAGCGAACGGTGTCAACGTTTCTAACTGGATTTTATTTCAGAAAGGTTTTCTAACCCTGCTGGGGCTCATGGACTTCAGGCTTTTCTCTGCTTTGTCCACATAGTCCTTTTCCTCAAAGTACAAGTAGCTCTTGAACTTAATTAGCGCCTGAGAAGAGAACACGGTAGAGGTTAGATGTCAGGATAAAGATGTGTGCTCAGTCAGACGTTCTCATCACGTCTCAGGCGTTACCTTGTCCTTGTATGTATCCGGCAGAGCTTTGGAGGTCTCTGTGCCGTCGGGCAGCTCTATGAAGAAGCCCAGCGTGTCTCCCTGACCGTAGCCCGAGGAGTAATGTTTTCCTAACGACTGGTGGAAGCGCGTTCCCTTCTTACTGCGCCACGAGTAGCTGAACTTGTCGTAACCCAGAGGAGCCTGCAGGTTACCTACAATATGAAAAGGGGGGGAAAAAATGCCTTAACATTTAAAGAATTACTGGAATGAGGAAAATATCAACACTGAGCCCAAACTATCAGCTCAGAGTGAGTATGTATGCAGAGTGTCTCTTATTCAGGAAGCACCTGTGTTCAGCTGGAGTCAATTTACACCAAACATCATTTAAAAAAGGACTGGAAACTGATTTCTCTTTCCTTTAACCACACAAGTTCATCTATACTAGAGGGTGACATCAGTTAAGTAGTCTAGTATTTACATGAGAAGCAGGTGTTAAGTTGTCAGGATCACGGTGGAATGATGGGAAAACTGCAGTGGATGAAGTCATATGTTATATTAATACATCATCTGACAGATGTCGTATATTCTGCAGCCGTTTTCAACACTGTCATCAGAGCCGGCTATCGAGCCGTGATATCTTTAGAGCAAATTGTCAGATTCTTTGTCTCACACTTCCTCTTTGTTGATGTCGTGTTTGCTTTCCTGAACTAAATCAGGAAGTTTTTCGAATTTGCATTTTATTTAGGACTAGGTGTTAAACACTCGTGCTTCAAGAATTCTGACGTACTTGTTAAATGGGAAAAAAGTTGTTGAAAACATGTTGGGAAAAGTAACACTTTAATGTTCAGTACAGACACTCAGGTACTGTCAGACAATACACCCAGTGCCATGATATATAAATGATGTATAAATTAGTTTTACCCGTTATGCTCTTTACACATATTGAAGCTAGTATATAGAATCTCAATCTATAATCTATTCTTGATATAGATCAGGAATATAAGTGACAAGTGTGCAGGACAAAAGTCACCAATCAGGATCATGCAAATCATGTAAATTCCTCTTTTATTATTTCAATTATTCAAAACTAAACATTAAAAAGTCGTCCACAACTATTCTGATATCTTTACTAGGAATATTCATATATTATTCATACTCAATATTATATGAGAAAGTTCATTAACATTTCTTTAGTCCACATGAAGTAAATCACATATTCAGTAGATATAGATGAATGTACACGGAGGTGTGTCTGTTGCTGCATCTCTGAATATGTCTGTAGATGATTTATGTACATTTTTGATTAATTTGCTGGTTATTTTGTCGATAGAGCAATTAATCATTTTGTCTATAAACGACTGAAAAATTATGAAAAATGTAATGTAATTTCCTGGAGCCGAAGCTGACGTCCTCAAATGTCTCATTTTTCCTTAAAAAGAAAAATGACTAAAACGATAATTCGATTATCAAGATAGCTGCCGATTAATTTTCTGTCGATCGACTAATTGATTAATGGTTGCAGCTCTGTTGTGATCATATTATTCCTAAAGAGGTGTGTGGAACTACTGACCGAGCGGTTGAGACCAGCCGAGCCGGGCTGCGGTGTCTGGAGGCATGTCCTCAACGGAGACCTCGAAGTACCAGGCGCCTTTCCGTACGCCATGAGAGGCTCGCACCATGGAGTAGCCCTTCTCACCCGTCACCGTCAGACGGTCGTCAGATATCTTCAACTGAGGCGCTGCAACATAAACATATTGTGTAGCAGCTTTGTACACAATCCTCTGAAGTATAAACATGACTTTAAAGAAAAAGTAACTTCATTTAGACAATGAATTAAACTGTAAAAGAACAAAAAACTCTTCTTGTATGTTCGTTTGTGACTGTGGAGTACCTCTGTCATGTAAAGCCAGCAGCACCCTCTCGTACAGACAGGCCCGGTACAGATCACCAGGGATGGGTTTGCCAGCCCAGCAGTCCAGCTCCAGCTTCTCCGGGTCCGGAGCGTGGGGGTCCGGTTCTGCCAGGATGTAACGGTACCCGTCTTTATTGAAGGGGTGCTCTAGCGGGTAACCGTGAGGAGGCAGGCGCTGGGCCGAGAACAGGGGGTCGCTGCAACGAGGGAGGAAGAGTACTTCACTGGGTTATACATCATCTGTTATTCCACACATTTGTATTCAGTGTCAACACCTGGTGCCTACATTACCCACAATGCAACTCAACCGCCATCAGTCACGTCTGTGATTCAGGTGTGTTATGCTAGTAGCGGCTAATGTAGCCTGGAGCTGCTAGCCTCCAGCAGATATGAGGAGGTACAGAGATCATTCTCAAACTTGTAGTCTTCAACCCCGACTAACGCTGACTCAAGTGACATCACTTGAGTCAGTTTGAGTGACACAAAAGGCTGTTATACTACTTATTACACACCTGGAAACAGTGTGTAAAAATAGTGGAGTTCCTATTTGAGTTAAACCGGCACAACAGAATATTTGCTGTTAACATGAACTGAGTGTGTGTGTGTGTGCGTGCATGCGTTTTCAGGTCTTTTACCTTCGGGTTCTCTTGGTTGCTCCTGCAGCTGTTCCCTCCTGTTGCTGCTGCTGTTTACGTTTAGCTCCTCTTCCTTTTCCTGGACCTGGAGCCAGAGCACCTTCAAACACACAACACAGGTTTTACTACTGAACATGAGGAAACACAAACTGACACACTGACACACACACACACACACACATTATTGGTGCCTCCTTAGCACTTGGAGAGCAGCTTTAAAAAAAACTGAATTTGGAGTCAGGAGAGACACTCTGCTGCTATATCGACTAAACATTTAATGTCAGTCCTACGACAGTTGAGTCACATGATTTTACACCAGGTGGCATCGTTACTACCAGCAGGTGAACTGTGTTAATTGATCTTTACAGCTTCAAAACCTTATCAATGTTATTATCTCCTGCTCCTGATTACAGGTACATTCGTTCAGATATACTTTAAGAATTGTCTTTTCATAACTGTTACACACCAACACTGTAAAGACCGCCACTGAACACACACACACACACACACACACACGCTTACACACAGTGAAAGCAGGTTATTAGGCGTTCGGTGTACACGAGGAGACAGCAGGCACATAAAGGCAGGAATTAGTCTGCATGGCATTTTCCAAACACTATCAGCCTCTTATAAAACCTCTTCAATGTGACCCAGCCAGTAAAACTGATACTAATCAGATTCCTCACAAAAATTAATAATTAACTGTTACCAGTTTACTAAGAACTCAAGAAGCAAAGCGCTGGCTGACGACATTAAACTTCTCATTTTTAAGAAAAGCAGCTGATTAATTGTTGAATCTGTTTCTCTATTTTCTATGTAAAACCACATCTGATCACTAGAGCTGCAATGAGTTGTACATTAATTGATTAGTTGATCAACAGGAAATGAATCAGTAACTGTTTTAGTCATTTTTTTAAGCAAAAATGCAGAATATTTGCTGGTTGCAGCTTCTCCTGTGTGAGAATTTGAAGCTGTTTTGACATTTTTCACTACTTTTTTTGACATTTTATAGACAAAATGATTCATCAAGAAAATAATCTGCAGATTAATCGATACGTCAAACATTAAAATATTCCACAAAACATTATATCCATGTGGAAAACAAAGTAGTTCCAATTACATCTGGGACAGTCTTCTGTTTATTGAATAAAATACATTAAAACTATGTAAAGTTATTTTTAAAATCCTACATCACTATCATCCTTCCTGACTACAAACGGCTGTAAACACTGAGGTCTCAGAAGTAGTTTTAAATCATTTAGCATGTGGCTGATGATGGTCTGACCCAAAAAACTACAAATGGAGAAGAAGGAGGAAGAAGAGGAGGACGAGGCTAATTAGTATTGGATGAAAGCCGATGACAAAAATCAAAAAAATGGCGTTCTGCTCTCACACGTGTTCAGAGGGCAGAGCGTCATTTCAGTGAGAAGATTTTTTTTTTGGGGGGGGGGGGGGGATTCAGAGCCCATTAGCAGCAAGCCAGAGACGAGGAAGATATGTTCACCAATCAAAAAAGGAGGAGGGGGGGCGAAGCTTTTGGGAGAAGGGCGACGCACCAAACAGATGCAGAGAGCAGACATAGGGGGGGTGAGGTGGAAGGGAGGGGGGGGGGGGGGGGGGGGGGGGGGGGGGGGGGGGGGGCACAACTGGACGTGGATGAAGTTGCCCACAAGATGCTTATTGAGGATCAGTTTGGCTCGTGTTTTGGTTTGAGCTGTGGAGGGAGGGGGGTCGGGGGAGGGGGTCGGGGGGGCAAACTGAAGTCTGATTGGAACCTTAAGGCCAACTTCTATCCAGAAGGGTTACAAGACAAAAAAAAAAAACACACTGATCAGCCCCAGATGCCAAAATACCACATATTCACCTGAGAAAGAAGATCCACCTGGAACACAATGCACAGAATCACCATGGTCACATGACATTTAACACCGTCTCACGCTCAGTTTGGACTTTATACGGACATTATTTATGTCATATTTTCTCCCCTCTTTTGGCCTTTGTTGATATCAAATAGTTTATTTTTATGTGTTTTATATATTTACCGTTCAGCCCACCAGCAGTGGGAGTTGCGGTGGTTTGTTTCTGTGTGTCATATGAAGGTCCGATGTTTGCCAGGTCCTGCAGAGAAATAACTTTAATTATATATATATTCATGTAAACAAATTTTTATGTGCTACATGTGACAGCAGGGAGGTACAAACCTGATCCAACAGGCCAAATTTAGGGTATTCCTCCTCCGGGTCTTTACTGCCGGGATCAGGATGTTCCTTCACTAGGAAAACATCTCGCTCTTTACTCTGCAAAATAAACGCAAGTACTATTAAACTACTGATATAGAATAAAAGTAATAATGTCGATTTTATTATCTACTTAATTCTCTGTGTACAGGACTGTTTTTCCTCATCACAACATTACCATCGTCTTCACTATGTTGTTGGGCCAGGTGAGCTTCCCCGGTCTCTGACGAGTTGTCATGCACTCCCAATACTTATCAATGAATGGTATGATATCCTGCCACAAAAATTAAAAAACAGACAAATATTTCCATCAGTGACAAAGTTTTCACACAGTCAACTACAGCAGAACATGTCCACCTTCTTGACGCTGTTTATATTTGCATAATTCCACCGTTTAAAGCCACAATTGCACAGAAATTATAATGAAATTATGTAGTGTGAGATGCACCAATCTGTTGTGAGTAGAGTGTGTCCAACCATCATCAATGTGCAGATTTTTATGTTTCATAAAACGTTACATTGATTAAAAATCATGAGCCCTGTTTCATTAGCCGATATTTGTTTACATTTTTGCAAATTGGCCGTTAAAAGTCATGTGAATCAGCTGTCAGCAGCTGCTGTTTGCAGCGTAACATGGATGCACGACCGTCACTGGATCACTGTGATACTGAAGAAAACTTCTCAGGCAGTATATACATTTTATTTTTTAATGCCTTCCTTTTCATTTACATGAAGTTTTTATTATGATTCCAAACAAATTTCTTGCAGGAAAACACTGATTTTTTTGGTAATTTAATAAAAGTTGCATGAATCTCCTCTTTATGGTGGATTGCTCTTTATTTGCTGCAACTTCCTGACTACTGGTCAAGATCTGGCGTCAATTTTTGACATAATATCCACCAAAAATCAAGTTTAAATTTATTTGAAAAGCCTAATATTGCATACAGTTTATCACATCAGCACCATCACAAGTTTGTGAAACCGTGTTACACTCACCTTGTCCTTGGGGAACATGGTCTTTGGGTGCTCATCTTGTGTTCTGGACCGCCATGTCAGGTTTGCCAGGGCTGTGAGACACATCTCCTTCAGGTCTAAAATACAAAAAACTAGCATCAGTTTGTGTGACTGCTACTGCAGATTAAAACATTAATGTTGTGTGTAAGTGTCACAAAGCTTAAATCCACTTTTAATTCAATTTCAGGAGGTTTTTAACACATAAAACACCTACTCGCTTGTTTCCTGAGGAAGTATGTGTTGCCGCTGTGATGGCAAACGTTGCAGTGAAACACATAATTGGTCATAAAGGGAAGACAGGTCCTGTAGAGAGAGACGAGGGTCAACCACTGTGTCATGAAAACTGTCAGTAAACAGTACGAGTCAAAGGTTTGGACACAATTTCTCACTCAAGGGAACAGGAAGGTGTGTCCAAACTTCTGGCTGGTGCTGTAGTTGCTGATATTTCACTAATCGTCATCATTTTTGAATATACGTACGCGGTGTCGATGCCAAACGTGTCTGCGGTGAACCACTTCATACACAGCGCACACTGCAGCTCCACCTCCCCCAGCTGCCTCCCGCTCTCCTCGTCTCCGGATCCAGTCAGAGCATCAGCAGCCTCCGAGCCTTCGCCAGCTGTTTCCTGTGACAAAGAGAGTCTCTTCATTAAAACAGCTTCTATATGATCATTTGTAACAAAGTCATGGAGAGCATGTAGTGATGTAATAAACAATAAAATCAGCTGCATCGTCAGTTAAAAGGAAACTTTAAGTGAGGTTACCATTCCCTCTTTGCCGTTTGAAGATTCAGTATCCATGTTGGTGGGTATTTCCCCAAATGCTGCATCACTGGAAGTCAACAAGAAGATTAATCAGATAATTAACCAGCTATATACAGCTGTATAAAGGTTTTGTACAGTCAAAAA
The DNA here is from genome assembly GCF_914725855.1 of Thunnus albacares. Lineage (NCBI taxonomy): Eukaryota > Metazoa > Chordata > Actinopteri > Scombriformes > Scombridae > Thunnus > Thunnus albacares. The sequence continues at coordinate 4,202,617 of NC_058123.1, forward strand.
TGATAAAAAGTGTAATAATGTCAAAGTTTTCACATATTCCAGTAAGTTTGTGGGTTTGACAGAGACAATATTGGACACAAAATATTAAAGAAAACTGATTTTTGTTCACAGAGGAGGTCAATCCACTTGATATAACTAACTCAGACTGCTGAGGCCTCATATAGGTTTCACATTTAGATGCATTTTTGCACAAAATGTGGATTTTAGCCTCTATCACTTACACTGAAAGCACATTTGAAGGGGATCTTTTAATAGCCAGTATGAAAAACCTCTTTCACTGTTCATGTAGATACCTGTTGTTTTCAGACACACTTGAAAAATTGTGAACCTGTCCTTTAAACACAACTAAATATTGTGAGTCAGAGGCTTTTGTGCACATTTTAAGTACTGTTTTAAGGTAGAATACACATTTGTATGGCAAAATACTGTTTATGTGACAAAGCAAATGTGAAAAAGTCGGATTTTGTTCATATTTTGACCAAATATGCAGTTTTCACTCACAATATGCACTTAAACTCAGCATAAGGAGGTATGCTTTAATGCTAAGTGGTGTATTTATGATGAAAAATACATGTTGTTCAATGAAGTCAAGCTGAAACTGACATTTTATTCAAACGGAGTCTCGCTTTAAGAGATTTGAACACCTGGTTGCTTAATTAGGGGTCCATAACAGTATATAAGAAGTATTAAAATACTCCTTATATACTTAATACGTTTGACGATAGACAGAATAACTTTTAACTGTCAATTTTTAACTGTAAAGATGTTTTTCTCATTACAAAGAGCAACAGAGCTGTAACGTTATCTGGACGCGCTAACGGTAGCTAGCCAGCTTTCTAACAGTTTTTACAGCTAGAAAAAAGCGTATATGCGGGTTATATTTACACAATTAATAACAAATATATCCCGCAGCCTTGTAAAAGTAATGAATATTTAACATGAAGCAGACAAACCCCTCTCCGGTCTCCGGTTCGGTCGTTGCAGCACTGCCCGCCTCTCCCTCGGACGCCATGTTTCAAATCAATGAAAACAACAAACATCGCGAGACACGGTTGAGCGAACAACTTCCGGGTTGCTGAAGCCGCGAAGCTCCACAGCGACGCCGCAGGTGAACCGCGGTATGACAGGTCAGGTTTTACAAAAACTGCATGTAATACAGCGCTGACATCAGCTGTTTATACACAATAATAACTGTAACATGAGTCTGTCCTGCCTGCAGTAACTTCAAAATGAACTGAGCCAGTCTGGTTCCTCAGGGCTGAAACAATCTTAAAGACAACAATAATGATCCCTGACAGACTACAACAGATAAAAACGATGACACAACATATTCCAGGAAAATACCACATTTACAAACATAACATGACTTAAGCTGCAACTGACTATTATTTTCATTTTCAATTAATCTATCATTTATTTTCAGTTTTTCTCATTTTCTTTTGCACATTTCTCTTTTTTTTTCTCAGCACTGAAGATGTATTTTCCAAAACAGCTCATACGTGCAGCAAAACACTGTAGTAAACCTGCAAAACCTTTATTCATGTTTCAAAATTAAGTTATTGTGCCAATGAGTCATTGCCACCAAAATGACACGTTGCTTTTACATTGTGTAAAACCGTGGTGGTTAAAATGTTAAGATGCTTAGTCAGAATGACAGTGGACTCTGAGTTCCTCGGCTTCTAATTTCCAAACAGTCTTGTCCGTCATGTTTTCACCAACACTGAATGCCTCCTGTACCAGACTATTCAACTGAGAAGAAACATAATCTATTTTGATCACAAAGACAAATACAACAATTGTTTAGATTGTAGACAATTGTACTTAGTCATTTGCCTAAATGTGCTAAAACATTTGCAAATGATAACAAAGAATGAGAAATAGTATTTTTGTTGTATATAAGTAACAAAATGTTGTGAGGAATTTCATGAGAATTGAGTCGAAGCAACTGAGAAAAACTGTAAATTGTTAATTGTCTATAAAATGTCCTAAAATTGTGATAAATGCCTTTTACAAGTTCCAGAGTTCAAGGTGACGTCTACAAATATCTTGTTTTGTCTGACCAGCAAAAACTAAAGATTTTCAGTTTTCTGTCATCGAAGACGAAGAAAACCAGGAGTTAAATTTTTGGGGGGGGGCAGAGTCTTGTTAAATGGGGACATATATACGCAGTATAATGTACTCAGATAGAGATATAAAAAGTGTCAGTAGTTGTGTCAACTTTACAATAAGTCAATGATTCCCAACCAGGGGGTCGGGACCCCTGTAAGGGGTCGCTGGATTAATCTAAGGGGTCATGAGATGTCAGGACTGAAAAGGATACAGAATAAAACATATTTCCAGCACACAAAATAGTATAAAAAACTTTTTTTTCAAGCCTTTCTGCAAATTTTGCTTTATTTTTTTTGTCAATCACTGTCAATAACTGGAAGACGATGCAACATGTGACGAGACGTCCCAGGTAGACTTTGCTTTATTTTAAAGTCGTGATGAAATGAAAACACTTTTAGATCACATTCCCGGTCATAATGTGAACATATTTAACAATATGTGCCAAAAAAATACAAAAAAAACATTTCTTTGTATTCTTGCATCATATTCTAAGCATGATTTCTTCCTGTAAAACAAAATATAAGGCTGGAACCAACTGATTTCAACCAATAATATCACGACATCCACCCATCAAACAACTTTTAGCAGCACAGAGTGAAGATTCATTACGACACGTCCACTTATCAACATTCAAATCAAAATCCTCCCAATGTTACGTCCCGCCTGTCTGTCCTGTTTCACTCGGAAATACGTCACAATACGGAAATTAGATGTTCTCGAAATGCTGTTTCATCTGGACTTTAAGGGGTCAGAGGCCAAAAAAGTTTGGAACCACTGCTACAATATTCAACAAATATATTAAATGGAATTGATATGATTATTAGATTGTAGTCATTTTAAATGTGACTCTAAGACTCTAAGCCTTTGACTCTACAACTTTATAATGAAGCATAACCTCAAAGAGTCATTTGATGACAAGTTTCGGGTCTGAGAATGAACATAATTTACTTCAGAGTGACAGTTCACAACATTTTGGTTAAATGTTTCCTGTGGTGGAAACTGAATTAAAATGTCTCGGTCAGACAGAATCATAATGTTTAGGTGTAACGGTGGAAGTCTGGGTTTGCTCTGCGGAAGCTGAGTCGCTGTTTGGATTTGTAAGCAGATCCGCTCGTCGTTTCCTCTCAGGATGACGGATTGGTGGTCAGGATCTCTGCAGCTTCTGAAGCAGCCAGAAACAGCGGTTCTGGCTGAAACCTGAAAACGTAGTAGATTCCAAAGAATGAAAATCCATCTCAGACTCTGAATTTATGGCTCTGTGTGCTGTCACATGATGCGACAACAGAAGAAGAACTCTGTCAGGTTTTTAGCAGCCAAAATCTACATTCACAAGTCACAAGTTTTCTGTTTAATTATTTGATTGTTCATGTAAGTTTTGGCCAGATGAAGCCCAGGAAGTTAACTGCTCTTTGAAGTTATGCTTCATAATAAACATGTAGAGTCAAAGGCCGTTTATTAGAGTCACATTTAAAATGACTACAATCTAATCATTTCATATCAGTTCTATTTAATATGTTTATTGAATATTGTTCCAGTGGTTCTAAACTTTTTTGGCCTGTGACTTCTTAAAAAGTGGACGTATCATAATGAATCTTCGCTCTGTGCCGCTAAAAGTTGTTTGATGGGTGGATGTCGTGATATTATTGGTTGAAATCGGTTGGTTCGAGCCTACGTGAGCACATGTTATATTTTGTTTTACAGGAAGAAATCAAGCTTGGAATTTGATGCATTTTTTTCGCACATATTGTTAAAAATGTTCACATTATGACCGGGGATGTGATCTAAAAGTGTTAAAAAGGCATGTTTCATTTCATCTCAACTTTAAAATAAAGCAAAGTCTACCTGGGACGTCTCGTCACATGTTGCATCGTCTACCAGTTAAACAATAGAGGACTTATTGTGTTTCATTTGAATAACTTTAACCCTCCTGTTGTCCTCCTGTTGAGCATGCAGCTTTTGTCCTCCCGGGTCAATTTTGACTCCCTATAAATTTTAATAAAACACCCCAAAATTCAGTGAAAGTAGTGATTATTACTTTTACTTGCAAAGTGTGTGGTATGGAACCATCCATGTGATTTTCAGGCAATTAGATGAGAGAAATCCATATTTCTGATATTTAAAAAAAACGGGTCAAATTTGACCCGAGGACAACAGGAGGGTTAAGAGTCTTCCAGAGATAAAATACAGTAATTCACAAAAAAATAAAGCAAAAATTGGAGAAATGCTTGAAAAAAAAAACTTTTTTGTGTGTTGGAAATATGTTTGGACATATAATAAAGAGACCTACAGTTATAATCCTGTAATCCATAACATCATCTGTATATGGAAACAGATGTTCAAATAATAAAACCTCTTTTCACTCGTCTATAGTAGGATCTGCTGTAGATGAGAATAATTCAGTAGGAGGCTTGTATGTTCATAGTTTCAAGCAGTGACATGAAACTGCACTGTTGTTAAATGTAAATTGCACCAAATGTGCTTGAAAAAGTAACTAAATGTACACAGATTACATAATAATCATGGATCCAGCACCTGATCTGGTTGTTGTTTTTTGATGTGCAAATGTCTTCTTCTCTTCTTTAACATCAGCTCTCTGTTTACAAAGTAAAGAACCAATAACGAGAAGCTCTGTGGTGAGATGAGACCACCCCGACGTACGCTCAGACGGTTTGCAGGGGTCGTTCCTGCACCAGTAAAGATGAGTCGAGCACAAAAGGCAAGTGTGCCGGCAGACGTGTCACAAAAGAGCAGGGGAATGCTAAGAGCACCCCTGGGTGATGCAATAAATGCCTTGAAGCCATTGTTTGGAAGATAATAGTCGTGTTCTCTCCTCCTCTTTCCTCCAGCAGTGGAGACACATCTGTGACGACGGGATGGTGGGAGGAAGTTATGAATACGTAAAGGAATTCATTAAACTTTTTTCTTTGCATGTTTCTTAATAATATAACAGTCACCACATAATTATATTTTAATAGATGATTGATTGTTTCCTTCTCTTCACTAGTAGACTTCTGAAACATAAACATAACAACAAAAAGTATCACACATTACCTGTTTAATCTGTTTCTTTTTTCCATATTTTCAGTTGTATTCAGTGGATTTTGTCCTTTATTGTTTGTCTCATGTCATTTTTTCCATCAATTATTGATACGATGAGCATCTCAGGTTGGCTAACTTCCCTTTATACTCACTTGCAGGACTGGGTTTAATGCATAATTGTCAATTTAGGATATTTGCTTTTCTATAACCTTTAGTTACAGTAATATGTTGCTGTATGTAACATAAATTGAATAATATTTCATCTAACATATTTCATTTAATAAATTAAGAACATATATGCATATTTAGCCCTGAATCATTTGTAACATTGTGTTTATTAGGAAGCAACAAAGTTGTTAGTTGCTCAGTAAAGAGTTAATCTTTCAAAAATATTCACAAGATAAACACTGTGTGATTGGGGAGATTATTGTAATGACTTAAGTGTGTCAGAGTTTTATGAAGCAGGTCGAGCCTGAAATATTTTGGTTTACAAATGATTAACGAGAGGAATGATTGTTTGATTCTGACAAAAGAAAAAGAAGGAAAGATTTACTGTTGAAGTCGTCTTTATCAGAACCAGAATCAGAGACAGGTTTACTGCCAAGTAGGAAGTTTCCTTGGTGTTGTGGTGCATAACAATCAAAATATACACAAAAATCAAGGAAATAGAAATTTACAATAAAAATATAAAGGGTTTAGTTTTTCCTGATCTGAATCATATAGAGGATGTCGTATGTTGTACAGATGATGAAGCTCTTTGAGGCAAATTTGTGATTTGTGAGATAAAATTAACCTGTTTTTACTTTCATTTAGCTCAAAGGTTATGATTATATATGGTTTATTTGTCATTTATTCTTTTTTAAGTCGATTTTACTTGATGCTCAAGTCTGAATATCTGCTAATGTAAATGTAAAGTCTCCGTCCACTCAAAGACGTGTTTGTACAGAATGATTCATCAGCTGAAGGAGGAAAAGTTTTTCACCTTAAATCTCAGTTTAACACGTGAACCTACGAGCAGGATTTGTGACGTCACAACTAGTCTGGAGCCAATCGTGGTCCAGTATTCAACCTACACAAGTGTGATGTAGAAACTTGAAACAATGAGCCACACCGACTGAAAACATGACGCTGTTATTAGTCTTTAAAGCCGTTTCTAAACAAACTAACATGACTAAACTCTTCATGGCGAAGGAACATGTCACCCAGTGCAGCGATGTGACTCACTGATGTGTTTTCAATAGTTTTTGGACAACAACGGAGGACTAAGATATATCAGACTTTAGATACACACACAATACTTGTCGGATCAGTTCATTGTTGGTTTGGATCCAAACAATAATACAAATAAGAAAAATATTCTCTCTCTTATCCCACCTGCTCCAACTTACAGTATCTCTCCTCATCATTTCTTCATCTGAATCGATGCGTTTCTTCTCGTCCTGTCACACAAAGCCGCCGGGTCAGCGAGGGTCAAACCTACCGGTGACATCTGCTAATTGTCCTGATGGGCCGGCCGCTCCTGTCTTTTCAATACCAGTTGCTCTGTAGGTGTCTGTAGCTGGGAGCAAACCAGCAGCTGCCACCTTCATGACTCACCTCCACAGGATCATTTACCCCATCACCCCCCCCCCCCCCCCCCCCCCCCCCGACTCTGAAACCCTCCCTCCCTTTGTGAGGAACGGTCACTCTGGGTATTAGGAGACTATAACTGATAATGTGGATTTAAAGATTCGACTGTTACGGGTCTTTTAATGTTAATGAAGCTAAAACTGTGGATGCAGCCAGTTAAACATGAACACATGCAGAGTTATTTTTAGTCTGGAGAATAACAAGATGTGCATTTTGTACATGTAAGATGTATTCCTTGTTACAGAAAACATTTCAATTCTCTATAAAGCTCAAAATAATCCTTGTTAATGCTCTAAATCATCTCTCTGGCTTTTACTATTTGTACAGTTTTTACTTCGTCTTGTTTCCTTAAAAACATCCAGTTTCTTTATATAGTTTTAAGGTTGGAAAATGTATTTTAATCAACTTTGTCTGATAGTTTCGTACGTGTTCTGTATTAGCTGTTACAGCATTTTAATTGAAGCTTTATGATGTTAACGCTGAGTGAAATAATCAAAACATCTTTTTATGGCTGCACCAGTCCTCCAAAATGAAATGTTCTTGATGTCTTGTGGAACATTTTATACACTTTAACCCCCAAAATTGACATATTTGTTATCTTTGGGATCTACAGTAGAATTTAATAAAGTTCTGAGGTTTGGAATAAACTTTGGTTGACAGTAAGGTCACAGTTTGCATGATGAAATGGTTCATCAGGGAGGAAAAACATCAAATATCTCTTTTTGCTTTAGCTGTTTGTCTTTTCTTTCTTTTCTTTTTGTCAATCACTTCAGTGTATACTTCAAAAACAAGATAAATGAGGAGGAAAAAGGAGAAGGGAGAAGAAAAAATCTTATAATACCTGCCCTCTTCTTAAATAATAACATACATTGTTGAGATGGATGGATGGATGAATGGATGGATGGATGGATGGAAGGATGGATGGATAATGGATAGATGGATGGACGGATAGAAGGATGGATGATGGATGGAAGGATGGAAGGATGGATGAATGGATGGAAGGATGGATGGATGGATGGAAGGATGGATAGAAGGATGGAAGGATGGAAGGATGGATGGATAATGGATTGATGGATGGATGGATAGAAGGATGGATGGATGGATGGAAGGATGGATGGATAATGGATTGATGGATGGACGGATAGAAGGATGGATGATGGATGGAAGGATGGAAGGATGGATGGATAATGGATTGATGGATGGATGGATAGAAGGATGGATGATGGATGGATAGATGGATGGAAGGATGGATGGATGGACGGATGGATGGATGGAAGGATGGATGGATGGATGCACGGATGGAAGGATGGATGGAAGGATGGATGGATGGATAGATGGATCCACCTGCATGAATATAAACACTCCACAGTCACATAAAGACAATAAATTGTTGTTTTTCTTTATGTTTGGTTCTAATATAACCAAAACTTTAGTGTTGAACTCTGGATAAGAGCTCAAATGCATAAATCATCATTTTCATTAAGGATTACTCTGTCAGTTGTTAATCTGTTCTTGTGAATGTATGCCGTTACCAAAGCTCAGGGTGACTCTTTAAACTGTTTGTTTTGTCAGTTAAACATTCATAAAACCAAAGATATTCAGTTTTTAATCTTAATAACAGAAAAAATGAAAATGTGTGAAGCTGGAACCAGAGAATATTTAATATTTTTGCTAGATAAATTACTCAAATAATTAAGTAACAAACTTCACTTTTCCATCCATCAATGAATTGATTAGTCCAGTCATTGTTTCAGCAGTGATTCACTGAAGAGGTTATATGTAAAATTATTAACCTTTTATCTGATTTTTCCTTCAGTGTGTCTCCGCCAGCAGAGTTGAGCTGCTGCAGTGATCAGATGGTCAACAGCTCTCATAAAGTTGTAAGTGGGCTTCTAATTAAACCAAAGCTCACTCAACATGACAAACGGCGCTATGGAAACCGGCACACAGGAGACAAAAAGGCGCAGACTTTCCCTTTGATGAGTCCATCAATTAGCATCACAACCGGCGTTCACGTGTCCTACCAGCGTAAAATCTCACATTTGCAAATAATGACAAGCTAAAGCACAATAAGAAACACGGAGGATAAGAAAGGGGGCACATTTTAACCAGATGCCCAGCAATAAATAACAGGCTCGATGCCCCCCAGCTGAGAGCGCATCATTTACATTTTTGGGGGGTCCCACGGGACCGGAGCGTGTCCGCACAGGAAGCACAGAGGCTGCTGATTGTTCCTGAAAGACGCATCGCTTCGTTAGGGTCACTTTTTGAATGAAATGTAAATGTGGCGGCGTGTGCAGGAGCCGCATATATAAACCCCCAGAGGAGCGCAGGCAGGGACACTGATACCTGCGTCCTGATCGGCCCCACAGCGAGCTGACATGCAGCCAGTTGCAGCCAAACTACCGCTTATCCACAGAACACCGTTTTCTGTGGAGGATATTCTGGACCCCACAAAATTTACAAGAAAGATAATAAGTGTAGATGATGCAGCAGCTGCAGGTAAGAATCAAACTGTTTCAAGCTTAAAAAACAACCTGTTTGTGTAGCTGCTAGTCAAATCCTGCTCTCAAATGCAAATTTGAGTTATTTGTGTTTGTTGTAGAGTATTAAACAGATATTTCATCACGTTTCAGAGGGAAATTTTGTACTTTTTACTCCACTTATTTAGTTTTTACATACAAAATGATGCATTTTATAGATTATACTGTCCAAATATAAAGTAATTTAGTTGCAGCATGACCTGCTACAACATTAAAGCTGTAATATTCAGCCTGATAATGTAACACTGACTGCTGTATAATCATCTATATCACCTTTAGGTGCAGGACTTTTACATGTGTGGAGTATTTTTTATAGATTTAGCTTTTCTCAGCTGTTAATTTACTTGTATGAGTTTATGAATTGATTCATTCATGACTTTGTTTTTCTTTTAGGAGCTTCTACTGTCAGAGATGAACTCAGAGAGAAGCAGCATCCTCCTCCAGCAGGTGGAAGCCAGGAGGAGACAGCTTCATGTCCGGAGAAGCGTCAGGGGTCAAAGGGCAAAAGCAGACGGATCCGCACCGCCTTCTCCTTGGAGCAGCTGCAGATGCTGGAGCACAGCTTCCAGAGGTGCCACTACCTGTCGGTGCTGGAGCGGCACGCCATCGCCTCGGCCCTCAGCCTCTCAGAGACTCAGGTCAAGATCTGGTTTCAGAACAGACGCACCAAGTGGAAGAAGGAGCGGCAGCTGGGGAGGGAGGCGGAGGAGGCGCAGCACCAGCAGCAGCGCGGCTTCGCATCACATCCTGCAGTCTGCTCGTCTCTGACCTACAGTCCTCTTTACTGCCAGCAGCGCACGCCACTCCAGCTGTTTGCACCTCTGCCTCTGGTGCCTTTTCACCATTATTACACATGATGCACTGAGAACATTACGGACCGACATGTACTGAAGCAAACCTATTATTAACACTTACAGGAGAGCTGTTAATGTGCCAAACAGGACTGAGTTTAAATAATGAAAATGGATAAAAATGCTAAATATTTTCTAATGTAATTATGCTATAACTTATTTTGATAAACATTTTTATTGAAAATCTTCTTGTTTGTTCTTTGCTGCTTAAAATATATTGAGAGTGAGTCTGTTTGACCTTCACACAATGCCACGTTGAATATTTAACACTTTTTAAAATCAGAACACAAACATGTGTATGAATCTCTACACAAACACATCTTTCAATATTTATTCCTAAACTGTGATTTTCCATTTGTGGCCTTGTGGTGGAAAATCTTCAGATGAGCCAATAACTCTTCAAGTCTCCCACAAGATATGTGTTCCAAAAAAAAAAAATCAAGAAGATCCAAACTCAAAGAAACACACTGAAACAGGCAGAGTTCAATGTAAAAGCATCAACTGCAATACAAGTAAAGCGAGGCTTCATCCATGGATGAAAAACCTAATGCAAGATCACAAAACATCGTCTTATATACTCTTCATAACTCCTCCTAGTGAGGGCTCCTCCTCATTTCACCAAATCTCAGGGTTTTCTTCCATTGTCGCTAAGTCTCATCTCTCCATCACTTCCAGTAAAACTAATCCCACAATGACATCGTTCGTGACCTTGAACACTTTGGCAACAGTCCAAATATGATTCGATTTAAAAACAATGGAGTCTCACACCTCTCTGCAACTGAAAACAAAAAGAAAGCAGACGGCCTTTATTAATCAAAAGTTACAGGCAAATCATTCAAATATCGTACGTGCTCATCGGCCGGTAATCAAATATCGTGATCGCTGACCCGTCCGTGACTCTAAATGACATCACTCTGTACGCTGCCCCCGTGCTGACACCGACCAGACTGTTTACACAAGGAAATTATTCTTCCACAGCCTTGAGATAACATTGTGCAGTTACAGCTTCATGCTCAATCATGGGGATGTATTATGATGTAAAATTATGACTTTGGTCAATGTTTTTGCTTTAATAGTCATAAGAAATAATAGACACACGTTCATGTTATGATCTAATGAGGTGAAAGGAACCTGACAGGGTTCTTCCTGCTGATAGGGCAACGTTGGCTGTTTGGTGAACAGAAAACACACCTTCTTGATCCAGGTAGAACATATTGGATATCAGTATTTTGTCAAGTGTAAGCTGGGATACGGTGCAAGTGGGAGATAATAACATGTAGGCATATAAATACAGGTGTATTGTATTTCTTATTCTTTTTATTTCTCCTGCAAAGACGTGGTGCAGAAAATGTGTCAGTTTTATGACTAAAAAGCAGCTGATTCCAGAGGTTTCACTCAGGATGAGAAACTAGAAAATGAAGACTGAGGGTCACACAAGACTCAGAGTCTACAGACATGTTAGCAGTTCTGTGAAGCACAGCAGCTAAATGCTAACATTCAGCATTGTTACGACCTCTAATGTCTAGAGGGAACACAAGGAGTAACATAATCAGGTGACCAAAAATCCTTTGTAAAAATGGTAAGAAAAAGGCCACTAAAACAATAGCAAAGTATAACAGGGAGAACCATTTATTAACAATAAGGATTATTAACAGATAAACTGACTGATATAGTAAAAAAAAGGAAGCAACTTAGGTGTCAGGGTCTCCAAGGCCAAAACAACAAACAAAATCCCACTAACTAGAAAAGAAAAGTCTCACTTGGGCTACAGAATGGAAAAAAAAGACAATGCTACGCTCCCTGGCTAGGGAACGGAGAGCAAAATAAAGAAGGCAGAGAACCCCTACAAGGCTTCCTGAAAATCATCTACAAGTTACATAGAGCTATATCAAAATGCTGACAGCAACACAGAGTATGAACAGCAAAAACTCAACACCACCAGCCCAACCAGCAGCCCAGTGGCAAAACAGGCAGAAGCACTGGTTCAGGGGGGGGTTGATATACAGCTCCACTGACGATCAGACGCAGTTCAGGTGCGGGCAATCCAAGCAGGCAGAAAGCTCTCTCCAAAAAAAAAAAGAGGCTGGGAGAAAAGTCAGTGAACGTAACAAGCATGCTAAGATGTTATGATGCTAACATGCTGGTGTGATGTCAACCATGTTTAGCATCTTAGATTAGCATGTTAGAGTGCAGCTGAGGCTGATGGGAATGTCATTAGTAGGGCTGCAACTAATGATTATTTTCATTAGCGATTAATCTTCTGATTAGTAAACAGTTTAGGAAGAATTTAGTTACAAACCAAAATATCTGACCTGAGAATGGTGCTAAATAAAAAGTTTAGGGATCACCAAAGTTATTACGGTTCATCCTGAGGGGAACATGAACATCTGAAACAAATTTAATGTTAATCTGTCCAACGATTGTTGTGATATTTCACACATAAATCATAAATGTCAACCTGAGAAAGGTATCTGATCAGGTGGTGCTGGAGGGAAAGACAGAGGATCGCCAGAATCTTTATGGTTTATCATCTGGGCTCCATGAACATCTGTACAAAACTGTGTGTCAATTCATCCGGTAGATGTTAAAATATTTCACAAGACAAGTGAAAACATTGACCTGCTGGTGGCGCTACAAGAGGAGTCAGAGGATTCGTATCGGAGAAGTTTGAGATATTTAAGTCTGGACCAGCTTCAGAAAGGTTTAACTGGTGTCAGATTGATGTGTGTGTGTGTGTGTGTGTGTGTGTGTGTGTGTGTGTGGGTGTGTGTGTGGGTGGGTGTGTGTGTGTGTGTGTATGTGTGTGTGTGTGTGTGTGTGTGTGGGTGGGTGGGTGGGTGTTTGTTACCCCACTGAGACCTTAAACACTGACCTTGTAGTCCAGTAATCCTCATGGGGACCAAAGCCTGGTCCTAATGAGACAAAACATCATTTCTGTGGTTCTGGTTAGGCTGTCCACAATGAAAGGAAGTCAATGAGTCATTACAACATCCTAACAAGGATAGTTGCGCAAACCTGTGTGTGTTTGTGTGTGTGTTTGTGTGAGTAAGAGAGATAGTAATGACCAGATGGTCTGCAGTGGACATCCCACCTGGTTCAAACTCCTTCCAACACTTTTTTTTGGCCAAGTTAAACTCATACTAAAGGTATTTCAAAAGAACATCTCTCTGCTTTAATCTTTGTTCTCGAAGTCTCTCCTCCACACACACACACACACATACACACACACACACACACACACACTCACATATGCAAACACAAGCCTGAGCACATCTGTATGTGATTTAGCACATAATCTTATCCTCAGATGTCAGAGGAATCTCAACTCTTCAACATGTCCATCCATTATGTTGGATAAGACAAATCAATGAAGTATTTAGTTTTAATAAATCATTAAAAAAAAGGATCATTCATATTTTGAGATTGTGAAACGGTTTGTGAATGTGTAATAAAGTTTTGCAGCTGTAGAAATATTTTGTGCATGTGTGAAAAAGTTTAATTTGCACACGTGTCAAAATGTAGAAGGCAAACCGGTCGCTCGGCAGTGTTACATACATACATACTGTCGCTCTGCTTTAGCATGTTGATTAAATAACATAAGCATTGCTAGGCAACCATTAAAACATGGCTCTGAGACAAACTGCCCTGAGCTCGTTGCATCAGCAGTTGATGTAACTGTATGATTATAATGTGTTGAGCTGCCTTATTACTAACATCTCTTTTAATATATCCAGTCTTCCCTTGTGCCAATAATTAAATACGTCACTTTGTATATAGTTATACATCCATGAGAAGCAGCTCTGTATTAGCAGACATATCTGCAGCTTTGTGTGACCTTATAAAAACACACACGTGCTGGTTAAGTTGTCATATTTCAGACACTGAAGGAGGCCAAAGACTACACTTTTTAAATTCATTTATTTGCACAGTAAAACAAAGCTGCATAAACACAACAACAAAAGAGAAGAAATAAACTGTGCAGGTGAGATTTATAAAAAAAAACAGTAGAGGCTCATTGAAGGAATCTCACCTCATTACGCTTTATAAGCAAATACAAAAAGTCATGTGATCCACAAAAAGCAGCCAGAGAATCAAAAAGCAAACATAAAGTAAGCAGCAAAAATCAAACAAAGACATAAAATAAATAAAATATAATGAGGGTGCATGTGCACACTTACTGAAGCATACTTGTGTTAAGTCAACTCCTTATAACAGACAGAGAGAAAGAAGCTCATTATAATCAGATATGATCAGTTCGAATAGTCAAGTTTGGTTTATCCAACAAGTCCTGAGCTTATATTTTAAATTCTTGAGAGAAATAAACTGAAATGACGGACGAAACTTTCGGAGTCGGTGTGTAAACGAGATTGACACAACGTGACGTCGTATTTATTTTTTTAACGTGTGACAATTTCGGACGAAAAAAACGGACTTGGTGTGCTGCTTGACGACTCCATTTTGCATCATATTACGAATTTTCGCAATGAATATAGTAATTGGACTCAGTGTGCAAGGTTTCTGTGCGTAACAATTTTTGTCAGATGACGGATTAAAAAAACACATACAAAAAAAACGGATTTGGTGTGCAAAGACCATTAGGCTGGAAAAAATGTTTTACAGGGCAAGAGAAGTGAAGCAGGCTTGTTCAGAGGGCTGTTTGTTTTTTTTTGTGTTTTTGTGCTCTTTTGGGTTTCCTGTGTTGCACTTCTGTTGTCCAGTCCTTTTTGGTCATATGGTTTTTGCTTGTTGACATGATTTGTGTGGTAGGTTTAGAGGAACCGCCTCTGTCGGTTAGTCAGGGTGTCGTGTACTTTGGTTTGGGATCATGGTTATTCTTGGACGGTTGTATCGAGAGGTTTGTGTGTTTTTTGGGTTTTGGTTTTCAGTTTGTTCTGTGTTTCCCTGCTGTGTCCCTGCAGTTCCTCTCTGGTCTGTTTTTCTCTCCACACCTGCCCTGCGTCTAGACTCGTCAGCCAATCGGCTCCATGTCTGTTCCCCTGTTTCATCACCTCACTTCACCTCTCCTGAATTCTCCACCCATCTCCCCACCTGCACCTCGTCTCCTCGTTAGTTCAGTTAGGCCGCGTTTACACTGCCTGGTACAAGTGACCCAATTCTGATTTTTTGCTTACATGCGGCACAGATTGGATATGTATTATTATGAACGTGTAAACAGGAAAAAAAGCACATGGAATCGGACATTCTCAGATCCGTTTCAGGTCTCAATCATATGTGGAAATAAATCTGATAGTAGTCGGATATTTGCCAAAGTCTAAACGGACAGATCAGATATTCTCTGTCATTGGGATTCACACATCATTGAAAATGCAACCATCTTATACTTTTTTGCATTTTAATGACTTGTAACGTTATTTTCTCGTACCTTTTCGGTAAGCAAACCCTCGTTTACGCATGCCGGTTGTTTCAAGTGTTAAGCAAGTGTAAACAAAGGTATCGGATATTGGTCACTTGTAAAAGTAGATGTAAACAGACGGTCAGAAAAATCGGATACAGGCAGAAAATCTGAACTGGGCATCAAGACATGCAGTATAAATGCAGCCCAAGTTTTTAAGTCCTGGTTTTCTGTTCAGTCTTTGTTGGATCATTTGTTCTGTTGTAGTCACCAGTGTTGGGTGTCTGTAACGCAGTAATGTAGCGCGTTACTGTTCCTACATTCAATAATCACATTAGAGTTACTAATCAAAAAGTTCTGTCGTTACTTGCATTACTCAGGTTCTTCAATCATCTGCATTAAAAAATAATCAAAGGTGCCTTTCATGCACGCTTGTCCAACAATCGACTGACCTCTCATGACGTGACTTTGGCTTGAGTTCCGACCAAGCGGCAATCTCCGGGGCTGAAAAATGAAGCCAATGAGGAAGTGCCAAAAACTGCAGTTCCTTGAATGGCCACTTGAGGCTCCAAAAGCGAGTCAATCCCCATAGACCCCCATGTTAAAATGCCCAACTTTACAGCAGAAATAAACATGTTTACAGCCTGGAACAAAAAGCAGTTTTGGTCTCTGTAGCTAATTTCCTCTTTCATGACAACTGTACGGGGGGGGAATTTTTTTATAACTCATCCGTTTAAATTTTATTAAGCCGTAAAGTTCTGCATAATGAAGGACATGGCTGCTTTGAGTGACATGTCCGCCAGCCGCTAGGTGGCTTGTTTCAGCCATTCGGCCCGCCTCTTTGCCCATTTTTGATTGGCTGGGAGTTAGGCAGAGTCACGCACTGCCAAGATGGCGAGCTTCAAAACCAACGGGTGACATCACGGTAATTACCTCCATATTTTTATACAGTCTATGGTTCCGACACACACATACACACGTGTGGGAGAAAAGATAAAAATGGCAGAGCGGTCTACAATTTTTGAGTGGTGGAGGTATGCGCACTACTTCGAATTTGTTACACGAAAGGACAAGAATGTGACGGTAAAGTGCAAATTGTGCCCAGGCCAGAAACAACTATCCACTGCTGTGAACACAACATCACACAGCAGCACCTGCAAAGGCAACATGCTAACACAAAGCCAAAGTAGCCAAAGACTCCCAGACCCAGAGTGATGCTCAAGCTGAGTGTATGCCGACCCCAACCAAGCAGAAAGATTGATTTTCAACAGGTGATGTTAACAAAAGCAGAGATGAACAGACTTATAGCATCGTACATAATAGAGGAAATGCTGCCTGTTTCTATCGTGGAATCTCCGTCTTTCAGAAACATACTCAGGGAACGGACGGCCACCATCATCAGACAGGAAAACTTTTTCTTTTGTATGTCCTCTTTATTAAGATAGGGATCTGCTCCGATATATGGGCATATGTAAGGTAGGGGTGTGCCTGAATACAAATACATTATTCGGCAAAGCACAAATAGTGGGGTTTTTACGAATATTTGTTTCATACAAATATTTTAAAAATTATTTGTTTTCAGGAAGAAAAATAAACCATGTCAAAACCAGTGTGCAGGTCTGTTACATCACTATCTCAGTGTCTCTCCTCTGCTCCGCTGTGACGTCTATCAGCAGGTCTCAGCGAGGGGAGTCACATCCACCTGCTACATGACGCATATTTCTTAATTTGGACATCACTTCCAGAGTTGGGAGTGTTCCCCAGAGATAAAGCTGAGCTACTGACATACGCTTCATTAACACTTATTGTAACCCTTTAATTTTCTAAAATTAAAAGCGTAATAAAAACAAAAACAGGATTTTTAAGCTTCTGTCCACTTTTATTCGAATACAAATACAAATAATTTTGCTGCATCAACAAGCACAGACACAAATACAATACTAGGTTCTCTGCACATCCCTAATGTAAGGTTTAACGTTATATTGGTAACTGGCAATTACATGACAATGCATCTCAGGCGTTGTTGCGGAGTAAGTAGTAATTAAGTAAAGTGATGCATTACTTTTTAAAAAAGTAACGAGTATTGTGAAATACATTACATTTTTTGAGTAACAACCCAAACACTGGTAGTCTCCCTGCCTGCACTCCTGTTTGCTGTTCTGTTAGCTTTTGTTTTTGCTGCTCACTCTAAATAAAGAGTTTTTCTTCAGACCTGCTTCGCCTTTGTTCTCTTCGTTTGGGTCCGTTCCTGCAGCCCATCGTGACAAGAGGTGATTGTTACACTGAAGTCATACATACCAATTATGAATATCGTTCATCCAGTTAATCTGCTTGGCGTGAGCGTCAGTTCTGGTCAAACTGTCATTGCTGCTTTCTGAAAACAGAAAAGTATTTCAAAGCATTACACGCCACATCTGTGTATTATTAATGTTTCCAAACAGTAACTTTTTTTTCTCTCTCTCTCTCTCTTTGCATGTAAGGATTCAATATGTGGATTTGTTTGAGGTTTTTAATTGTATTTATTTCCAGAGACATAGAAACAGAGGATGCCCCTTCATCAGATGAAGGATCCACAGTAAACACATCAAACTACATATCTACCATATTAAACTGCCTCTATATTAATATATTCATATTCATTTATATTTGTCACTTGTAATCCAACCTTCTGTGTATATTTATTCTTGAGCCAAATAAATTCTTACAACTCTAAAAAGTTCATAATTCACTTTGTTTAGCTTGTTAAAGACTGCATGTGATGATTAACTGTTGATTGATTTGTTCATGCCATTAGTGTAAATGAAGGTGAGGGTCTATTAAAAATAGATTAAGGTACAATGATGTAACAAACATGTATTTGTTCAGAAACAGTTCACTGTAGTCACTTTATTGTACAAGAAACAATAGCACAAGAAATATTAAATAGCAAATAAAAATGAAATGGAAGCTACATCCTCATACAGCTGAAACTGCTTTCTGTGACACTCTGGATATGATACACATCATATTATACATACTGTCTGTTATCCTCTGCTGTTTCTGGCAGGTCAGCTGTTATCTGGGTATCATCCCTCATATATGAGCCTCCATATGCAGCAGCTTTGGAATTGTCTCTCTAGTCATTGGTTGTAGCATTTCCTCTCCACATCTGTTGGTATTTCCCTTCATCTCTGACCAACAACACACTGAGCAGGATCCAGGGCTGGCTCGGACTATGTTGGTGCCCCGGGCGAGGTTTTAGATCGGAGTCCAACCTCCAGTCCAAGAACTTCAGATATGAATTCACACTAAAATCAACTGCTGCAATGGTTCCTCCAGTCCAGACAAAGTCCTCCCAGTCCTCTGGACAAAAAGGCAAGAGGGGATCAAGGTGCCATTCAGTGAGTGTTAAGTAGCATTGCCACATGAAGTTTGGTGGCTGTCATGTGAAAACTGACTGAACAGTAAGGCTTTGGAAAATCAAAACTGATGAAAATCCATGCAAGTTAATAGGAAAAGACATGAAAAATGTTAAGAAGGGAGAACATGTAGGCTACGTATTTCCAAACAACCCCACTTCCCACTCATTTGGTGCCTCCACCCTCATTTGGTGCCCTTGACGGCCGCCTATGTGGCCTACGTAGGCTTGTAGAAACACCCACAGTGATGAATTCACCATCAGCTCAACAAAAGAATAACAAACAGAACAAGATTAAAATGCAAACCAATCACAGTGCAGAAAATATAATCAACTTTCTGCTAATTTACTGGCTTACTGTTACCATCAACTTTACCTAGGCTAATAGCTAATGCTAACTTTGTCTTAGTAAGCAAATCAATATGAACCTGATACTATCTGATACTACTAGAGGAATGAAGCTTCTGTAATCCCACAGGAGCTAAACTGTCCTAAATCCATAAAATTGTAAAAAGAAGATGTCTAACTATGTGTAATTACAGTAAATGTCATCATAGTTGGTTTTCCTTCAGCTTGAAAAATTCCCGCCATTATTGAAGCTGCTACTTTGGTAACGCTAGCAGACATTTGCTAACATCCTAAAGCTACAATTCTGTTCTAGTCTGGGCACATAAATCAGCCTTCCTGACCTTGAAAATATACATTTGGACAACTGTGTTGCTTTACAATAACAGCGAACTAACTACAAGCTTAATACACAACATTAAATATTCACCATTAATATCTACATC
Source organism: Thunnus albacares (assembly GCF_914725855.1). Lineage (NCBI taxonomy): Eukaryota > Metazoa > Chordata > Actinopteri > Scombriformes > Scombridae > Thunnus > Thunnus albacares. The sequence goes on from NC_058123.1 coordinate 4,222,329, forward strand.
ATCCTCAAATACAATTAACTCACCTGGATTGCGGGAGAGCCGCACCGTCGTCCATCTTTCAGGACCTGCAGGGGGATGAACACAATGCAACCACCTGCCCTCTGATTGGACAGATTGATTTTGCATTTGACCAATCAGAATCAGTTGTAAAAACAGGGTCAAAGTTCATACTCATAACTTGTAGTTTATGGCTTGTAACTGCAGTGTCACACACACAGGTAGGAAATTTGTGTGTCCGTCTCTCACTCTTGGAAATATTCATGCACAAATTTTAATTACACATGCACAAACTATTTCTACATCTACAAAAACTTTTTTTTACACATGTGCAAATTATATCTGTGCACACAGAACTTTTTCACAGATGCACAAAATATTTCAACAGCTGCAAAACTTTATTGCACATTCACGAACCGTTTCACAAGCTCAAGATATTAATGACTGAATGGAAAAACAAAGAAGAGTAAATGTCACGGGAGAAAAACAGCACATTTTGCATTATATTGTCCTCAAGTGCCACAAATTCTGAAATTTATTAACTCAAAAAGTAGCATCCAAACTAAACTTTAAGAGGATGAAATGTCAAGTTTTATCAGCTGCTGTTGGGATTTTTGTTCCTGGCAGGCTGGTTAAACGAAACAAATCTGAAACCACCTTCATCAATGAAGTATTGGAAACAGATGGAGGCAACACAAAGTAGAAGTGTGGACGAAACGGGAGATAAAGGTCGCTATTGTCTCAAACACATGTGTGCAAACACAAAGAAACCTCATCTAAAAAAAGGCAAAACCAAAATAATGAGAGTGAGCGAGAGATGACATGAGTCAACATCTACTGGATTTTTCCATGAAGCATGTGTGATAAACCTCGAATGATCTGGCTGACAAGTGACTCACAGCAAGAGTTCTTCTGTTCTTCTCTGCAGGAATTAAGATCATAAAACCATAAACAACAAGAGCGATCAATGTCTTGAAGGTATCTGATCAGACTTTATTCTTAATTGATAAACAAGAGTGACGTTGTGAGGCTGTAAGGCTCACTGTAAAGAAATGCAAACTGTTGGTTGTGGTGAAGTAAGTGTAATAGTAGCCAGAAGATGGTGTTGGCAACTATTTTGATAATGGATTACTAGTTTCAGTCATTGTTCGTTATTTGCTGGTTCCAGCATCACCAGTTAGAGGATCTGCTGCTTATTTCTGTTGTTATATCATTGTAAACTCAATTCATTTTATTTATATAGCACCAAATCACAATAGAAGTTATTTCCAGGCCATTTTTCACATGGAGAAAGTCAAAACCGTACTCTTTAATTTACAGAGACCCAACAATCCCCCCATGAGCAAGCACATGGTGACAGCGGTGAGGAAAAACTCCCCATGAATACTTTACTGAATGTTTTGGGATTTTATTGTAGCTTGGACAAAACCAGACAATCAAGAACATGTTTTTGGGCTCTGGGAAACTGTTATTTTCTGTCCCTTTATAGACAAAAAAAATCGAGAAAATAATCTTCAGATTAATCAATAATGAAAAGAATCATTAGTTACAAATGTTTTGCTGTCAGTCCAATCATGTTCTTCTCCTCTTGAACGTCTTCAAAGATAACCTCAAAAAACCTCATAAAATAAGGTTTTACTCTTATTATCTTTCTTTTATTATCTTTCTTTCAGTTTATTTTTCACTTTCAGTTATTACACAAGAAATTAGAGACCACAGAGAAAACCACAGCTTCCATTAAAATGTAAAATACTGTTTATGTCATGTTCTATGTTATTACAGACACGTCTGAACTAACCACAGACACATGGCTCGCTCATGGACTCGCCCCCTCATCTGTCAAGCCATGACCTTTAACCTGCAACAGTTGGGGCTTATGGTGTTCATTAAAGGCTGCTAAAAAACAGAAATATTATATAAACAACGATATATCATATTTTCAAGAAACTCCCGTCCTTATCTAAACATACGAGACGAGCCAACACCACATGCCGTTGAGAAAGATTCTGATCTGAGGCTGCATTTTTTAGTTATTTTATGCATGACAGTGTGATTTTGAATGAGGTTTTCTCACTTCTGGAGCAGATTCTGTTTCATCTCCGGGTCTCTATCGGACAAAGTCACAAATTTCAACCTCATGGTGGCGCTAGAGGAAAAGTCAGAGGATCACCAAAGTCAGTGGGATTCGTCTTCTGGAGGACATGAATATCTGCACCAAATTTCATGCCAATCCATGTTATTGTTGTTGAGATATTTCAGTCTGGACCAAGGAGGTGGCTGACATCGCCATCCATGGAGCCACAACGTTAACACAGCAAAAAAAAAACTGTCTGTCATCTGTCGGAGGCGAGATGATCGAGCAAAGTCTCTCTGTTGACTTAAAAACATGACTCAGTTTCCTCACTCAGGAATAAATACATAAATTCTCAACATCTGCTCACAGTTTTTCAGATTGAGGTAATGTTTTTTTGACCCTCTGGTGACCGATATGAAGATCACAATCTGTTACGTAATACAATTTCTTCATCTAAATACTACTTTATAATCTCACTCAAGACAGTTGTATTCACGGCTTTTTGATATCAGAGGGTTTAAACTTTACATACATGTTTTACAAGCCTCTTTTAGTGAATAAAATTTAATGGAGTCCAGGAACACACTTCATGATTTAAGGCCCTACATTTGGCCGTGACGCATTGGCTTTTAAGATCTTGGAGAGTCTGCACTGGCTTTGACTGTTAGGACATGTCAAATCTCTTGCCTCTAAACTGAGCGTCAGACCAGTCGGAGCCGTCTCAATGGCCAATCAAGCATGTTAGATGTTTTTTACGACTGGATTCTGGACCAATCTGAAGGTGACGTTGCAGCCTGAGCGGGTAAATAATACAAGGTCTTACTAACAAAGTGTAACTAAAGTGAGCCTTTCAATGGTAGGCAGCATGTTCCTGGAGTTTACTTTCCATATTCTAAGATGACTAGAAGGGGAAACCTGTAAAATTTTATGTTAAAACAGTTCAAAAACACTTTTTTAGCTTCCAAAAACTACTTGATTCCCTCCATATCAGTGATATTCACAAACACTCTTGTCTAAAGTAAATTTTCCGTCTCTTAAACTTTAATCTCCACTGTCTGAAAACGTCTACATTGTTCCGTTCTGTTCCGTCTCACATTTACAGAAACGTCTCAACAACAGAACAGATTTGTTCCAGTGTTGGATGTTTGGTTATTTGCATTATTACAAATGTCAGTGGAATTTTAAAGTAGGTTTCCCTACTTCTGGAACAAAACTCAGATGTTCCAGTTTCATTCTCTCTGCTCTGCTGGCTGTGTGTGTGTTTTTACACCATCATAAGCTACTGGTCACACCAGACCAAGTAAGGCTGCACCAACAAAACCCCTGGATGTGTTGAATTGGGAAAATCTTGTGTAAAATGGCCTTGATGTGAAAGAAGACGAATGTGTTATTCCTTCTTTCAAACGACTGAAGGTTTGCACAGCTGACATCATTTTCACTCCTTTTGTCTTGAGTTTGTTCACTTTTCTGTTTTCACTTGAGCGTCTAGTACAGAGCTGCTGCAACGATTAGCTGATTAATCGATCAGTAGATGGACAGAAAATTAAACGCCAACTATTCTCATAATCGATTAATCGTTTTGAGTCATTTTCTAGGAAAAAAATGTTAAAATTCTCTGATTCCAGCTTCTTAAATGTGAATATTTTCTGGTTTCTTTAGTCCTCTATGACAGTAAACTGAATATCTTTGAGTTGTGAACTGTTGGTCAAGATGATAGGTTGCATTTAGAGCTTTGGGAAACAGTGATCAACATTTTAAAGACCAAACAAGTAATCTAGTAAATAATCTGCAGATTAATTGATAAAGAAAACAATCTTTAGTTTGAGCTCTAGTCGAGTAAGAGGAGAGAAAGGTTGTTTAAGTCTCTTTTCCTACTCTGAAGACATGTGAAGCCTCAAGCTGTTTGAATGTGTTTCAGTCCAGGTTCTGTTTTCTATCTTTTCATTTCCTCACTGTTTCATTTACTGTAGCTGATCAGAAATCATTCTCTGGTCCTGCAGAAACGTCTGTGAACAAACTGCAAACCAGAGTAAAATATTTTTCTTTGATTTTGTTTCTTCTTTCTTTCTTTCTGTCTTTCTTTCTTTCCTTCCTCCCTCCCTCACAGGAATGTCACATGTGGCAGACGCTCCTCCCCTCTGCTCAGAGATGGGTGAGGGGAAAAGGGGGTGAAGGGCCATGAGGGAGAGATGTGAGTGAGTGAGGAGGAGGAGGGAGCAGGACGAGGCAGGGAGGTGTGCTGCTCTGCTGTTGCTGCTGCATTTCTCCGCTCAAGCACGATCAGGAGGCTGCTTTAAAACTTCCAGCCCTCCGCATTTTCTTCCTCTCTCTGTTCTGTCTCTCCATCAGGGAGGAGGAAACTCGCTAGACCTCCACGAGCTCATCCTTTTGTTTCTCTCCATCCCCTTTCCATTTCTTCAGAGACTTCTCTTCGGTATCTGTGCATCTGCAGGTCAGATGTTGGTTACCGTGAGTGCTCTTTAAAAGGACTTTCAGTTATTTTTACAGCTATTCTTGGAGTACGTCTGGTCTGTTTCATCCCAGTCAGCGTTGTGTTTCCACTGGAGAGAAATGAGGGCTGAAGTCCTTGTCGTCTGGGTGGCTTTGACCCTCTGCTGCGTCCTTGTCTGTGCCGGTGAAGATGTAAAAGAGAACAAACTCTCCAAAGGACGAGTTCACGTGAGAGAAACCAGAGGACTGGTCAAGCACCGGAGACAAGGGGAGGAAGGGGAAGCTGAAATGTCAGACGAGCCCGCTAAGGTGGTGGAAGAGGAGAGGACAAAACCAAAGAAGAAGAAAACACCTGAGGAAATTGAGGCAGGTAAGAAGGAGCCACGATATGACTGAGATTCACAGCAGTCAGCGCAGATGTTTTCAACTGAATCAATCTACAGAGTCTGCTGCTTTAATTTCTTTCTTGACCTTTCCTACCTTCTCCTCCTCTCTGAGCTCTCAGCTCACAGCCTGCAGCCAAGACACTGAAGATACATAAACATGAAAGGGTGCAATCAGTTTTCAAGACCGGAAAACATTTGGTTTGGACTGAAAGCAACAGTTATCTAGTGTTCTTCCTCCAGCTTTTTCTCTGAACACGTCCAAAGATCACTATTTGTTTATCTCTTTGTGGTCACAAAAGAAAAGCAGCACAGTTGGGTGTTTTTCGTTTAATGAAAGTATCAAAGTGACTCAAAGATGACGGAGCAGGAAACTTGCAGCTGGTCTGACATTTTCTTGGCAGCCTGACCAAACCACTGCTTATATGACCTGCTTTCTCTGCCAGGAATACAGGTCATGTATGAAACTCTAAAACTTTTGGCAGCTTTGTTTTGTCAAGCACAACCATCAGAAAATCCGTTTTTTTTTTTTTTTTAATCGTGAGAGCGGCATCCACGCTTCAGTTAAGTCAGCAAGAAAAAGCACATCTGTGAAAAATACAAAGCATGAGCAACAGCAGAAATATTTCCACTACGATTTTCCATAAGTGAGCGAACAGGATTTACGAGAGGGCCCAGTTTCAGTAGCATTGATGCAGCGGCGCTGATGTTCTGAATGTTAACTTTCCGCTGCTTGAAGCAAAACCACAAACCCTCGCAGCCAGAGTTTTCATGTGTGGCTGATCTAGGTTACATAAAAACCCATAATTAACTAAACCTAAGGTCCAAAACAATTTTTCATCCCTCAGGCTTTGTTTATTTGGGGAACTCTTTGCTGAATGTGCAAAATCTTTATCAGCCTTGTTTTATTGTTTGACATTCACAGTTTGGGGGATACTTCAGTGGCAGCTTAGAGAGTCAAGAATGTGGACATTAATCGTTGTCTTTTTCTGCACTGATTTTTGGAGCTTATCAAGTAAATGAATGTTGTTATCTTTTGTTTACTTCTGGTAACATTTACTGCAGGCATGGCCAGATTAACTTCTCAGCAGAAGTTTACTTGCTGAAGTTCCCATTAAGTAGAGCACACACAGCAGATTATATATGGCAGCCTCTTTACATGCCCAGAACACAAAAACAACCAGTTCTCCTTTGCAATAGTAATACCAGCTGTGTTTCAATTACTTTCTAGTATTTTAATTGAATACAGATTTATTTAGGAATATGCACCATGTGAGCAGAATATATACTAGAATAATTAAAGGGGATGTATCATGCACATATCCAGGTCTGTATTTATATTTTGGGGCTCTACTGGAATATCTGTGCATGATTTCCAATTAAAAACTCCTTATTTACCTTCTACTGGTCCTTTATGCAGCCCCTCAGTTCAGCCTCTGTCTGAAACAGGCCGTTTTAGCTCCTGTCTCTTTAAGGCCCCGCCTCCTGATGAGCCCACTCTGTTCTGATTGGTCACCCTCAGGAAGCTTCCTCCACCTCCGGAGACTACATAAACTAACAAAAGTAGCAGGATTTCACTTCTTTTTCTCCTTCTTTACTCAAAATGTCAATTTCTCTAATACATCCGTACATGAAATCAGATCCAAAACAACGTGACCAACCCCTGGAACAACCTTAGTGACAAAGATTACAGAACAGACAGCTGTTTGTGGGCATGTAAAACAATCTGAAAAGAAACATCAGGGCAGCTAAAACCTGGGCTTTGTCTTACAGGGAACATTTTACATATGTCCAACTCAAGTTTTGTAACTTTGACTATATTTAACATCTGAAACAAGCAGAATATGTCCCCTTTAACATTTCCACACAGGGTAGATTGAAGGAAAGGGCCACAAGATGAAAGAATAATGAAGGGCCCGTCTTTGTTGATATTGTATTTTACTTGTGCATTATTTACAGTAAATTACAGAGAACCAATTGACACGCAGTGAACCAGGGACTATTGGGGCCCAAGGGGTTTTATGTTACCATCACAATACATCAATAAGCAAATAAACCATTTGCAGGAATAATTGTTTCTTGATAAAATACAACAGGAAAAGCTTTGAGGTCAGATCTGGAACATTTCAGGAATTAAAAAAAACCTTCCTTCAATCTAATCTTATGTTGTATGATGTTATTTCTGAGTATAGTCACAGAAATACCGAGAAGAGGTGACTGAGTGTAATAAAGAGTACCTCCCCCACCTCCATCCCTCCTCCCCCATGGAACAGCGAGGGTGAGTAATGAATTGGCTGTGAGGGATTGTTGTGTTTAAGAACTGGTGGAACATCAGGAAACATGTCTAGCAGAGGAAAACAAGCAGCCTTCTGTGTGTGCGTTGGAGTCTGACGATGGTTGTATAACGAGGGGGGATTAAAAACAACGAGCCCTTAAACCTTTTGAAGATCTCTCCTCTGTAATATTCCATGTAGTTCAACATGAAACCACTTATTTTATACTTTAAAGTTCGTAAGCAGTTTCTCATCAGACACTCGAGGGGGAGTAACTCAACACCTCTGCATTACTCCTGCGTGTGTGGTTACATGCTGAGCTGATTGAAGATCAAAACAGCTTGAGTCTGAAGGTTCTGTCATCCATCCATCCATCCATGAACCTTCATATCTTGGGAAAATAAATTGAGGATTAGCATTACATTAGCTGTGTACAATATGTAAAAAACCAACAAGCCCTTCGAATTACACGACCAGATGTGTGGTTTGACCATGTGACTCAAGAATGACACATAGGAACGTTTTCTAATCTGGCGCTTCTGTTGATTTTAATCAGCAGGATGACATAATTTGTGTGTGTTTTCCAAAACCGTCACACATCACTGTTAAAAACTAATGATGTTTAATGATGCGACAACACTGTGGTTAAGGTCTGGTTAGGTTTAGGGGAAGATCATGGTTCGGGTTAAAATGATCACTTTGTTAAAATTAAAGAAACATGTGGTGTGGGTTAAAGTTACTTTTTTAAAGTTAGGCCACTTTCATGGCTACAATAATAACCACACAAAGTTGTGAGACGATTATAGTTCCGCTTTTTTAAAAAACTGTCCTGACTTGCAGTTGGAAACAAGAAACGAACAGTGGTCTCTTGCAGTGAAGTCCACTGTTGAGTTAAAGCCTCTGTCCACATATATATACGTCATCTGTCATAATTACTACGGCCACTAGATGGCAGCTGTCGCTCAAACGTAACTATAGGTCATTTTTGGGCAACTGATATTACGACCTGCCGTGTTGTTTTTCTTGGGAGAAATAAAACATGTAACAAATCACCTGTTATGTCTCAGGTTTTAGTGCAGTTTGGCAACAAACTACAGTATCTTTGCAGCAACCTACAGCTTAGAAACATACTTGGATTGAGCTAAAATAACCAGTATGACCATTCTGTCTTTTGATGCTCAGCAGCCAGCATATCTTAATCAACTTGGCTATATATTTGAATAAACTTCAATTGTTATGTGCTTTAGATAGAAGGCTATTATTAATTATGAAATGCAAGTGGGATAAACAGGGTGTGGGTAGAGATCAGGCTGGACTAACATTGGGATTCACTGATGTGTAGTTCAAGAGACAGCAGTCATCTGGGAATAATCTTTAGACTTGCAAGCATCAGTTATATAAAAATAATCTTTAAACACCAGTAATTCAAACCAGCTACTGAAGAACACTACTTGAAAATGCTTTCATGCGCCTGCCAGGTATTTTCTAGGACCAGTTCTATGTGAGCAAAAATTAAACTTAGTAACTAATTGGGTGACCAGATGCACAAATGTAATTCTATTTTCTGAGAAGGATGTTACTGACCTTTTGGTTGGATTCAACAAACGAGGATGAACGATGATTATATGATGTCGATGGTTGCATGTGACTTCTGTCCCTCCGTTACTGCGGTGGCGAAAATAAAAATACTGTATTTTACCGTCACATCTCACAGCAGCCTACTGTTAATGTCTGTTCTTGGTTTTGGCTCCAAAAAGCATTGAAATTACAGTGTTTTACTGTATTTAGAAAGAACAGTGCCATACTGTTAGAATTTGGATGTATTTTTACAGCAATTTATTACAGTATAATTATAGTTCACCTGGGTTATAACTTTTATTGTATTTGTGACATTGAGTAAGCACACTAGCTAAACTGATAACTGATTGCATTAAGCAGGGTTATAGATCTAAGATTGTCGGTTAATTTTGGCTCTTTACCAGGTTTGGCGATTAGAGTGATGATTCATTGCTTCATAGTAGTTGTAAGAATGTGAGTTTCAGATATTTCTTTTAACATATGGAAAATAAGGTATTCCCAAAATGCCTATAGAAGTTTCTTGTTAGACCATCTGAACCCAGAGATTTGTCTAAAGATGAGCATTTTATGACTTTTCCCACTTCGTCCATACTGATGTCTGCATCATTTACACTTTTGAAACTCTCATCCACTTTATGGATTCATTCCTAAATGTCCTCAAAGAAAGCATCAGCATCCAAGCATAAGTAAGAGGAAGAGTGCAGTTTAATGTAGAATTGGGAGATTTCCTTAGAAATCTTGTCAGGGTCCATACATTCTTGATTATTGATTAGCAGTGATTATTGATTAACAGTGCCTTCTGCTCTTGTCCTTTCACCTTCGTCCATCCACTTCACCTTTGATCTTATATATGATCCTCTGGCTTTAGTAATGTAAATGTTTTCTAGTGAGGAATGCAGGACAATAAGTTTTTGTTTGTTATTCTCACTTAATGAATATTTGTTACAGGTACAGTTTATTTCTTTAATGATTTCCATTTTTTTAACTACCAGCCCTGCTTAATAATTTACTTTTTGAATCTATTGGAAATCTGACCTTAAATACTCCCATTTATCTCTGTAAGTTGTTAAATTTGAATCTCCTGTTCTATCATTGATCAATGCTATACTTTCTTGACAAAAGAGTTCACTTTTTAGCAGGTTTGAGTTAAATTTCCAGTATCTTTTTTTCCTTAGACATATGTTTATGGGTTTAAGCATAAGTTTTAACTAGATGCTACAGAAATTGTAGAGTTTGACTCCAGTCTAAGCCTGTTTTCTGACAGTATCACCACAAATCTATTCTGGATTTGATTGAACTATCAGGTTTAAGCCATGTGAAAATTTTGGTACCAGGATTTTCAGTGCGCCATGTGTCTTTCAATTTAAACATGCTACAAAAATCAAGCAATACAGGATCGTAATGGTGTCCCTGATATTTCTGTTAAGCCATTCATCCATCACCATATTAAAACCACCTCCAAATATAAAATCTTCAGTGAGATACCTTTGACGTAGATCCTTTATAGCCTTTGTAATTTCAGTAATCATAGTTTTGTTTGGTTTAAGGTGGTTATACCCATATATATATATTTCCCAGGATCAGAAAGGTATCATTTACTTCAAAGACTCAAATTATCCAGTGACCAAAACTATCCCAGTTAGTGGTTAAAATCTTCCCAGGTAAATTGTTTAAAAGTATAGCAACGTCTGCTCATCTATTTGTACTGTGACTAAAAAGTATCTTGTCTCCTCGCTGGTTTGACGGGAATTTGTCGTCCATGTTATTAGAATGAGTCTCTTGAAGAAGAAAACATTGTGCTTTTTTCATTTTTACAAAAACAAGAAGGTGGATTTTCTTTTTATAGAATCTCTTAGACCCCAAGTATTAAGTGAGACAACATAGGACCTAAGGAAGACATACAAAAAGGGAGTATAAATTCAAAGTAAAAAATTAAGGATGTTAGTTTTTTTGGAACCAATCACTGTTGTTCCTCTATCTAGCACTATTGAATACAATAAACTATTACTACAAAACAAACATTCTTATCCTCATATTATAAAATGTATCTAAAGAGAACAAATATTTTTACAGCTTAGTTTCACCTTGTTCTAGATGTGCAAAAAACAGAATCTCACAGAAAACAGACTTTTAAAGTACAAATCTTCATGTGAAAGGACCTTGACTTTCAAACTGAGATCCCTTTAAAGTATAAAAAAAAAACGTATTTTAACTACAACACAGAATAAAAACCTTAGAAAATTGTCATAGTTTCAAAAGAGAACAATTAAGATATGAGTATTAACACAGAACCTCTGAGGTAGGACTCTCAAATGCCTGAGAGTGCAAAATAAATGACACGTTGTTATCTTTAGCCTATCTCATCCGGAGCAACCCTGTTATCACTGATGTAGTCCTCATGTCCTCTGTAGTACACATTCTTTCCTGCCACCCTGGTTTGCTCCATCTTCGACCAGGCAGCCTCCTGAGTCTCTCTGTCAGCTTTGCTGAAGTCTTGCTTGAAGTGAATCCCCAAAGTCTTTGCAGATCTTGGAGTTTTTGGATAGCTTCCAGAAGACATCCCAATGGTATCTCATGATGAACTGCTTGATGACCTGATGGTCTCCCACCCTCTGTCCTTCCAAGGTGGCAAATGGTATCAACCACTGTTTCCATTGATGTAGCCCAATGCTGCGCCATTTTGGACAGGATATCTATGACAATATCTTGGATGCGTTCGTCGTCTTTTTCTTTCAGACCATCTATTTTGAGGTTTGAGCATCTCTTGTAACTCCGCTAGTTTTTCTTTCAGCTCCTCATTTTCCTGAGACGTGGCATTTCTTTTTCCACTTTCCACTCCGTTTGTATCTTGACTTTGCAATCTTCAATATCAGCGGCATTTGTCTCTACTAGTCTGGTAATATTAGCCATCATGACCATGAGTCATGATGGCTTTTTCGCATTTGGGACTGCACTCGGTTCTTCTGAGGTTTTTATCTTTGACGGTGGCGCCATAATTTTTGTAACAGAAATTTTTCTCTTCACACCGCTGTTGGTTGTAACATCCATCTGTGAGTAGTCATGCTTGGCCTGAGGCTGCATGTAGCCTAGCTTAAGTCTTTCTCCTCAGCATGTTAGGTTAAAGTATTTTCAGGTTCAAATTTGTTCTTTGAGGTGGTCCAATCACTTATTCAAATGTTCACTTTCTGTTTTTTATCTTGTTCGACTGATAAAATTTGAAGTTTTCATGTAAATTTCGCAGCAGTTGTGTGGGAGCTTAGAAACAGCTGCTTGCCTGGTCTGCCATCTTGCTGGAAGTTGTATCCAGTTCTTTTAATACATCCATGGTCTCGCCTGGCCAGCAGCTCCTCACATCTCCGAAAACGTTGCAGCAGATTTAAATAACAGGCGTTATTTGGATAAACTGACCACACTTTGGGAATCTAAATGGTTACTTTCTCCCCTGAGAAACTATTAAAACTTAATAAAGTGACATAGTAACAACTCTAAGCCTGGCTCATAATCTCTGCCATTGGGCAGTCTGAAGAGACGCAATGCATTTTGGTTTTGGTTGGTTAGGACAATCCCGCCCCCAGCCTTTGATGCAAGCGGTTCTTTATTCTAGACCAGCAATGTGTTGGTGCCACTTTGGAACCAGCTCTCTTGGCCGAGAGGCGGTTCTTTGGCTGTCGAAACATGAAGACCTGGTTCAAGATTAGGCACCAGCTTTGAACCGGCCCTCAAACTGCCTTGTTGGAAAAAGGGTATCTGTCCACCCTTATGTAACTATTCTGTCATTGTGTTGGCTGTCAAAGGAACAGCTAGCTGGGGAGATTATTAGGTCTTAGCAAAGTTTTCCTCTTTCCTGTCTGGTCTCAAACCAAAACAAACCAATGTCCTGGTTGAATTCTCTTTCAGAACCAGGACCTTATGTGCTATGTCGGAGTCTGTCTGTCTGTCAGAGTTTATGTCTGAACTTGTTTTGTTGGCATGACATGAGCAGTAAATACATCTGTGCTGACAAACAATAAAACACGCTATAAAGGAAAACTAAAGACAAACATTTGGCAATAAAAGTTCACACAACACAACAATAAAATGTTCAAAAGCTGCTTCATGTGGTACACCTTCTTTTATATACACATGCTTACTGGTTTCAAATAACTGAATGTTTTCCTCTGTTGACCCATCTCTCTAAAGCCAGGGCAAAGAAAGCAGCAGAGAAGGAGGCCAAAGCAAAGAAGCAGAAAGCTCCTAAGCCCACCAAAAAGCCCAAACCCCCGAAACCCACCAAGAAACCCAAACCACCAAAGCCAACAAAGAAGCCGAAGGCGCCCAAAGCCACCAAGAAACCAAAGACAACAACCACAGCACAGCCGATGAATAGGCATCCTTCTATGGACGAGGAAGAGGAGAAACTGCTGATTGAACTCGGCTGGGACACATGTATGTAAACTCTAGATTCATGGTTTTACAAGTAAAAGTTCTTAAAAATGTTATTATTAACGTGAACATTGTGATTGAGTTGAAATGTGAATAAAATTAAGGAATATTACCGTCAGTGCTGCAATTCTTTTCTTATTGAAATTCAGAAATAAATATCTATTCACATTACAGTGTATGATCTATTGGAAATGATTATAAATATCATGTAACTTGTAAACCTTTCTCTGTCTGTTTTGATCACATGCGATTGTGGGACTCCATTTAACTCTTTATCTGTCTTTACAGTGTTTCGACCTGTGACGCCTGGGACTGGAAGGGAAGAGCCTATTGAGCCAGGCCTCGGTAGGACTGTGAACTGGGTTCAGTGCTTGTTCACAAAGTAGATTCACAGCTGTAAATGCTGGAAAAGAGCACTCTTATCATATTAAAACAGACGAAAAAACATTCCTAATTCACTTCTATGCTGTTGAAGGATGACTAAAATTAAAGTAGTCTATTTGAATCGCTTAAGATTTGATTTATTAACTTTTATAATTAGATTTAGTGTTAGATATGAGTAGATCTGTACAAAATCTACACAAGAAAGAAATTAGCTTTTTGATGAAACTGACTGCAGCAACAGAATCAAACTTTAAAGCTGAAAGAGTCTTCCTCCTACAAATGAAAAGATGAAGCAGGAAGCAACTACACACAACTTGTCCAGCACCAAACAACAGATAGAGGAAGTTGGTAGAGACCAAAGATAGTTAAATAGACTTACATACATCAAGTGACCAGAAATACGACTCTAAATGAATGCTTATGTTGCTACGTGTCTGCTAGCACCATCTGTGACCTCAGCACTCATACCTTACTCTGTGATTTGGTTACAGAGTGTTTCCTGCACAAATATGAGGGGAAAACAAAACAGATTCAGAACAGTAAATTTTTTCCAGCATCAGGATGCCTCTCCAAACTTATTTTTATGATCTCTCTGGTGTCTGCAGTCTCACCCAGACAGATAAAATATTTGCCTTGGGCAAAACTAGTGTTTAGATGTAATATTTCCTTCATTTCAGTAGAGTGTATACATTAAGCCCCCTGAGCAGGCACAGAATATTGAATTTAAACATTGGTTTTGCTCAGGAAAAGTATTTTATCTTTCCAAGCATACAGAAGATATCTGTAGGATCATGAAAATATCTTTGAAAATACAACAAACTAGAACAAAACAAACATTAGTGTAAGGACCGGATCATGAGTGCTGAGGTCTCAAACGGGGATACGTGTCTGTTGGATGTTTAAATAGGCAACTGTTTGCTAACACGTTCACCATAACATCTTTAGCAGGTGGTTATATGTCAATGTTTACAGCTTGTTGTGCTGCCACCTAGTGGCCCAAAAAATCAACACAGGCTGTTCATTTTTAGCATTTACTATTGTCACTTAAATTGGCTATAATCAGTATTTTGACAGTGTGTCAGAGGCATCTCTTGTAGTGATGAACCTACAGAGAATTATCAGTGACTCTGCAGCTCCTCTCGGCTTTACGTAGCTTTATAGTGAGTTTCAGCTCATTGTTTATCTGTCCAGCTGCAATTTTACTGTTTTGGTTCACTCTCAGTCCTCTCATAGCGTCGTTTTGAGCCGCAGCAGGCAGCTGTTTTCAGAGAAAAAGCTCTAAAAAGCCACTGTACACTACCTGCTCAACACCAAACAGCAAACAGACACAGTTAGCTGTAGACTAGCTGGTGAACATAGCGGAGCATTTAGCAGCTAAAGAGCCAGATATTTCCCTCAGGAGTTGGTAGAGAGCAAAAACAGAGCTAAAAGAGAGTGAATATTGGCTATAATATTAACTGCTGGATGTGGAAATAAGCAACTGTTTCCTAACAAGTTTAACATATCAACTTAAAAGCTGATGATGTCAGTATCCGCTGCCCCCAAGTGGCCAAAAAAAATGCAGGTTTAACTCCCGCTTGTGGTTGCTGTTAAGACTCAGAGAGCGTTACACATGCTTGACATCTCCAAAAAGCTGACATCTCCAACCAAAACCCTCAGTGAGCTTAACGCTGACTGCTGGGATGCCAGACGTCCATTTCATCAACTTCCTGTCATCCAGAGCCACAATTTTTATGAATCCTTTTATGACAAAGCTCAAAGGTTCCAGCAAGTTATGAGAACTGTGAAACTGTGAGATTTTATGTAGAGACAAATAGAGTAAAATACTGCTGTTAAACAGATTCAACAAGCACATAAATGAAGACTACTGAGTAAATAAAGTATTAAAGATGACAATGCACAGATTTTTTCCCCCACTTTTCTAGTTCTTTTGTTCTAAAACTCACTGTAACTAACTGTTCAGATATATATTGACAAGAGTCTTTGGCTTTCCATTTATATTTATTTTTTAATGAGCCGTTTTACCTGCAGATTTTCTTTGTTTAAATGTGGAGAAAATCTTTAATATGCTAATCTTAGTTATATGCAATCTAATGTGTTTTTATGTGTTTTTTCTCACAGAGGACGTGCCTGGTGGATATCCTGATAAAAACAAGGTCAAACCTACTGAGACCATCATGTACATACCAGGTACTGCTCTGTTGATCAATGTCAGGTTGGGTTTAATTTTTTAAGGGCTTGTTGTATGTAAACAGAAATGCAGAAAACTGCCTTGTAAATGGTGAGTTGGGGAGATAAAGAATTATATATGTTATGATGAACTTTAACAAGTGGTGCCCAAAGACAGATATTGTCTACTGTGTTTAACTTGTTACAGAAACTCTATTATGGTGGTTTGTGTCACTATCGATCCAGAAATACATATAAGTTCAAGTTGACCTCAGACTCAAAGATTTGGAGGTTTAGGTTTATAGTAACCTTTGGTG
Organism: Thunnus albacares; assembly: GCF_914725855.1. Taxonomy (NCBI): domain Eukaryota; kingdom Metazoa; phylum Chordata; class Actinopteri; order Scombriformes; family Scombridae; genus Thunnus; species Thunnus albacares. The sequence goes on from NC_058123.1 coordinate 4,238,377, forward strand.
TATTAACTGAAGGTTGCTTAAAGGACTTCAGACGGCACAACAGCAACTATGGTGTAAGATTATTACATCATGTCACATTGTACAAGACACACACACTAAGATTGTGGTCACAATCTGTCAGACTGCACAATATCAGTTTGAGGCTGTCAGACTGTGAGGTGAATGAGTGGTGATGAAAATAGAAAAAAGTAAATGAGAGCAGAGACGCCAGCAGCTCGTCATCCATCTGCAGCTCTGATGTTTAAAAATGCATCAAAGTCACACATGTCTGCCATAGACGTATTTTATTTATTTTAAGATTTTATTCAAAAAACTGCACTTATGAAATGTATCTAACTATGTCCCTCCTTGGCTGGTTTTCATGGAATAGAGAAAAGTCTACATTTCCAGCTGTAAACATCTGTTTGCTTCTGTTTCAGAGGAAGCCACCACCGTCCCATTCATGGGTCCCTGGTATGAAGAATATGATTACACTGACTGTAAGTCTACCATCGGTCTACCAAGAACTGAATTATTTATCATTTACAACGTGTGCTGCAGGTCTTGATCGTGGCACTGATATGAGTCGTTTTCTGTGTCTGATTCTCCGTCCACAGTGGCACTTAAGAAACAAGAAGAAGAGGAGGAGAGAGCTCGAAAGGAAAAGGCAGAAAAAGGTTTTCATTTTCTTTTTCTGGAGATCTTGTTGGTCAGGAGAGTTTAGGGCTAAGACTAATAACTGCTAATATTCTTTATTTTTTGGTATGAGAACCACAGACAAGCAGGGAAGTTAGAAAGTATTGATAGACGGACTAACACAATGTTGGTTTGAGTCTTTCATCCTTGAAGGAGCAAAAGCACAACTATTATAATCCTGCAGACTTCTTATTATAATACTTAAGCCATTTTTTCGGCCATTTTTCAGCAAGCTACTCCTCCCACCGGAGGGGAGCAACATACAAAAAAATACCATAAATTCAGTGGCCGCCATGGCAGTGTGCTATGACTTTTAGTAATGATACGTCTGTGTGCTCATACTGTGAAGTACGAGCACACAGGGATCAATAGAAAACATGGACGCCTTTTCCCAAAAACTCTCAAAAACTATAAAAGCTACAGATATCAAACTCGGTGCACAGGGACCCTGTAAATGTGCCGCCAGGTTATTAAAAAATGGCAACAATTCCACCACCATCTGACCAAGTTTCGAGTTTTTATTTATGACTCATGAACTCTGAGGTTCAGATGAAAAAAATTCCCAATTCCTTGGGATAAACACAACAAGATCGATATAAACGACGCCCATCCGCACCATGAAAATGTTTCCGCCATTTTGAATTTTTTTGTAAAACACAAAATTCTCTTCCTAATCTACATATTTCATCCAATCTTCACTAAACTTCATACACATAAATGACTGTAACTTTTGTTTTTTGATATTCTTACTGTTTTCCTACAATTGGTTACTAAAGTCGAGGTGAATGTAGATAAAATGCGATAACTCCTCAATGCAGTGTTCAATTTCAGCCAAAATTAAGCGACATGTGCACACAGCAACCATGTTGGTGCAACAATACATATTTTTAAATGACTGTATTTCTATTAACAGCCGTTTCAGACGTGCGAGGGTGCACGGCTGATCGCGAGCAGACCAAAGATATCTTCAGAATTTTTTTTACCGTTTCTAGTTTGTTTTTACATTCCTGTGATTAATCCGTCTGTGGTTTGTTAATAATGAGAATGATAAGAAAAAAGGAAGTGGAGATACAGTAAAGCTGGAAGGATTTCTGACAGCCGCTCTGCTCAGTGTCCTGTTATGGATCGTTATATAAAGCTCCGAGACTGACTGGCTGATGTTATCATGATATCAAGGGACAGGGAGGGGGAGAGATGTTTGAAATGGGTTTTTTTTTTAAGTTTGAAAACTATTAAAATCTTACACAACATTTCAGTCTTCAGTAAAACCAAATGAAAAGTTACAAAAACATCTACTCTGAGATCCGGTCTGTTTTCTGTACGACGGGCTTTGAAGATATTAACTCCAACAGACCAAAAACTGACCTATATTCTAGATAGAAAACACATGAGGAATGTACGAGTGGAAATGAAGACTCACTGTACGAGCACACATGGAAATATTTTGTGTGTGTGTGTGTGTGTGGTACTGGTGGTGGTTTTGCTGGAGAGCATGGTCCATGTGAAAACATGTTTCTGACACATAATGTTTTCTCATTACACTCCGCAGCTGAGCGGCTGAGGAAGCAGTGGGAGCAGGAGGAAGAGGAGAGACTGAAGCAGATTCAGCAGAAACCCGCGGAACCAAAAAGTAAAGAAAGCCGCTTTTACAGCTAAATTTCGCCCATTTGTTTCTCACTTTTTTTTTTTTTTTTTTTTTTAAATTTAAGGCTGGAGTAATAGTTGACAGATGAATGTTTTTGATTCATGTTTCATTTAGTCTGAGGATGGTTTTCATCTTTTAATCTACTGAGACTGTTTTAAACTAATACATTAGGTTTTGTTTTACGGCGTCTGTCTCCGTTAAAAAGAAAGAATCACTTGTTAACGGCTGCAGTCTTGCTCCCAAGAGGCGAAGCTGATGAGTGTTTTGAATTAGTCTCTCTGGAACATTTGTCGAACAGATCCTGATGTGTGTTGTGTGTTTTCCTCTCAGAGTGTCCTCCTCTGGGTTTGGAGTCTCACCGGGTGGAAGACGACCAGCTGCTGGCTTCCTCTCAGTCTCACCATGGCTTCACGGCTCAGAGAGGACGCCTCAACATGCAGGTATACGTCTTTCCATCCAGCGTTCATGAGGGGAAACATGAGGAGTCTGTTTGACCTATAAAAAACATCTGTGGTTATCTACAGGGCACTGATAACGAGGAAGATTTGTACGGCGGGGCCTGGTGTGCAGAACCAGAGGAGACCAACCACTGGTTTGAGGTCGATGCCCGCCGAGAGGTGGAGTTCTCCGGGGTCATCACTCAGGGAAGAAACTCAGAGACAGTGTGAGTCCTGCTGAAGCTTCACCTCCTAAAATGCTTGTATTGATGTGGCTTCGTACACTTTTGGGTACTTTTCTGCATCTCAGGACTGTGGATGTATGGAAGCCCATTTCTGGCAGGAAAATAAATAAATAGATGAAATGTTAAAATGACAAAAATAGATACTATGTCATAATTTTGACTTAGTAAATCTCATAATTTGATAATGATTGATTTTTTTTTGCCACTTGCAGGCAACAAAACAAGCTGTAGACCCAAAACTGACATATTTTTACATTATAAAGTTGATGTGGCGAACGTGTTTGCAAACCGTTGCCTATCTATGGTGTCACTGTGGCTCAGGAAGTAGACTGGATCATTCGCTAAGTGATTGTTAATACACAGTTTGATCCCTGCCTCACATGTTGAAGTGCAAAACACTGAACCCCAAATAGCCAGTGGTAGAATCTAATTAAGTACATTTACTCAAGTACTGTACTTCAGTACAATTTTAATGTAATTTACTTGAGTATTTTCAGTTTATGCTTCTTGATACTTCATCACCACAACATTTATCTGCTTTATTTACTTGTTACTTTTTAGATAAAATGTTTACATGAAAAACATATGATGAGTTTATAAAATGCGCTGCATTGTTAAATATTTAAACCAGTGTTTCCCAACCTTTCTGTCTTGTGAGCTCTTGTATAAAATCAGTGTGTAGTTGTGTCTCCTTGTCATGTTTTAAATGTCTATAAGTTGTCAGCAGTTCTACCAAAGAGACATTTTCCCTTTTAAACTTCCCAGATGGTCTCATTTAACTAATTGTTTGAGGTCAAACTTTCCAGTATTTCACAACAAAAAATAAAAGATTAGAGAAACTCCTAAAAAAATATTAGAAATTTGTGTATCAGAACTTTGTTTTTTCGACCCCTAGGTTGGGAACCACTGGACTAAACTAGCTAACTGTATATAAAGTGGTTCAAACAGTAACAGGATATCAAACAGGATATTCTGAGAAAAGAGTACTTTTAATACTTTAAGTAAAGTTAGCCAATTACACTTCTGTACTTTTACTTAAGTTGGATTTTTAATGCAGGACTTTTACTTGTTTTTCCATCACTGCTCAGCACCTTGGATGGTCGCTTGCTACAAGAGACAAATTGTAAAGTGCTTTAGATAAAAGCTTTATATAAAGCCAGTATATTTATACTTTTCTGTGGGTTTGTCACTACAAGCGACATCTTTTACATTACAGCTTTAATGTTTTTTCTTTTCCTGGCTGAAATGAGCTTCCATACAGGTCAATACAAACATGATCTAATTAATCTTGTTTATTTCCCAGTGAGGATTTCATGTCGTCCTACTTCGTGGCCTTCAGTAACGACAGTCGTGACTGGACTATACTTCACGACGGCTACGCTGAGTGGGTGAGTGGAAACTGAACATACCTGATAAAAATCCACCATTTACCAAAAAAAGACATGTTCTGATATTCATTTCTATCCCCCTGCAGCTGTTCTATGGGAACGTGGACAAAGACACGCCGGTCATGAATCAGTTTGCTTCGCCCGTGGTGGCGCGTTACATCCGCATCCTTCCTCAGAGCTGGAACGGCAGCTTATGTATCAGAGCTGAGATCTTGGCCTGTCAGCTACCCAGTTAGTATCACAGCAGCAACACTGACACTTATTATACTTACATTTTCTTTCATATTGCATCGCTGGAACTGATGATGATTTTATAGTTTGTCAGTTTTAATTTGACGCATTTTGTGAAGCACTTTGTAATGTGGGTTTTGAAAAGTGCTTTATAAATAAAAAAAGTATTATTATTATTATTTCCAACCTGCTGGATATAAAAGTGTTATTATGTATTAGTCTGTGTTTGTTGTTCAGAGACTTTATAAGACACAGACTTTTCTCATTCCATCAAGGAATATGTCATCTAATGGAAGAAAAAACAAAACGTCGTCTGTTTCACGACTTGAACTTCATAACCTCAGCATTAAAAACTTACATAACTGTTTGTTTCCACCGTTTCCCCATAAAGAAGCAGTTTTACTGTAGAGAGAAACACACTGTTTACACCCCGACATCATCTCAGCAGCAGAAAGTCTAGTTTACAATCAGTGTTTTACGTTTTTTCAGGCAGCTACCGCAGCGAGAATGAAGTCAACCCGTCAGACGACCTGGACTACAGACACCACAACTACAAGGAGATGAGACAGGTCTGTTTTTTTTAAGGGATAGAAACAAGAGAAGTAGAATATTCTGCCTCACAAATACGGACAGTAACTATAGAAACAGGTGTGAGAGCTTTACATAACCTCCTCAAAAAGAGTCTGAAATTATGTCAACAACCTCATAATGCAGGAAAATATTGCAAATTTGAAATCTTGCCAATATAAATGCATGTATAAAGTAGCATAAACATTACAGAACTCCATGAATACAAACCACAATTTAATGTGATTGAATTCGACAAGCATGCAGCCGCATTAACCTCCTCAACGAATCCGAGAGAAGTCTTAGAAAATCAGCACTTTATGGTTGGACAATTTAAGTTAGACTAGTTTATCTTTTTTCTTCATTATAATTTGATTTAGCTACTGCCTTATTTATGTGGTATAACAAGGGATGTGCAGAGATCCCAGTATTTGTATTTGTATCTGTATTTGTTGAGGCAGCAAAATTATTTGTATCTGTATTTGTATTAAAATAAAAGTGGAAAGAGGCTTAAAAATCCTGTTTTTGTTTTTATGACACTTTTAATTTTACACCCGTAGGTATAACAAACTAATTAGTATAAAAATTATAAAAATTGATTTTACCAAATGCAGCCCTTGTCCCAAAAGTAAATAATCAGACATATCAGTGGACGGCTCTTAATTTATCCAAAAGATGAAGAAAGTTTCATGCTGGAGGAGGTTAAACACTAGAAAAAGGGATTTTTCACAACCTGGCAACCAAACGATTTTTGAGTCTGTTTGATCTGGTAGAACTAATGTCAAAAAGTCGGATTCTGGTCTGAAATAAATCAAACCACATATGAAGTTTCTGTGTTTTGGCTTTGTAAAGATGTATTGTGCTTTATTAACAGATAATCCTGCAAACAATGATATCACAGGATGTGTTTTCACCTCCTGTCTCTCTCTCTCTCTTCTAGATGATGAAGGTGATAAATGAGGAGTGTCCCAACATCACCAGGATCTACAACATTGGTAAAAGTTCTCAGGGCCTGAAGATGTACGCCATGGAGATCTCTGACAACCCGGGGGAGCATGAGACAGGTACGCTACAGCTCAGATACCTGCATTGTGACATCACAACTAGTTTGGAGCCAATCGTGGTCCTGTATGCAACTTATAACAGTGGAAACTTGAAGCCTCCAGTGCACAAACACTGAGAATGGACTTTACAGTGAAGGAGGAAACATCTTCTGTCCAACAGTAAAAATTTTAAAATGAATTATATTTGCATATTCATAGATTCTGCATTTTCTTATGAGGGAAAACTGTTATACGGGACAGAGACAGAAAACAGGGTTAGGCAAAGGAAAACAGGCAACAACAAGAAAACTAGTAGCAGGAGGCTCCGATCTGACGGAGAGGAAGCAGCAGGGCTGAGGACTTGAAGAGGGCTCGATTACTGAGATGAGGTGCAGCTGGTGTGTCTCTTTAAATATTAGATATTCTCACTTTTTCTAAAAACAAAGGAAATGTCTGGTTGTGGTTTTCAAACTCTCCCTCTCATTTCCCTCTTTGAAAGCTAAAATTAATTCCACCTGTGTAAAACATTTTAATGTTTTTCAGCCATTTATACTATTGATAGAATTAGTAACAAAACATGGAAAGTTTAACTACATTGAAATTACATCATCTCAGGCCTTGTGGGGTTTTTTTTGTCTGTTTTCTTCATATTTTGGATTTGAGTGACATTTTTGCTCCTTTTTTTCTTCCCTGTCTGAAAAATCTGAGCAATTTGTACTTTAAACTTAATTTTTCTGTCTGAATACATCTTGCTAACCTGAATCCTACTACCTATGCTACCCTCAGATCACTCTTGTTTGGTAAATGTTTCTTTATAAATATGATTTTTACTATTTTTACCTCCTACCTCTCTCTGAAGTGAAACAGTTGCAGAAATTGTACATATTTTGCTTTATAATGAGACATGATGTTTTGTTACAGATGTCTGCAAATTGACAGACTTCAGAGCATGTCCTGCTGAGCCGTTGGGATGTATGGAAGTCATAGATGTATAGTTTGCACAAAGTAATGCCTGTAATTTCATGCACATGTCTAAATGTCTCAAATCTTTAACGTCATTAACTCTGCTAGTTGGCCTTCGCTCTGTCTCTTGTGGTTTTTTAATTAGGAAGACTGTGTGTTTACAGAAACATTTATTCTCCAAATGTCTCCTTTTTGGAAATCCGCCTGAACCTTTCCATGACACAAACACTTTAGAGTTCACTGACACTTTCACAAGAAACTTTGGAAGGTTTCCTTTCTGGAAAGATTTTATTTATGCAAACAGTCGCTGTGGTCCAGCAGCTCCAGACGTTTTAATTTGTCATTTTCAGGGTTTTTTGCTCCAAAATACATTTAAAAAAGTAATATTTCATGGTGTTAATAAATCTGTGTGCTGTTTGGTTTGTTGTGTTGTTTCAAGGTGAACCAGAATTTCGTTACACGGCCGGCCTCCATGGTAACGAGGCGCTGGGCCGAGAGCTCCTCCTCCTGCTGATGCAGTTTCTGTGCAAGGAGTACAACGACGACAACCCCAGAGTGCACCGCCTGGTGGACGGAGTGAGAATACACCTGGTGCCCTCGCTCAACCCCGACGCTTACGAACTGGCCTATGAGATGGTACGATGATGTCACCGGTTGATTAGCGCTGGAACGGAAACTCCTCAGTAGTATCTTTTTAAGCTCAGCATTAAAAGTAGCTTCAAAACGTTGGTGTAACGACAGTACTGTTGTTTTAAGTCAGACTTGGAAAAATTATGAACTCGTCCTTTAACGTGGACCTCCTTCCTGTCGTTCCAGGGCTCGGAGATGGGGAACTGGGCGCTGGGCCACTGGACTGAAGAAGGTTACGACATCTTCCAGAACTTCCCAGACCTCAACAGCATCTTGTGGGGAGCCGAGGACAGAGGCTGGGTCCCTCGCATCGTACCCAACCATCACATCCCCCTCCCGGAAAACTTCCTCAATGGATCTGTCAGTTTCTTTTACGTCATCGAGGCCCCATTTACCTACTAAAATAACGAATTATAATGTATTGACAAGTGCGTTTCTTGCTCTTATAGATCGGTGTTGAGACCAAATCCATCATTTCCTGGATGCAGCGCAACCCGTTCGTACTGGGAGCTAATTTGCAAGGAGGAGAGAAACTGGTCGCGTACCCTTTTGACATGCAGCGTCCGCCGTCTACTGTAAGGCAGTTTTACATACTTAGACGTTACCTCAGCTGTTGTACACCCATCCCATAATACTTTATTCCCTCGCCTCGTTGTTTCAGTTGACTGACAGCCGACGCTGGAGAACGAACGCCGAGATGAACGAGGAGACGTGGGCCCGCATCCAGCGACAGAACGAGGGAGCTCTGAGGGAGACGCCAGACGACACCATGTTTCGGTGGTTGGCGATGTCGTACGCCCACAGTCACCTGACCATGACGGAGACCTACCGAGGCTCCTGTCACGGGGATGATGTCACCGGCGGACAGGGCATCACCAACAGAGCCAGCTGGAAGCCAGTGGTGGGCAGTAAGTGTTGACAGAGAACATAAAGAGAAGAAATTCTGTGTTTAAAGTAAAGAGTACATGAGGCCAGATTAAAGAAAAATGTGCTCCAGCTGCTCTGAAATGTTTTTAAAGGATAAGGCTCTAAGGCTCATTGGTTCCTCTTGAAGATCGTTAAAAAAAACTGTCAAACATATAGTTTAATTTTTAAAATAGGCTCGGTAATTTCCTAAAACAGCTGGTCACTGTAGTTTTTAGCAAACGTTCCTCAAACAGGAGGAAATAGTGCATTTGTTGGGGACTATTTTCAGCGGCGGATGAATCTACATTTGGTGCTCTAGTGAGTATTTCTGGCAGCAGGACGGTGCGTGTGGGATTGAGTCAAAAAAAACTAAAATGTGTGTGTTTACGCCAATGAAGGTAATGATGTCATCCAGTGCAGCAGTGTGACTCATTAATGTGTTTTTAATAGTTTTTGGACAATATTGGAGTTCAAAAGCACATGTTGGTTTGGGTCTTTTCATTGAATTTATTAACAATAAACTGCAGAAAATCACCAGACTTATCCTTTAAAAAAGCTGTAATACAATAATATTTTTTTTATAATGCTAACGCATGAGCTGTCAGTGTGTAATGTGTTTGGCTCGTAGTGATGAACCTACAGAGAATTATCAGTGACTCTGCAGCTCCTCTCGGCTTTACGGAGCTTTATAGTGAGTTTCAGCTCATTGTTCAACTGTCCGGCTGCAACTTTACTGTTTTGGTTCACTCTCAGCGCTCTCATAGCATTGTTTTGGCTGCAGCAGGCAGCTGTTTTCAGAGAAAAAGCCCTAAAAAGTCATTGTACACTACCTGCTCAGCACCAAACAACAAACAGACACAGTTAGCTGTAGACTAGCTGGTGAACATAGTGGAGCATTTAGCAGCTAAAGAGCCAGATATTTCCCTCAGGAGTTGGTAGAGAACAAAACAGAAGCTAAAAGAGAGTGAATATTGGACTTGGATGTGGAAATAAGCAACTGTTTGCTAACAAGTTCAACATATCAACTTAAAAGCTGATGATATGTCAGTGTTGTGTTCACTGCTTGTTTCTGCAGCCACCAACTGGCCAAAAAATGTATTAATGCAGGTTTAAAGTTGAGTTTTCCATTCACCTGCACTGTACTGGGATGGGTACACATAGCTAGATACTACGAGGAATAAGGGGGTCTTTCTTCTGAAGCTTTCACCCTCCTCCACAGGTATGAACGACTTCAGCTACCTGCACACCAACTGCTTTGAGCTCTCCATCTTCTTGGGCTGTGACAAGTTTCCTCATGAGAGTGAACTTCCTCTTGAGTGGGAGAACAACCGCGAGGCTCTGCTGTCCTTCATTGAACAAGTGAGAACCAGACAGACAGACTTGACCCAAACTCTATCTTTTGAGCATCAACTCAGCCCCTCCAGACTTTAAAGAATACTTCTTTATATCAACCTGATGTATTTCCCATAAATGTCATGCTAGCCTTGCAGCAAACGTGGACTTGCGCAAAGCCACGTATTTCTGGGCAAGCTTTCAAGATAAACATTTGTCTCCAAGTCTGTACAAAAGTAAACACAGAAACTAGCCGTCTGGAAAGGCCATTACAGCTAACTATCTGTCTGCATAGAAGTTCATTTTAGAGGCCTGAAGAAGTCAAAGTTTCCTTATTTCACAACCAAAAAAAGCAAAGACTGATGTGACTGTTTCTTGTGCAGGTACATCGAGGGATAAAAGGTTTAGTGAGAGACGTGGAGGGGAATCCGCTGTCTAATGCCACCATATCTGTGGACGGAATACGGCATGACGTCAGAACTGGTAAGTTGGGTATCATGACAGACACTAAAATGTAACTTGTTGCAACTTAAAAATATGAAAGAAAGGGCTGCCTGGAAATTTTAGATCAAGTCAACAATTACAAATTACGGAAGCCCTGAAAGGCAAGCGAGATCCAATTTCTAAGTCTGATCTTAATTCTTTTCTCTCTTGTGTTCATTAGTTAAGAACGAGAAAAAAAGGGTTTACCAGGCAAAAAAAAAAAGTTTTGCCAGAATCATTTTTCTAATTTTTTTTTTTTTTATGTGTGAAAGTTGTAGGTGAAATTTTTTTCTGTTGTTCTCTATTGCAATACTCATTTCAGCCACAAGAGGGCAAAGTTTTTTGGGCTTTTTTCTTCATCATTTGTGAAAGTAGCAGGTGAATCTTTTTTTTTGTCAGGTTTTTTTAAGTGTTTATTGTTGTAATACTCATTTCGGCCACAAGGGGCCACAAGTGCACCACTACCTCATGTTCTAAATAGGACTGAAAGCATTCATGTTTTCTTCCAGGTGAGTTTTAACAGCTCCATATCCTCTAAACACAAGGCACATATATTGTGTATTAGCAAGTTATGTAACATTACGTGCTAATCTGCCATTAGCGTTAGCTATACTGACGTTAGCCTGATAGCTAGCGGGTAAATGGCTATCGGCAGTCTGTTTGTCCTCTTCATCAGGGAAGAGATACAGAGCCATCAGCACTTTATTACATACATGTTACATGTGTAATATAAAATCTTCATACTGCGTTGTATCAATGTTGTAATAACAAGAACCTCGTTCATTGTGCAAATTCCTGTTATACAGCACTGTTACAGTTTACCTGCAATGCATAAGTGGCTTTCATGTCTTATATAGAGACAGAAGATATTAATTCTATGCTCATATGTCTCTGTTTTGTTTTTAACTATCTAACTTGTTGTGCAATACCTTTTTATTATCTTCTATCGCTGCTGGTCTGTTACCAAACATGATCCCGTCGTGTGCCTACGATGACAAATCAAGTGTTTTATGTCTTGTGTTCGTTCAGAGGATTTAGATTTGTTAATCTATTGAACCGGTCAGGTTGTTGTTTGATATTGTAAATCTAATTCAGATTAATTTTGGTTTTCATTTACATTTTCTTTATCTGAAGAGTCAGTTTTTCAAGAACTCGCAGCTTTGGTTGCTGCTGTTTCTCTGTAGAGTCGATACAAGATAACATGCAAAGCTGCTCTCAGTGACCTTATTATCTTTGTAGTGTGTGTGTGTGTGTGTGTGTGTGTGGTTTGCATGATGAAGGTTAGTATTGTCTGTTTTACATCAAACTACAAAAAAGAAAGATCTCTGCATGAGTTTAGCAGTACAACATGCAATATTTAGCAGTACAGTATTGAAATAAAAACAATAAATTTTAGGTTGCATTGACTTGAAATATAAAAAACTTAAATATTTAAGTACAGTTAATGATGAAATATTGTTGATCCCACTAGTTAATCCTGTATATTTTAAAGTTTGTAACATTTGAAGAAAAGATCTAAAATCCATGTGACTGGTTTCAGCTGCAGGTGGTGATTACTGGCGGCTGCTGAACCCCGGCGAGTACCGTGTCACGGCGAAGGCCGACGGCTACACCCCTCAGACTAGACTCTGCATGGTGGGCTACGACTCCGGAGCCACTTCCTGTAGCTTCACCTTGACCAAATCCAACTGGGATCGCATCAAACAGATCATGGCTCTCAACGGTAAGAGGCCCATTCGACTCGTCCCCAAAACCGTGGTGAAAGCGACGTCAGCCACCGTGGAGGTCACCGCCGAAGACGAAAGGACAGACTCTCACGCCAACGCTCAGAAAGCAGAGCGACTCAGGCGGCTACGGATCATGCGCTTACGCAGGCTGCGTATGCAGAGAATACGAGCCGGTCTTGGTACAACAACAACTACAACAGCAACTACAACTACAACAACAACAACAACAACACCCCCCACAACAATACGTGAAACTGAGAGTACGACTTCCTGGTATGACTCCTGGTTTCCTGTGGACAGCTGGTCAACGGAGAACCCCTTCGACAGCGTCATCTTTGACTCTGTCCCCACACAGGACTATCCTTTTGAATTCACTATTGATTGATTAGCACACGTAGTGAAGCAACATAATTTTTATACAAAGATCTTATTAACCACTTCAGTTTTTTGCAGCTATACAAACACACAATACGTACAGTACTGTAGGTCTTTAATGGTTTAGATCCCAGAGAGTTTTCACCTGTAGGGTTTACTTTTTAAAGTTTGTTTTTAAGGGAATATCTGTGAGATTAATATTTTTTGTTTCTTTACATAGAATTAATCTAGGAAAAAAAAGCCTCTGCTGAGCAGAAACTATAGATGATCAATACAACAATATTCTGTACATCACAACAGGTTATTATTAGGTTTGTCTCCATAAAGAAATCTATGTATCTTTTTATGTTTCTTTAATGGCTTTTCAGTGTGATTTCTGGCCTCAGATAAACTGATAACATACTGCTGAATGCATTTGTTTAAAATTAAATAATTTTCTACAATATCTGAGTCTATCTGTTATTTTGTGGTTCAAATTAAAGCGGCTATGATCAATATTTTTTACAGTAATAATGTAATAATGATCTGTCTGACTCTGCAGCTCCTCTCAGCTTTACGGAGCTTTATAGTGAGTTTCAGCTCATTGTTTATCTGTCCGGCTGCAACTTTACTGTTTTGGTTCACTCTCAGAGCTCTCACTTGACCAAATCAAACAGGAAATGACTCTAAAACATATCTGTGAAGATTCTCAGTCATCCAGGTCATTGTTATCCCTTAGATGAAAGGCCAGATGTCTTTTAAGTATCTACAACCAAGTCCAGTTGCCCTCGATTCAACCCTCCTTGGGTCTAAAGCACGTAATTTAATAGGTTTAAGTCAACAAACGTTGACATCTTATAGTTGACAGTTCCTCGTGTCTGAAAAGCTTTTCATAGCTAAATAGAAATTAAGAACTAAATCCATTGTTTTCTGCCATGACGACCAGAAAACATATCACATTACATCATAACATATCACATTACATCATATCATGTGCAGCAGAGCGTGTTCCTCATGCTCAGCTACAGGAAGAGAAGAAGTTTTGATAAGATGACATTTTATTTACATGTGGAAGAAAGCAGATATAAATATGCAAAAATAACAACTTTCCACTGTGGATTATAAAGGAAAAACTGTTAAAAGGAGATAAAACAGTTGGTAGTAGGTTTATGAATTATTGTGAACCAGTGTGATTATCTGATATACTGAGTGACACAAACCAAACTCCACTGTTTGAGGTGAACATTAACTTTAAAGATCCCCTCCTGACATGTAACTAACTCATCAACTGACATGTACTTTCTTGGTTGATAGTTTGGTCTTTAAAATGTCAGAAAAGAGTGAAAAATGACTGTTTTAAGTCAAAAGTGACGTCTTCAGACATTCTTTTTGTGTCCTACCAACAGTCCAAAAACCAAATATATTCAGTTTACTATCATGTTTGGCAAATAAATGTATTAAATGATCACCTTTTAGAAGAAAAAATGGCGTTTTTGCTTTAAAAAGTATTAAAAATTAAAAACGATTAGTTATCAAAATAGCTGCTGATTGATTTTTTGTCTATCGACTAATTGTTGCAGCTCCAGTCTTAAGACATGAAAATACTTCAAATAATAATTTGGTTTTTCCTCAAAAAAGTTCAATTACCTGTTTGAAAGTTTTTAAAATGACATCTACTCTTCTTCTCTTATTATAAAGTAGAGAATCTCTGAATATACAAATATGTTTCATTTCTTAAGTTTTCCTGCTGGACACCAGATGTTTCCTCCTTCACTGTAAAGTCTCAGTGTTTGTGCACCGGAGGCTTCGAGTTTCCACATCACACTTGTGTAAGTTGCACACTGGACCACGATTGGCTAAAAACTAGTTGTGATGTCACAGATCCTGCATCATAAGTGTTAAACTGAGATTTAAGGTGAGTTAAGACAAAAGACTACAAGCAGAGATTTTATGCAAGATAACGACGCCTTGTGTGTTATTCTGATTGGAGGATGAAAAAATTCAGTCTGGAACAAAAACTTCATGGATTGTGATGAAATATTTGTTTGTTAAATATTTATTTGTATAGACATTCATGTTCCCCAGAGGATGAATCCTGCTGACTTTAGAGTGAAATATCTTCAGTATTAGATGGAAATTTCCCTCAGAATCAGTCGTAATAACTTTATTGATCCTCAGACTTTTCTTCCAGTGTCATAACATCAAAATTTTAGTTTTTGTGTTTGATTCATGACCAAATGTCTGCAGAACGAATGATCCATCAGCCTCTACTGCACTTTGTGTTTAGCGCTAATTAGCAAATGTTAGCATGCTAACACACTAAAGTGCTACACATTAGCATGTTAGCACTGTAAACATAACCCAATGGAACTACAATACAAATACTCGAGTTTGAGAAGAAATCATTTTATTTTAATAAACATTTTCAATGTTTCCAGAACAGAAGAATTAAAGAAACAGATAATAAAGACACTTTATTCCTCTCATAATCTTTCTGGATTTGAAAAATCCGTCTTGCGTTTTCCTCCGAAGTCCACGTAAGTCAGAGCTCGTAGTCCATTTTGTCGTTGGCCCAAACAGCTTCAACAGGTCACATCCAGAGTTCATGCTGTATAGTTTATACTGTCGACCCAACAGAGCTGCAGATAAAGTCTCTGCACAGTGAAATCATCCAGGTCTGATACAGTCATGTGAACAGCAGCAGCAGCTACGACTAGCTGCTTTTGCCTTTTCTGTTTCTTCCTCCGGTGTAACGGAAACTCTTCAGCGGGTTCTTCCCCTGAATGTTCTTCTACAACGACAGAAGCAATTATTGTATTAATATCTAATATATCACTTCAGTTATTCATACTTCTAATTATAAAATATATCAACACAGACCAGCTAACACTCATAAAAAACAGAGGAAACTCAAATTTATGGACACAAATGCAAAAAGTACTTAATAGACTTGAAAGAAAAATTATACAGAGAGGAAATCTGTTTTCATTACAGATGAATCAACTGATTCCTTCCTCAATAAATCCTTTAACTGTTTGATTTATAAAATGTCAGAAAACAAAAAGTGCCCGACTCAGTTTCCCAGAGTCCATGTTGACTGTCAAAACCCCAAAATATTCAATTTACTATCAAATAAAACTAAGAAAACTGGAAAATATTCACATCTGTTCCTAAACAATTACTTGTAACTTATTATTAAAGTAGACTTCATTAATCGTTTCAACTCTTGTTAGATATTAACATTAATCTAACAATATATCTCAGGAATGTGAAAGTATAGAAATATATACAAATCTTTACAGATATATATAAATACCTTTTTTTAAATCATGAGCTTGTAATAATGGTATGATGTTAACACTGCTGTAACCTCCCAGTAATGAACAAATCACTGTTTACTTTCTATGACTTTTCATACAAGAACTCATCATACTGCTGGTTAGTTATAAATTAAAATGTTTTACTTGTAAAATCTCCGTTTCTCAGTGAAAACCAAGGTCACTTGTGTGTCTTTTCTGTCTATTTTAACCACCTGTTTACATCTTTCTCTGAGTCTCACCTTGAAACTGGTCTTGACGACTCCTCCTTCTGGTTTCGGTTTATCTTTCTTCTTTCTCCTCCTCCTGCTCAGCAGAGGATTCACCGCTCCTCTCAGCGTCTCAGGAACTGGAAGAAATCAGTGAAAATGAACGTTACAAATGACGGACATATATGTACCCGTGATTTACTGCTGACGTGGGAAACGTGTGTCTTACTGAGGTACTCGGGAACGTTCTTCAGGTGAGGTTTGACGACAGCAGGATGGAGATCTTTGTCGTGTCTGAGCAGCTGCAGATCTCTGGGGTTGTCGTCAAAATACGTCTGAGTGACAGCAGAATGTACAGTCGATGTTTATATATATGATATTATTATTATTTATATACAGAACGTGTGTGTAGATCAGTGAGGATCAGTCACCTTGAGTTTTTCTGAATTGAGCAGCTCCTGCTTGATCTCCTTCAGTCTGGCCTCCCTCACCGCCTGCTTCGTCACTGAACGCATTGCATCCTGGGAACAAAACAGAACTATTGATCATCCAAACATTCACAGTATTCAGCAGTGTTGACATGAAGATTCAAGTGGAAATGCAGCACGACAAAGATAAAAACGGGTTTTAATTAAATGCAAAAGAAAACTTAAAGTACTTCATTAAATGTTCTTAACTTTTCTAATGAACACTATAAACATAAACACGTCTGTGTTTGTGAGGACGTTACTCACCCTGCACCTGTACCTGAAGCCTTCGATCTCCTCCATCTTAAACTGATACGGTTTCAGAGCAGAATCAGCGTTTTCTAAAAACACAGAAAACATAAATGAAACACATTCTTATTAACGGCAAATTAAATCATGATTATTTCCATATATGTGGAGACCAGAGCTGCAACGATTAGTCTATTGATCAATTAGTTGCCAACTATTTTGACAATCAATTAAACATCTTGAGTCATTTTTAAGAAAAAAACCCAAATTCTCTGATTCCAGCTTCTCAAATATGAATCATTTCTGTTTTCTTTAATCTTCTATGACAGTAAATTGAATATATTTGGGATTGTGGACATTTGAGGACGACATCTTGGGCTTTGAGAGACACTGATCGACATTTTTCACCATTTTATGGACTTAACACCTCATCTAGAATTCAATTAATCAAGAAAATAATCAACAGATTAAATGATAATGAGAATAATCATGAGTTGCAGCTCTAGCAGTGACTTTAAATGGGGTTATGTAACCACAAATAAACCTGATTATAGTACAACTGAGTACTTTTTGTATGTTTTACCTCCTGTGAGAGCCTCCTCCACCTCGGACAGCAGAGCGAGCTCAGTGTGAGAGATGAAGGACAGAGCGGTGCCGGGGTTGTCTGCTCTCGCCGTTCTACACGATCAAACATATAACCATTAATATCACAGCTGAAGTTACCGACCAGCCTTCATAAACAACTGAGAGAAGCTTTTACCTTCCGACTCGATGGATGTAGGACTCGACGGTCGTGGGGAAATCAAAGTTGATGACGTTGGCGACATTTTGGAAGTCGACGCCTCTGGAGACGCCGTACTCTTTATCCTTCGTCCTTTAAAACATTTAGCAGACGTTAAAAGTCAAAATGTCACCAAAGATCCACAGAAACTCTTTAAGAAAACTGTAGAAGACGATAAAAATATCATCTCTGTGTCTGTTTGTCAACTAATAAATAAATTAATTAAAAAAAACAGACTGATAGAAACTCGCTACAAACAACCCACGATGCAACTCAGGCCGTAAAGGGAAACACTTTGGAAGGATTGTAGGACAAACTGATGAACATCAGTATGATCCACGTAAAGAAAATCATTTACTCACTTCCCTCCTCTCTCTGCGGTCTTCTTCTTCTTCTTCCCTTTTCCTGCGGCGGTCTGAGGAGCGGCCGTCGGGTCGGCTAAACTCTGCTCGTCCGTGGCGATGATGTAGTCATAAAAGCCCTGATTGAACTGAGTGATGATGTGACACCTGAAACACAAGAAGAAGAAGAAGAAGAAACGCCGACATGAACAGGAAGGAAAACAAATAACACGTCACACCGTGTTGTACGACTGTACTCGTTATATTTACACTGTAAGACATGAACAGGGAGGATAAATGGAGTCTAAATAACTCGTTTTAAATACTTTAGTATTAAATATTCTGTATTGTTGAATATAACTGACATAATTACCAATTAACTGGCATAAATATACTTTTTATTGTGACTCTGTGAATCTAGAAGAAGAAGCTTTTTTCTGGTAAAATTAACTGCAGGTTGTTGTAAACGTCTCAGTCGTCTGTAACCAGAGTTCATTTTGGTTCATTATTACAGACTTTAAATGCATTTTTGTCTTTGTTTAGCATCTTTAAATAATTGTCCTCATCCCACATGTATAGATTCATTTTTTCAGCACAAACTCAGCAAGAAGTCCAACTTATTATTCTGTCAAAAACCACCAGGAAGCCAAATACAAGAAAAATTACACACGTAACTGTAAAAATGTACACTGAAAACATTATTATACAGTTCAAGGTTGTAAAAAATATTGTTTCACTATTCATAAACACAAATACAGCAGAAATATGTAAGAAAAATCAAACTATAGTTATTTATACTTTCTATTTACAAGTGATTTTAACTCGTTTTTGTGCCTTTTTTCATTGAAAGTATGTTTATGCAGCTGTAAAATGTTTTCACATTTCTGTAAAACAAGTTTTATGTTCTGCAGATATAAATGAGACACTGTGTTAAAGCTCCACATCTACACTTTCACCTGGTTTTCTCAGCTTGTCTCCACATGATATATGAATAAAGTTACGTTACGATGAATAAAACAGAGAGATGGTAACTCAACACAAAACTACAAAATACATAGAGACAAAAGTTATGAATTGCTTGTTAGTCCTTTTTTATTTGAGAATAAACAGCAGTGAAGTATCTGCTGTGAGAGAATCTGATGAACACAAAGTGAACAAACAAAACAAACGTTTATTATTTATCTAACAGATTCAGCTTCCTCTCACCTGGAGTGGACGGGCAGCTCCGAGTTGAGGACGCAGGCGGGAATACTGAACTGTTCCAGGAAGAGTTTGAGTCTGTAACATCTGTCCACGGCTCCGACGAACACCAGCGTCTTCCCCTGAACCAGCCGCAGCTTCAGCAGCGTGTAGATGAGAAGGAACTTGTCCTCTTCCTCACACTTGAGGCTGTACTGCTGCAGCTGGTTGCTGTCCGGCAGCTGAGAGCCCTGCAGCTTCAGGATCACCTGAGACGACACACACACACGGATCAATACAACGCAGCTTCTACTATCATCAGTGTCCAACAGAAACAGACACCTGCAGCTGTTTGTTATGTTTGTAACATCAGCAGGACTATGAACGTTAATGTGAACATGTCATTACAGGGTTGTGCAGCAGCAGCTCCTTTAAGGCCTGAACGTCCTCGGTGAGAGTCGCCGACATCAGGAACGACTGATAGATTTTCGGCAAATGGCTGTTAAAAGACAGAACAGATCATGTTTAGATTATATTTACATGTAAATACGAACCTATAATAGATGCAGAAGATGTGCAGCTGCATCCAGGCTGAAAACATGTTAAAACAATGCAAAGTGCTGCGGTGGCGATGACATGTTTAAGGTACCAGTGAGACAATGAAATACGATCCAGGAAGTCCCAGTTAAAGCTACGGTTTAATGCGTTTAAACACTTAGCACATGCTAAAATGCTTCATAGCAGTTTATAACACTCACAGGCAAGATTTTACAACTCAGGAAAGTTTGCAACTGTTTTATCTTTTGTTGCGACGATCGTGTCAAACACGGCGTTCATTCATAAATCTCAGGTTTCAGGAGACTCAGCTGTTGTTTCCCTGCCACAACATGATTTAAAATGTTTTCCTTGTTTATCAGGTGCTGCTGCTTCAGACACATAATCAAACTAATATACCTAAAAACGGTGCTAATGTTGTGCTGTTGAGCCTCCCTGAATCACCATGACAACCCTAAACGGGACCCTGATCCTTCTGGTGAGTAATTAAACTAAAGTTAAATGAAGTAACTTCTTTAAAGATGCTGGTAAAACGTCTGTTTGTTTTTCTCACCACAACAAGTTCTTCAGATCGGCCTCGAAGCCAAAGGAGAAGAGCAGGTCGGCCTCGTCCACCACCAGCGTCTCCAGGGACGAGTGCAGGACCAGGTTCTGGGCGTTGAGGTGGGCCAGCACGCGGGACGGCGTCCCCACGACCACGTCAGGCTTCTCCATCAAGATCGGCCTGTTCAAACACAATAAACAACATAAACCACACTCATCATCACCTCTAGTTACATTTCACACATGACATCACTTTAATTATGAGAGTTTTATAAGTTATTGTGAACATGTATATAAAGTAGAGTATGTGGGTCAGGGTTAGAGCCTCTGACTGACCTCTGCGCCGACAGGTCAGCTTTGCCGGAGATGTCGGCCACTCGGACGTCTCTCGAGCAGAAAGCCGTTAACTGTCTCATCATGGTCTGGACCTGCTGACCCAGTTCTTTGGTGGGAACCAGGATCAGAGCTCTCACATCCTGCTCACGAACGCTCTGAAGACACCCAACACAAAAGGTGAGAGGTCAGGAGGATGAAGAGGATCCACACACGCGAAATGTACATCATCATCATCACAGAGACGCCACCAGCTTTGAATCATGACATCAGTTTTGTTTTCTGTTTTCACTTCTGGGAAATAAACTTAAAATAAACATTCAGCATAAAGCTAAACAATAAAATCCTAAAATCCAAAAACACATCACCATAATTCAAAATAACAATAATAATACTACTACTAACGCCCTCTAACCTTAAACCCAACAGCGCCTCACTGCAACAAGAACAACCTGTTGACTAAAGTAAAATTGATCTGTGATCCTGTTCCATAATAAACCTTCGTGAAGGACCTCCTCTCTCTCTCTCTCTCTCTCTCTCTGTGTCGTCCTCACCTGTTTGGACGTCAGGATTCTCTGTATAACAGGAACAGCATAAGCTGCCGTCTTTCCAGATCCGGTCCGGGCTCGAGCCAAGAGGTCTTTCCCCTCCAGAGCCAACGGGATGGCCTTCTCCTGGATCAGAGTCGGCTGGGACCAACCCAGATCTGCCACCGCCTGATGCAGGAAGATCACAGCGATCCATCACACAGGGCAGTAAAACAGCTGGTTAAACTAATTATAACAGCTTCACTTTACTGTACTGACATTTCTCTGATTGGTGTAAATGTAATTAAGTATATTTAAGCAAGTACTTAAGTACAATTTTGAGGTACTTATACTTGAGTATTTCCATTTTATGCAACTTTATACTTCTGCTCCACTACATTTATCTGACAGCTCAGTTACTTTGCAGATTTAGATTTTAAGCTTCAGATAAAATTTTAATTACATTTTTGCACAGAAGGAGGACTGTGGATTTTGTCCCCCATCACTTCCATTGTAAGTGCATTATGAAGGGATCTTCTAATGGTCAGTATGAACAGGAGGAATGATTACAGCTAGAAAAACATGTTTCACTGTTCATTTGGGCTCCTGACTGTTGTTTTAAGACACACTTGAACAACTGTGAACTCGTCCTTTAATGTTAATTTCGAGATAGACAATGTTACATTAAACTAAAACTATTAAACTGGTTTCAGTGACTACAACCACAAAATAAAATGTTTATTTATGTCACCCTGAGGAGGATATAAACTATGTTATGTATATAAAACTGAGCTGGTTTTAATGTTAATATCTAATCTTCAGTAAACAGTTGTAGAAACACGCTGCTCCGTTAGCTCCTCCTGTAACTTCAGTTGTTTCTATCGACTTTTCTTCGCTTCTCTGCGGTGTTTTCTCTCCAGCTGAAGCTTCGTCGCTTCTCCAACATTTTATTCCACATTTAAAGAAAATGTCGAGCGGTTTGTTACCTTTAACAGACGGTCGTCTAAGCCCATTTCATGAAACTGCAGCCTGTCGGCAGCCATCTCTCCTCCTCGCACTACACTCACATGTGCGTCGCGAGGATGTGACGTCATGGTGCCTTCAAGTACTGCTTCTCAAGCTCCGACTCTTCTCTAACACTCACGTACTGTTCAGGTCAAATTTGACCCATTTTGACATTTGAAAGCAATATAAACACCCTAAATTACATTTTTTTAAAGCCTGAAATTTGATGACTTTTTCCTTAAGTGGTCCAGAATATACAAAAATGGAAATATTTAAAAAGTATTAATTTCTGTGCAGCTGGTATAAATTTTTGCATGTAGAGTGTGTTTTGGGTCACATTTGACCCGTATTTACTTAAAGGGATTTTAAAGTGACCAGAGAGGGTCAAATCAAGGTGAAGAGTGGTTTTTGGGAATCTAGAAACAGTGAAACTATAGATTGTCATGTGTGTGTGTCAGGACAGAGTTCAGTGGGGACCTTGACACAATATAGTGTAACTGTTAAAGTAAGTAAATGAATAGTGTCAGATCTAAAGAAAACACTCTCTCTGCTCTCTGAAACATAAATGAAGGATTAATCACCAATTTATTAATGACTGATAACATATATATGGGTGCAAAATACATTTGTGGTTCAAAATTTGGTATAGTGACTAATTATAACGGGATAGTTGAGCAGTGTATAAAATGACTCCATATTGTGAAGGGTCAAACTATAAACAGTATGTAAGGGTTAAGATTACAATGAACAGAACGTCACACTTTAAATAAATCTTGTAACAACAGCCATATAAGAGATGTAATTCATTAACAATATAGACTCAGACTTCAGGAAAATTCTTTTTGAGTTCTTTTTTTCTGTGTATTGGAAGAAAGCTTGATTGTTTCCCTAAAAATATTGATTCCCATCAAGGTTAATGAGTCCATTTTAAAATTATTCATAATATATATCCTTGCAACTCCCATTTAGCAAAACTAATTGACTGATTTGTCTGATATGCTTTTATTTTGCTTGAAAAAAAAGACAAATTATTACTAAAAAGAATGTTTGCACTGTAAAAAGCTTTTTGAGATGATTTAAGCCACATTACTCTCGATAGAAATTGATGGTAGCTCAGTTGGTTTCTCAGTTTGTGATTTTTTTTCTTTTTATTTTGAAGTCAAAGTAGAATACATTTCTTTTATTATGAATGTTACTCTTTCAACTGAGAATCATGTCTGTGCACCTAAAATCATGTAGGACATAATTAGGTCCTTATATAAATTTGGCTTATAAGACTTATGTACTTTTACTCAAGTAGGATTTTAAATGCCGGACTTGTAATCTAGTATTTTTACATTGCTGTATTTACTTAAGTAAAGGATCTGAGTACTTCTTCCACCTCTGGTCTTTCGAGTTGTTTCAAACAAACTAACGTATTAAAAAGTTTATCTGAAGCTAATATGAAGCTTCAGCGTCCAAATGAGTCAAATCAAGTAGATATCTTTCAACGTTACAGTCTTTTTAATGCCAAAGTTCCTCTTTTTGTTACTATTCTTCCACCTGCAGCTCAACAGGGAAACACTGTCCGAGGAAACACAAAGAGGGAATTTGATGCTAAAAAGACTGTAAATGTGTCAGATATCCACTTGATATGACTAACTCAGACTGCTGAAGCCTCATATAAGCTTCACATCTACTTTTAAATGCTTTTTTGTGCAGGACTGTGGATTTTGTTCCCCATAAACTGTGAATTTACCCTTTAACCTTATATAAATCTTCCTTAATTAACCAGCAGATGGCGTCAAACTCCACCAGCGACTGAATCAACGTCACACACTCCACCAATCCTCCACTAATTAATTATAAAAATAGCCACGATAATTTCAGCAGAAACAGCAGACTGATACAACACAGAAGAAGCGGGGAAGTAAAGTTCTTTATTCTGTATTAAACCTTGATCCGCGTGTGTGTGTGTGTGGAGAGCTGTTTCAGACATTGGGAGGATGCTGGAGCGGGAGGTGAAGACGTCTGGTGGATGCTCAGCGGCTGTCTCCTCATCCTCATCCTCATCCTCATCCCATCCGTCCTCCTCCTCCTCCTCCTCCTCCCACAGCAAATAAATGAGTCAACATGGCCGCGGAGCAGCTCGCCCTGCAGCAGCACTGAGACACGGACAGCAACAAAACAGGTACAGAAAACGTCCAGCATGGGGAAAACACGCAGTCTGGAGGCTTTATTTTATGTTTTATTTAAAGGTTCGTAGCGTCAATCTCCGAAAGAGACTCAGTTTACTGTTTACCAACATAAAGCTACAGGTATATTTGTTATATAATCTGATATTCAAACCATGGAGGCTGTAATTATTCCCCAAAAATCATTTTTCTTCTTTTTATTGTAATTGTTCCCCCCATTAATCATTTTCTATTCCTTTTATTGTAAATATTCCTTTCAAAAATGATTTTTTATTCTCTTTATTGTAATTATTCCTCCACGGATCATTTTCTGTCCTCTTTATTTCTAGTCTTTTCCATCCTTCTGTTTTGTTATTGTCTATAATGCCTGAGAGAAATCACTCATTTTCTAATATTTTTTTAATTTCATTTTGGTTGTTTTGTTTTTCTCAGATTAAATGGCGTTCATGTCCCGGTTCTCTCGGTCCCGGAGCAGCTCCAGGTCTCCGAACCGAAAAGACTCTGAACGGGTCTCCCCAAACCTGACCGTCTCTGAGCTGGAGAGACTGCTGTGCACCGGAAAAACTGCCTGCAACCATGCGGATGAAGTGTGGCCGCGACTTTATATTGGAGACCAGTGAGTGTTTACATGTAACACTTTTATATTAAGGGTCACAACACATAATGCATGATCAATAACTCCTGCTGTAGAAGTGACCAAATCACTAGTTAACAGTTAACAGTGGTGGTATTTAAGGAAAAGTACCAATACAACAATGTATAAATACTCCATTACAAGTAAAAGTCCTGCATGAAAACGTTTACTACAGTAAAAGTACATAAGTATTATGAGCTTGATGTAGTTAAAGTATTGCAGTAAAAGTAGTGGTTTGGTCCCTCTGACTGATATATTATTATATATGACATCATTAGATTATTAATAGTGAAGCATCAGTGTTAGAGCAGCATGTTACTGTTGTAGCTGCTGGAGGTGGAGCTAGTTTACACTACTTTATATACAGTTAGCTAGTTTAGTCCACTGGTTCCCAACCTAGGGGTCGGGCCCCTCCAAAGGGTCAGCAGATAAATCTGAGGGGTCGTGAGATGATTAATGGGAGAGGAAAGAAGAAAAAACAAAGTTCTGATACACAAATCTGTTTTCAGTTTTTGGACTTTTTCTCTAATCTTTGATTTTTGCTGAAATATTGGATCATTTGAACATTTATTGAAATGAAAGCATGTGAGAAGTTTAGAGGGAAAAACCCCGACTACACAGCTTTTTGTAAGACGTCAAAAGCCAAAAAGGTTGGAAACCACTGGTTTCATCTTTAACAATGTGTTGTATTTTAAAAGCTTGTTATATTATCCATTGTGTCAAATCTTCATCTGATTAGCTGGAACATGAAGTTGTAAAGTATTAGTCTGATGTAAACGTCTACATGTAGAGAAGTTAAAATCAGTCTGACTGTTTAAACCTCACCTCTCTGCAGAGATATTGCATCAGATCGGCGTGAACTGGCCAAACTCGGTATTACACACATCCTCAACTGTGCACAGAGCAAGTGGCGTGGGGGGGCCGAATATTACG
Source organism: Thunnus albacares (assembly GCF_914725855.1). Classification (NCBI taxonomy): domain Eukaryota; kingdom Metazoa; phylum Chordata; class Actinopteri; order Scombriformes; family Scombridae; genus Thunnus; species Thunnus albacares. Next base: position 4,264,250 of record NC_058123.1, read on the forward strand.
CCGGGATGAGCATCACTTATCACGGCATCGAGGCTCACGACTCCCCGACCTTCGACATGAGCGTCAACTTCTATCCTGCTGCCGAGTTCATCCATAAAGCCCTGACGAGTGGAGGTCAGTCTGTGAATAATGAAGTAAATCCTGAAGGTCACATAAACCTTTATTATATTGATAATTGCATATAATAACAAGGCTGTAGCCAGGATTTTATAAATACTGAGGTCATGAATCCAGATTTCCCCAAAGAAATCTTTGACTGGCCACAAAAAACATAATTAATGAACCTTTATTTCCACTTAAGTCATTAGTTTAACTGTTCAAGTTACATTTTCTGTAAATTGTATCTCCCAAGATATATTTCTGTAGATAAAATATAAATCTTAATATAATATTTTAATGTGATTAAATTTTTTTTAACAGAAAATAATAAATTGAAAGATTTTAGTTCTAAAAAATCAACCATATGTAATTTGTTTGTAATGTCCAAAGCAACTTACAATAAATGCATTCAAAATCAGGAACAAGATCAAGGTAATTGCCAATTTTTAAAAAAGTAATTAAAAAACTGGAATTGTATTGGGGTTTTTGGGGTTTTTTTTGTCTTAGAAAATTGTAGAATATAAATCCTCTTCAAGTCATTAAAACCCCCAAATACCCCTGAAGTCACTGAGATTTTGCTCAGTAGCCCCTTTATATTAATGAAAAATGTTTGAATGGATTTTAAGACTCATTCCATCGTCTTTGTTGGATCCCAACCGACTTCACTGAAAGATAAAATGAATATTTACAGAACAGAATTGAGTTGCATCAGTTTATCATTGATCCTTCACTAAATCTAAGTTTTCAGTGACCACTAGCTAGTTTCAAACTAGTGATTTTCTAGATGTAAACTGAAGTAATGTGTTAATCAGTTGCTGTCAAATCAAAAGCAATCAGCTATGGAAACAGAAAGACACTATAGCATCTCAAACTGTAGCAGAACCTCCAAAAAGTACAGTTTTAGGTGCTGAATATTAAACTTAACTGTTCATGATTTTTAAATGCAAGTATGACTTTGTTTTCTTTATATGTGCATACATGGAAAAATATGTGTGTTTCAAGTATTCATGCAGTTCAGAATGGATTTACGTCGTAAAAAAGTGCTGAACAAAGCAAAATGTGTTTCATATTTTAGATTCAACAGTGGCTACTTTTAGGAATCTAAATATGAAACATGTTCTGGTTTCACATAATTTCAGATTTGTTATTTCATAGTTTTTATGTCTTCAGTATTGTTTTACAATGTAGAAAATAGTAAAAATGAAGAAAAACCTTTGAATCAGTCGGTTTGTCCAAACATTTGACTGGTTCTGTATTAGCAGGCTAACGTTAGCTTTGTTAGCTGGTTCAGTCAGCTATGAGTCAGTTACACCTGTTAATATTAGTGTAAATATTTACTAATCTCTTAATAAGAATTAGTTTATATGATGCAAACCATTATAATTGATGTGTAAATCTTATTATACGTTATAAATTAGCTAAATCTGAACTTTACTGGCTGCAGAAATGTGTGCACATGTGGAAAAAATCTGGACCAGAGCATACTGGTTCATACTGTGGTCCGTGTGTAGGTAAGGTGCTGGTCCACTGCACCGTGGGAGTGAGCCGCTCGGCCACGCTGGTGCTGGCCTACCTGATGATCAGACAGAACCTGACCCTGGTGGAAGCCATCAAAACAGTGAAAGACCACCGCGGCGTCATCCCCAACCGAGGTTTCCTTCGCCAGCTCAACGGCCTGGACGGCATCCTGAGAGAGAGTCGTAAGACGTCACCGCAGAGCTGAGAAACCCCCTCCCCCCCCCCCCCCCCCCCCGCAACACACACACAGCCTGAGGTAGCAGCAAGTCTGGTTACACCAAAGGAGGTAACGGGACCAAGATATGAGCAACCTGTCGGTTTCTGACACTGTGGCAGACTGAGATCAGTATCTTAATTAATTCTAATCATACGTATTTAGTCTTTTAGCCTCTGAAACAAATGAGCACCGAAGCTCATAATCTTTAAGATATGAAGGCCCACACATATGTTTAAGAATTAATTTGAATCAAATTTTATTTATCACAAATTTGCCTCTAAGAGCTTTACAATCTGTACAACATGTGACGACCTCTATCCTTAAGGCACGGTCACACCAGCACTTAAAATGGTGAAATTGTGCAACAAAGTCAAACGATTTCAACGCCACGATCGATGGATTCAATCACAGGGATAGATAAGTCTTTGAGGGAACAAGAGAGAGAGTTAATTTTCAGTTTTTAAGTTTTAAATCCTCACATTTGAGAAGCTGAAACAATTGTCAAAATTGTTGGCAGTTAATTTTCTGTCAATCGTCTTGGCTGTGATGTTCTTTGAGGGAACGGAAAGTCTAAAAGTGGGGAAGTTATCGTAGCTTATTGGTTGTGTTGCACCACTTTATGTGCTACTTTCTGGTGTGACCGGGCCAAGACTTTTGATTTTTATAATGAAAAACTCCCAGCAAAAAAAACAACAAACCCTTTAACAGGAAAAAAGTAAGAAACCTCAGAAGAGCAACAGAGGATGGATCCATCTTCCAGGATGGATTTACAAAATTATAATTGAACAGTTGAGAACAGTGGTTCCCAATCCTGGGTTTGAACCTCCAATGGTTAATCTGAGTGGTTACGAGATGACCGTAATTAATGTCTGCATCTCTAATATCAACTATCATGTCTCAAAATGGGAGCATCAGTTTTTGGGTGACCTACAGCTCAGAGACATATGATGAGAGTCCCAAGAAGGCATAACTGGGCTATAAAGGGTTGCAAGCCAGAATGGTTGGGAACCACTGGTTTAGAAGATATTTGCTCATTGAAAATCTCTTAATATACAAGAGTAAAACTTCAGACCATTCCAGTTAACCTGAAGCCTATTTATATTGCCACTGTACCAACAGCTACTAGAGAAACTACACTACAGAAAACTTAAAGCTTTCTGAACAGTTTTATCAGAATCAGTGTTTAATCTCTGGAGCATTTTTTTCTTAAAATATCTAGAAATTTGTCCGTGTGTATGTCTCAGATCACCGCGCTAGTATCAAGAAGATTCCAGCCTTGAGATTATCTGAATTATATTGGAAATAGATTAAATCTCTATGGCAGATGTTTGTTTTTTTTTAACTGTTTTGATTTAATGACAGTATTGCCACTGCCTCCTTGTACCACCAGTGTAATATCTTCAAATTATTACAAAAACCAGTCCAAAGATATTCAGTTTACAAAGATATAAAACAGTGAAAAGCAGCAAATCCTCACATTCGAGAAACTGGAACCGCTGAATATTTGACATATCACCTTGACAAATGACTTTAAAATGATTAATCTACTATCAAAATTGTTGACAATTTTCTGTCGATGAAATAATTGATTAATCAACTAATTGTTTCATCCCTAGTGCTACTGTTTTCTTATATAGTGATCAAGGTGCAGTGTTTTACAATGAAGTAAAAATATATATGTTGTTGTTGTTTTTTTTACAGTAAAATATAATTTAATCTGTATTTTTAGTTACATTTAAATCAATCTTATAAGAAGTTATGATGAAATTAGTTATTGTGTTTTCCATATTATAATGGTGGGATAACATAAAATAAAAACCATACTTATCATCATGTTTAGACCTTGATAGAGATTATTATTTTTTATTTGCATCTTTATAATAAGGAGCTCTGTGCTTAACTATCTTATCTTTGATTGATGGTTAATTCAATCGTCTTTTAAGAGAGTATTAACTGTCACTAAAAATACAGATTACAGAGGTACTTTTTCAGCCCTCAATAGTGTCTCCGGCTTCTTTTTAGGCTGCATACAGCTGCAACAGCCATCAACTTCCACCAACAAGCTATGTAGGGCAGCCTGTATGTCGCCTGAGAGGCAAAACACAGGGAAATATAGTCCACTAATTACTGGTTGCACCAGTTGTTGCTGCTCATTAAGCTTATTGCTCTGAGAGTATGGTAATATCTGGAGGCGACTCATATCTCTCATCTGGACTGTGGTGGCAGAACAGTAAGAGGATCATGTTTTAGATCAGATTTGAGTTAGAAAAAATCAACCTGAAACTATAAAACTAGAATTTTGAAAAGTAGAAATTACACCCTCGCTGTCTTTTGTAATGAATAGGAAATAAGATTCTCACTCAGTGATTTTTTCCCCATAGTTTCAGTCTTTGCAGGTCTTCCCTCGACTTACTCTTTTACATTCAGTAAGTGTCATTAAGTGCCCTGAAAAAGTTGCGCTCTAGTTGTAGCCCAGGTCTAAACCAGCACACTTATGTAGCCTGTTGGTTAGCATTACGTTGTTGTCACAGTCTGTACACAATTATTATCTGTGGAGGATTTGTGAATAGCAACATACAGTATACTGTATAATACGACTTTTATTTTCAATTGGGTGTCGAACAAGTTCAGTGTATTGTTTCGATCTGATGTATTTTAAATAATCACGGTCCTTGTTGATTTTTTATGGGATATCTTGAGTGTGATGAACTGAAATTCATCCAGTAGTCTACAGACTTACAATCTAAATGAGGTTATTACAGCTTCCAGTCTGGTGTATCACTTCAACTTTACAGTGTTAACTGTTCAGAGTAGCACTCTTAAAGGTGCAGTGTGTAGAATTTAGTAGCATCTAGTGGAACAGACTTGGTGGAAATGGAATATAATATTCATAAGTATGTTTTAATTAGTCTATTATGACCTGAAAATAAGAATCGTTGTGTTTTCGTTACCTTAGAATGAGCCCTTTATATCTACACAGAGTTGCACCGCCATGTTGCTACAGTAGCCCAGAACAGTCAAACCAAACACTGGATCTAGAGAGGGTCTTTCATGTTTTTTGTGAGTTTTGCAGCCACTGTAGGTTATCCTACATACTTGAAAGGGGAGGGGAGGAGTATTCAGTTGGTTGCAATCTGCATCCTCACCACTAGATATCACTAAATCCTACACACTGGTCCTTTAAGTGATAATGTAATATGCCAGCACAAGAGTTATTTAAAGTAGACATGCAGTGGGAGAAAAAAATACCACAAATGTGCCATTGCAAAAAGCTACAAACTGCCCAGAGGACAGGAGAGTGCACAGTGTTCAGTGCTGTACGCAAAGCTCTTTTGTCTTGGTGTTAAAATGAGGCTTTTTGTTCTCATGCTAGAGAAAAACAATAGACGATCCAATGCTGAAATATGAACCAGCTCTTCTAATACCCTTGTGTGTGTTATGATTACCTCAAGTATCATGTCTGAAACACAGTTTTTTTGTGATTTTGTCTGTGCTGTTTCAACAACACCATGATAAATTACAGAAGCAGGAAAATTAGTTGGGCGACTTTGCTCAGCCGGAATGTATATAAAAAGATGGATTTGTGGATTTGTACAGTCAGAAATGTAAACGAATAGTTCAACCGTTTTTGGAAATACACTTATTGAATTTTTTGCCGAGAATTAGATGAGAAGATCAATACCACTCTCAATTGCATGTTGGCATGCTAGTATGGACGTGAGGCGTGGTTGGGCGGTGGTTAGCTTAGCTTAGTTTAAAGACTGCAAGCAGGGGAAACAAGTAAGTCCAAAAGTAAAAAATACTTCTGCCAACACCTCTAAAGCTCACTAATTAACACATTATCTCGTTTGTTAAATTCACACACGAACAAATGTGTAAAAACTTGTCATAGTTGTTGTCAAACTTGTCAGCTAGCATGTGTAAGTAATTGTCAACTGTCAACTCTTCCCTATTTAATAAATGTTAATTGAATCTTTAATGATGTACAAGCTGAGAACAAAATGTCAGCGGGAGTAAACAACTCTTTAAAGTCAAAATAGAAATAAGCTCAGACAGCTATTGTGCCTGGCTAGTGCTAGCATGTTCCCGACTTGCTAGCATGTTAGCCGTTAACTCTTCAGCTATAATCGTTCACCAACTAGCTCTGCAAGCAGCCCCCGGCCACATTACCAAACCTCTAGCAACAACTATTTTAGGTTAATGTGTGGTTGAATTTGGCTACGTTACGACACAGTATGTCTGAGCTTTTACAGCACAAAACTCCTCGTAAATTAACTTTAGACATTTCTGTATGGATTTAACAAACTGAATAGCTAATTGCTATTGCTACAGCTTCACAAGGACAGAGAAAGAGGCTATTGCTGACTTATACCAAATATTACAAAGAGAAATACAAAGATATAACCCAGTTTCTTCACAACTTATCAGTTGTACAATTCCTAAATTTCTTTAAGGCTAACTTTCATTACTGCATTACAAAAGCAAGAGGATAATAGTTGATTATTTGCCAAACTCGAACTCGAACTTTAGGTGTTTTCTGGAGAGCTAATGCTGTGTTCACGTCAAATCGGAGTTATTGTGATTATGAGATTTCGACTTGTAAATGGAGTTCACGACAACTTCCAAGTCCTAATTATGATTAGATGTAGCAAATAGGGACGCCTCACATCAGCCAAACTGCGTCGTTCATGGTGATTTAACACAAATTTTATGGATATTGTGTGATAACGTGATCACTCGTCGGAAAAATGAGAATATTTTTCATCTACCCCCCTTCTCCCCTAAATTTGAACACTCCTTTGGACAGAGCAAGGCTAGCTGTTTCCCCCTGCTTCTAGTCTTTATGCTAAGCTAAGCTAATCACCTCCTGGCTCTAGCTCCATACTTAATGCACAGACGTGAGATTGGTACTGATGATCTCATCTCACTCTTGGAAGGAAAGCAAATAAGTGTATTTCCCAAATTGTCAAACTGTTCTTTTTGAGTGTGTTTTGCACTGTGGCCTTGGAAAGCAAGGCAGAGCAGCAAACAATCCAGACAAGACTATGTTGAGTCAATTTAGAGCTGATTTGTTTGCATTGCGTTTGACATTATGTATTAGAATATTTGCCTCATAGCTGGCGACTTGGGGACCAATGGATGACCCAAGGGGCCACATTAGACCCTTGTATCCCTATAGCATGAAAGATATTTTCATGAGGTCCTGGTTATTTGAAATTGGCACATTTTCTACAATATTTGGATTGAATTCTGAAGGTATGAAGTTACTCCCAAAGTACAGAATCAGCCCGTCAAAACTCCTCTCTTGTTACATGTCGTGTCAGGAAAACAGAGACTCCCTTTACTCTGTTACATATCACAGCGTCCTGTTGACAGCAGAATCTGCCTTTTTTTTCAGAAGCTTTCCTCAATCCGCTCAGTGAAAACACAGAGGAAACATTTATAAACTAGGGAACTATCCATGTGTCATTACTGGACAGGGCCTCTGTAACCATCATGATCTTTACCTTTGCTGTATTGGATCTGTATGTTTTGTATTTGTGGTTTTACTGTGCCGTGATTGGTTGTCGGTCTCAATTCCTGTTTATATTCTCTTATTAATATCTTTGTTTTCTTACAGAGACCTTTCTATAGGAATTATTTTCAATTTATTTTTGTATCACTCTCTTTGAGGTTCATTGAGGGAGAAACTGGCAAAGGAGATGTTGATGCCTTAATCTGTGTACTTCAAGTTGGTTTTTGGACTTTTGTTTCTATGTTTTTATCGTGAACAATACTGAGCATTGATAACTTTGTTTTGATAAATTCTGTACTTAATCAGAAATAATAAAAAAAACCTTCTCTCAGAGCTGTTGAACTGTATTTTATATTGTCTCATTTTTAATCATTTCCTTTTTATGTGTTTATTCAAGTCAGCAAGAAATTATTTTTTTATTGATGTTCAAAGTTCATGACCCTGACCTTGGAAACCGACAAAACAACCTCACCTCAAGGACCATTAGTAGCCGCTCCAAGGCTTTCAAGCATATCACATAACCTTCATCATCAGATAGAGTGTGCCCAGTGGTTTTGGGATTGTAGATAATCAAATTTCCATTTTTTTTTCTGAGCACATGAAGGACTTCTCGTCCATTTTGGCTCAGACGTTTCAAAGTTCATTCTTGACCTTAGAAACTGACAAAACAATCTCAGCTAAAGATCTATCAGTAGCTGCTCTGGAGCTTTCGATCATGACCTTCATCAGGAGGTAGAATTTACGAGTTATCTTGGATTTGTACATTTTCTAATTTAAAAAATGTTGAACACTTCAAAGACTTTTTGTCCATGTTGGCTTAAAAATGTAGCTTCAAAGTTTTTTCTTGACCTTGGAAACAGCAGCCTCCAGGTCCATTCAGTAGCTGTTCTGGAGCTTTCAACCATGAGCTTTATTAGCAGATTGCGTTTGTCAGTTGTCAAGGAAACATAAATGTTGATCACATGTTCTTAAAGTGCTCAGACATCTACAATTCAATGACAGCTGCTGAGGAATATCATGTGATATAATCAAAAGCTCCAGACGAGCTACTGAGTGAATCTTGAGAGTATTGTTCTAGTCATTCCTCCCTCGCTGCCGCATTTCCTTGATTACAGGGTTACAGCCTTTTTAGACTTAATTTCCCACTTTGTTATCCCTCTACTGCAGCTCAACAGGAAAACACTAATTTCATACCAAAAATAAGGAAACGTTGAAAGATATCTACTTGATTTGACTCATTTGGACGCTGAATCTTCATATTAGCTTCAGATAAACTTTTAAATACATTTTTGCACAGAAGGAGGACTGTGGATTTTGTCCTCCATCACTTCCATTGTAAGTGCATAATGAAGGGATCTTCTAATGGTCAGAATGAACAGGAGGAATGATTACAGCAAGAAAAACATGTTTCAATGTTCATTTGGGCTCCTGACTGTTGTTTTAAGAGTCTTCCAATCTGCCTCGTGTAGATTTCATTGAATCAACACTGAAAAAAAAACATCAGTTTCCCTGAATTTCTTTAATGCCAATAATGACCTCTAGTGGTAAAATGTGTCAACTGCAATGACAAAAAATATACTAGAGCACTTAATAAACACTCACTTTTTAATCCTCTTAGCAGTAACCCAATTCTAATGTTGTCATTATTTAATAACTCAACCTTTATTATCACTTTACAAACATTAAAACGACAGCTGATGTTTTCCAGGTGAGACTCAGAACTGGAATTTGTGGACATACACAAGACAAAAGCTTTCAAGTTGCTTTATTTACACCATCACCATCATATTACTCAGATTTTGTTAACAAATGCGGTCCATAAAGGACAGATTAGAAGGTACAAAATACAACACGATGGATATCAACACAGTGGACGAACGTTTTTAGAGGAGAGAGCAGGTTCGCTGGGTGTTTTTCTACTGATACTGCAGATAGACACCATTTTAAAAGATGAACTGGGATGTGCATGATAGAGGATACATCTAACAGGAGAACTGCAGCAGCTTTGTTGCACTATTAAAGTTGACCACAGTCAGCAATGACAACCTTGGCTTTCGGAGTGCCGCTCTTTGTGCCTTGCTTCTCTATCGCCTTGACAACATCAATGCCCTCCACGACGCTGCCAAACACCACGTGCTTCCCGTTGAGCCTGCAGAGGACAAGAGTTGATTAGTATGTGAGACGAACACCTGAAACAAACGGGAGCTGTGAATGCAAACAGCACACGGGTGAAGCTCTCACCAGTCGGTCGAAGCTGTGCAGATGAAGAACTGGGACCCGTTGGTGTTGGGCCCGGCGTTGGCCATGGACAGAGTCCCCATGCCTCCGTGCTTCAACTGGAAGTTCTCGTCAGGAAATTTCTCTCCGTAGATGGATTTGCCTCCAGTTCCATTGTGGTTGGTAAAGTCCCCACCCTGAAAAAACAATGAAAAACAACCATTTGACTCAACATATGTGGCAACAGCAACCAAACAACTTAAAGCACAGGTTCACAATTTCTCACATATGTCTTAAAACAACAGTCAGGTGTCCGTATGAACAGTGAAAGAGGTTTTCCTCGCTGTAATCATTCCTCCTGTTCATACTGGATATTAAAAGATCCTTCAAATGTGCTTTCAATGTAATCTGAAGCTCATATGAGGCTTCATATCAACTAGCATCAAATCCCCTCTTTGTGTTTCCTCAGACAGTTGTAAGTGCAATTATGAAGGGATCTTCTAATGAATGATTACAGCAAGAAAAACATGTTTTCATGTTCATTTGGGCTCCTGACTGACAGACAATAAAAAATTGCGAACAGCAAACAGGACAAATTCCTTGCCTTAACTGTACCTGGCACATGAATTTAGGGATGACGCGGTGAAACGTGGAGCCCTTGTAGCCGAAACCTTTCTCTCCGGTGCACAAAGCACGGAAATTTTCTGTAAAATAAAGACAGTTTGTCCTCAAAAAGCTGAAAAAAAGAAGTGTGTTTCATTTACATCTGGAATATGTATTACTAAATATTAGACAAGTATCACAACTTGTCCATATATACACATAGAAATAGCCTCAATCATCCAATCAGAGGACAACAGAAATTAGTTTAACTGAAGATTATTTTGTAAAATAAAGACAGTTGCATCCAACATCCAAAAATAAACCATAGGTTCAAATCTCCAGGTTATTCTCTCTTTCAGGGACCTCTTGAATACTTTATTTTTTTTCCATCAGTAAATGTCGTCCATCTCTGAAGCCAAACAGCTGATCTTTTCTTCTCCTCTGCTTTACATATTTAATAGAGTAACGCTGCTCGGGTTTCTCCTCGCAGACGAGACGAGAAACAGTCACGTTTAACTCCACGAAAATATAACTGGCTGTCAACTTCTCCAAATTTTAGGTTTAGAGTTCAATTCAGAGGGAAATATTGTACTTTTTTACTACATTTATTGAACAGCTATAAATACTAGTTGCAGATAAAGATTTTACGACCAACTCCAACAATAAAATGCTGCATACACATTAACACATCAGTATTAATAATCCAATAGTATTATAATATAATAGTATAACACTCACGCAGGTCATTCTCCTGCATCATGTGTACTTTTACTGTTATTTTAAGTATGTGTTGCTAATAATACTTGTGTACTTTTACTTGTAATGGAGTATATTTATATTGCAGTATTGCTACTTTTACATAAGTAGAAAATCTGAATATCTCCTCCACTGCTGCACTTCTTTTAAGATTAGAAAAATACATTTTAGTGTTACGTAAATCTAGTTTTAAGTGCTTAAAATTCATAACTATATAAAAAATATAAGCATAAATATCAAATTTTCAGCCTTGCCAGGAAATTTAATGATCTGGGGACCTTATGAAAGTGTCTCTTGGGCCTGATCTGGCCCCCGGACCAGTAGTTTGAGACCCCTGCTGTAGAGAATAGGAACATTTATAACATGCATGAGGAGAAGCATCAGTTTGGCTTTGTGTCTGTCTGTTACATGAAGGTTTATGTGTCAGAACAACAAATATCCTTCTCACGCTCTTATATAAAACTGTCATGAGGTGGAAACAGAGATTTCCTGCTTCTTCTCCTTATTATTAACCGTATCATCATCAGCAGCTGCATGTCTCCTCCTCGTATCACTGTTTACACTCACACTCAGCCGTGGGAGTGGCTGTTCTTTGGGCTCTCTCGACGGATGCGCTCACACTCTGAGTCACCACCAACAGCCTCGACCCATATTTAGAATAAATTCTCAGCGGAGGATTCATGGGGACAAATAGTTTCTCCAAACAAACATGAATCCATTTGTGGAAAAAGTCGGAGCAGCTGTGAGGTTGATGCCATACGCAGGGAACTTAAAAGCTTAACAATCCTGCCATCAGATATTATAAACACATTTGTATGTAATATTAAATCCCTGTGTTTAGTTGTTAATATTTTGGATTTGTGATGAGTAAATTTCATAGTTATAAGTCAAAATCCTCCAAATCTTTCTGGAACATAAATTGTGAACTTAAATCTTTCTCCTTATTGTTAAAGCTTACCTACCAGCAGTCTTTGGGACCACATCAGCCCGCAGCTGCAAATATACAAACATTTCAATTAGTGAAGAAGAAACTAAAGAAGTGGGAGGCAACTGGACACATAATGCACATAAACAACAGAGGAGTCAGGGACACAATGAGAGCATAAATCTGTGGAAACAAGATGTCTGGGACAAAACAAGCACATTCATATTAATATCAGCTGATTGAACTAACTAAGACTTTAGGCCTAAAGGTCCCATAATGTCTGGGACATATTGTGTTCATCTAAGAGGGCATAAGCTGTCAAATAAGCTGCATGTCCAGTGTTTTACAGCCTGACCTGCCCACTACAGTCTAACTGCTGCACTGCTGCACTGCTGCTGCTGCTGCTGGGCGTTCCCATCATCATCCTGCAGGACATCTGGTTGATTTAACTGCTGTTATGTTGCATTTATCCAATTAGACACATTATAAGAAGATAAAACAGATCTTGAGATATATATATAAAAAAAATATGTTCAAATGGAAGCTGCAGGGAGAACAGTCTGTCACAGCTGCAGGCCGTTTGCAAAGCGCACAGATGGACATAAAAGATATTTTTTTGCTATTTTAAACCTTTAAATTGACAAATAAATAAAAGGAAGTGACACATAAGAGAGTAAATAGTGTGAGATTTATCTTACCTCCATTACAATCCTGCCTGCGTTGGCGCCATCCACAGTAATGTCAAAGAAAACTCTGGGGTTTCCCATGTTTGGAGACGCGTTTGTGATGTTTTAGCGGTGAAAACGCACTTTACAGACAACGCTGAGTCTATTTAGGTTCCGTATTTATATGGGGCTACGCGCCGGTGACGTAAGAGCTGAGGAGAGCCAATCACAGCCACGTCCTTCTAAAAAAAGCTCAAGAACGGGCCAATAGGAATGAAGGAAGGCGGGGCTTAGCTGTCAGAAGCTGTACTACCGGCGTTAGATATGTAGTTTAAATGAGTTTTTTTCTGTCAAAAAGGTGGAAATAAAACGAGTCGTGTATTTATACAGTTTGTCTGCTGTCGAGAGTATTTCTACCCACGATTTATAACTATATTTTTACTTAAAGAACATTTTTAAACTATCTGACAGCAGTGGTGGAAAGTAACTAAGTACATTTACTCAAGTACTGTATTTAAGCACAATTTGTAGTAATATACTTAAATATTTCCATTTCATGTGTTATGTTAATTACACTTCTACTCCATCCAAGTACATCTCTGGAGGATAATGTTGTACTCTTTACTACATTATTTATTAAACATTTGCAGTTACTTTGCAGAGGAAGTTATTTTATACAAAACATTGTCTGCTCTTATGACTACTTTTTATTTAAAGAACATTTATAAACTGGTAGGTTTCCCATCTGTCAGAGGTGGTGGAAAGTAACTACATACATTCACTCAAGTACTGTAATTAAGCACAATTTGTAGTACTATACTAGAGTATTTCCATTTCATGTTTTGTTAGTTGACACTTCTACTCCATCTAAGTACATCTCTGAGGATAATGTTGTACTTTTCACTCCACTACATTTATTATTGAAGTTATTATACTGTGTACAAAACCTATAATTAGTTTATAAAATACAATATATCGTTAGAGGTTAATGTTCCACCTCAACGAGCTGCAACATAAAATGCTAAAAACTCCAAACATTTAAATATCTATCTGACTTTGTGCAGCGTAAAAGTTGTATTTTCAGATTGGAAAACTTGACCTTTAATAGGTTATTTTGATTCAAATCACATGAATTCAAATAGATGACTTTTAAAGGAAAATATTTCAATTCAATGCTCTTAATTCATAGTTTCAGCGGTACGGAGCCCTAAAGCTGTCAAAAAAACTGAAGCGTGCGCATGTGTTAAAAATAATAATTCATGCTGACAAATTACTTCATTTGTGCTCTTAATTTAATGTCATCATATATTTAGAAGAGGAGAGCTCTTCTAGCAGAGGGCAGTGAACGCTTCCGACATGGAAAACTCAGTCACCCGGGAGTTTGAAGACGACGTCAAAGAAGACATTTAGTTTTTATGAACAGGATGACATCTGCAGCATCATCTAAATTTTTACAGTAAAAATTATCCTGTAAAATACGTTTAAGGGATCTAAAAAGGTAAAACAATGTCGTGTTTAACCCGCCAAAACCTGAATATCTCAGTCCAAGATCAGATTAAATCCAAGCAAAAATGTAAAATTTACATGTAAAACACTAATAACATGTAAATTTGGTGTTTGGTGGTAAATTGATAAATCATGCGCACAAATTATTAATTTAAGAGCAAAAATTGTGCACATTAATACATTTTTTCTTCTTCTCTATGACACCTCCCGGGCTCCATACAGTCCTGTTTACGTTTCACAAATATTAGTCCTTTCTTGGCTTCCATACAAAGACATCTGACATCACGACTCGGCTTCAGAGCCTCCAAAACAAACTCTTTCTGTCAAATAAAGTGATTTTAATTCTGATTCAGAGTTTCAGGAAAGGGACAAAGTAACTGTAGGTACAATGACGATTATGATTAAAAAATAAATAGAAAATAATGGCAATTACAATGTGTTACAAAATATGTCGAATAGTTTACATATTAAAAAACTTTTTTTTTCTTCTTCTAGCAAATTTGCAGTTAAATAGTCCATAATTTCCAAATATAACATTATTGTGTTGTTCAATTGGCAAAGAACATTATTTATTGTTGCCTCGTCAAGGCAATGTTGGACCACAAAGGGTTCAGTCGGAAAATCATTCATAGAAAAAATCGTCAGCTTCAAAAAGTGGTAAAAGTAAATAATTTCAATCTCGGCATCTTTAACTGCATTACACAATGTCAGCTGACTGTTTTTATGTCACACATACATTTGTATGATCTCAGGTTTGGTTTTTTTTTTGTTTTTTTTTACAATTGCTTTATAGTTTTCTAACATACAGTATGTATACAGTGCCAACGATGATCCATTATCCAACTAATAACATTAAAATTACCATGATTAACAATTCATTTTGATACACACACGTTCTCTAATGAAAACAGCTGATTATACAGTACATAAACCCGTGTCATGATGGGTTATACATGTCAAACAATTTTTAAAAACATACAAATAGCTTTTCGAAATGGCAGAAAATGCCATGACACACAGCTGTACGCATTTACAGTATGCTTGAAAAAACCCCGGAGAGGGTAAACCGACAGAGGGGGGGGAAGGTGGGAGTTTTTTATTTTATACATTTCACAGTGCTGAAGGATGTCGGAGACACGATGAACCTCAGCGCTCTCCCGTCTTCAGGTATTAAACATGTCTATTGTACATGTGGGACCTTTATTTTTTTTTGTTTAACTTGTTTACTGTGTGACGAACTCGCCCGCGGATTGTTTTACTCCTGATCCGACCGATCAGTACAAAGAAATAAAAGATTTGACTCACTTTTTTTTTACTTGCCCTTATCTTACATAATTATTGTTTTATGTATTAAAGAAAAAGTCTGATGAGATTCTCTGTTTTTCTTATCGTCAACAAATCCAATGAAAAGATCTTTAACATTAAAATGGATCTACTTACAAGTACTGTAATGTGGATTCATACGCCGCTAAAAATAGTCCCCAACAAATGTTCCTTCTATTTGAGTACTTAAAAACAACAGTTACCAGCTGTTTTAGGAAATTAATGAGCCTTTTTTTGAATATGAAACTATATATTTGTGAAGTGTTTTTAAAAAGACTAACACAGTGTTGGTTTTTAGTCTTTTCATGGGATTTGTTGACAATAAGAGAAATATAGAACATCAGCAGCCTTTTCCTTGTGGTTCCCAAACTTGAATTGGGGAAGGGGGCTACGAGCAAAACATGGAGAAGTTTGTAAAAAGGACAGTCAATGAATCACCTCTGACTGCTCCAAACATCAAAAACAAAGACAATCTGATGAGGCTTGATGCAGACCGTTGGGTAAATCATGTGTCTGAATTTTTCCTCACACATCCTGGTCAGAACCGATTAAGAACTCATAAGGTTTTCTTTACGACAGGCTGTCTAATAACCACCGAGCGACCTCACGATGTGATGAAGAGAGTTAAATCATTGTCTCTTTATTGATTTAGTTACTAAACGGCAGCATCAGCTCCTACTTTATCAAATATGTGTGTGATGTCGTGTCTCTGATGTTTCTCCCTGAAGCCTAACGTTTGATAAAAATGTAATAACTTTTAATAATAAAGCTCAAGATAGATGTCTAGTCTTTATGCTAAGCTAAGCTAACCGTTTCCTGTCTCTAGCTACATACTTAAAGATGCCCTGTGGAGTTTTTCTTATAACCAAACAAAAGTTATGTTTACATTCAGCGATACTCATCAAAATGCATTGTGTGTACTGTGTCTAATAATTTCCTTCCTTGTAAAACAAATAAAACAACAAATTAGAGGACGAAAAAACTCCACAGGGTAACTTTAACTGGCAGCGAAGAAAGCCAAGAAGAAAGAAAGCCAATATTTCCCAAATTAAATTTCCTTTAAGACAAATAATTTAATTCAAAACGGGGTCAAGACATCATTCCTGTAGTATGAAAATCACTCGTTACTCTCGTTTTTGTAGTAAAATGTTACAAACAGGAAAGGACGTGTGTGTTTGTAAATGTGAAAGATCTGCAAAGGACAGGAAAAAGTTTGGGAACCACTGTGATAAAAGTGTCCGTAAACTCCTCGAAAACACATCCAAGCTTCTGTTATCGCCCACGTCAACTAATGAAAAATCTATAAATACGGAATCCTTCAGCCTGTGATTTGTGCTATAGTTTAAAAATGCTGGTCTGCAGAGTCAGTGCCTGTGTGCTGAAATAGTCTTCATACTCAACAGAGAGTGTTCCTTCTTCTTCTACACTGTACTGAATCAACTTCAAGGTACAGCAGGAAATGTCAACATGACAAAGATACACAAAAACACACACACAAAAAAAACACACACACACTCACTCACACGCATTTATGTACACACACACACTCACACACACACACACACACACACATAGAAGTAGTGGGTGACAACAGAGACGGTGCTGTCTTCAACAGATGTGGGCAGAGTTACAGCGAACAGAGAAACAACAGACTGGACAGAAAAGATGGCTGAAAGCGTTTGAAAGGTTGTCAGTTGTTCTCGAACAGCGACAGCAGGTCGTCGCTGCTGTTGTTGGGAAGGTCGGGGGGGCCCAGGTACGACAGCAGCTCGTCCGGGTTGGTCAGTTCAGGAAGAAGCTTGATGACAGCCAAAAAAAGGAAAAACAGAGGAAGAGAAATTAGTTTCTTAAAGTTTCTGAAAACGCAAAGTTTTCAGTTTTAAAAGTTTGGTTTTCTCAAAATTTGAAGAATCACACGTCAGATTTCTGTAGAGCGCCAACGGAGGAGGAAAGATAAAACACATTTATCAAGAAACTCACTCCTACTTTCAGTGAAGTGTAAGAATAACCTTTAAGAGCAGCTCTCAAGTGATCACATGATTCATCACATGTACGCTCAGAGCAGCCAATCAGAGACAAGGATGTCATCACGTAACATCTGCGAGGGTTCGAGGTGATAAACGTGACCCTGTAACTCATTTCTAAAATGTTTCTCAACAGAACCGATGTTGGCAAATTATGTACATGTGCAGCATCATAACAAATATGGTCAGAATGTGCAATAAAATCTTCCCGCTGATAAACACTGTTAATACAGTTTTATATTCACATTAAGCTCTAAACTGAGGATCGTCTAGTTGTAGGTGGAAAAAACTGACTTTGCAGATTAAAATTAAATCCAAATTACTCAAGCTGTGCACATCAGATCTAACTAATGTCTTCTAGCGCTGCAACTAATTATTATTTTCATAATCGATTAATCTGTCAGTTATTTTCTCGATTAACTGATTAGTTGTTTGGTCCATAAAATGGTGAAAACTATTGATCAGTGTTTCCAAAAGAAACACTGATTGATTGATTTTGTCCACAACTCAAAGATATTCAGTTTACTGTCATAGAGACTAAAGAAACCAGAAAATATTCACATTTAAGAAGCTGGAATCAGAGAATTTGGACATTTTTTACTTAAAAAAAATGACTCAAAACAATTAATTGACTATAAAAATAGCTGGTGATTAATTTAATAGTTGACAAGTAATCGATTAATTGTTGCAGCTCTAATATCTTCAAAGATAAATATGGTAGATATTATTATTTCTATAACACGGTCACGTCCATATTGCTGTGGATGATGGTGATAAATGAGTCTACAGGTCTGAACATTCAGATTCAGCCTCACAGTTTACTTTAATATCTCCAGTAGTGATTAACATGTGAAATAAACAACAATAAATTATACTTATAATGTAAAAACACAAAATAGGGATGAAATTTCAGGAAACTGGTTTAAATGGAAACAAAAACAAAACCAAACTGGAGCAGAAAATAAATTCTGCTGCTGTTGACAAACCTCTGGAGCTCTCATTAAACTTTAAGAGTATTTTTAAGAAGTTTTAAGAAGTTTGATAATTAGCTTTTACTCTTTAGTTCGCAAGTAAAACTAAAATTGAAAGACTTTTTTTTCACTTGAGTCCAAAATGTTACTTTAATCAGTTTGATAAACACGAGCTCTGGACTGAGGAACGCAGGAACAGAGTCGTGTGTATATATTTACATAACTGATCACATGATCAACAGGATTCCACTCACATCTAACGAATGATCGGCTCCGTCTCCTCCGGGCGCTCCCGGGCCTCCCAGACCGAAGGAGCCGTCGGCCTGCAGCCGTGAATTCTGGGTATTGGCGTTTCGCGGTGGCAGCGGGCTGCCGGCGTCACCGAGACTCTGGTTACCATGAACCCCTGAGCCACCGTGCTGCTGGAGGAGGCTGTGGGAGTGTTCCAGACGCCCAGAATGAGGCCCCTGAAGGCGAGGGAAGAGACACACAGAAACAAACAGCCGAAGCTTTATTTCACGACATTTTCACTTTAAATTCACTGTGAGCGAAACACGTGAGGTGTAATCTTCACCACGTTTGCTTCCGAGGCCGAACGCCAGAAGCGTGTGACAGTAGAGGACGAACACTTTGTTCTTCCTCTAACAAACCTTCAGCAGACAGCCGAGCAGCTGCGTGCGACAGGTGGTATGTGGTTTAGTGGTTCGGTATGTGTGTGAGCCGATATATATTCTCAACGCTGTCTCCTTCAGGTTCAGTTAAAGGCTCTCAACTCGACTCACAAGCCAGAAGGAAAAGACAGTCAGTGGTGTGTAACGCTGACTAAAAGGCCCCTTCACACCCTGTGAATGTTGGGTTTTCCAGGACAAAATATGAAAGAAATGTGATGAAATCTTTGATAAGGATTTGAACCCTTTTTAAACGCTAAACCTTTGGTTCTCAACCTTTTCTGAACCAGCGCCCCCCTTATCCGTTATCCAGGACCCTTACCTCCCTTCCATCAATTAAAATGTGAGCTAATTGTCTCCCCTGAATATTAATGTTGATTATTATTCTGTGTTACTTCATTAAAAATCATCTCATTAGATGCCAAATAACTGATTTATTTAACTGGACAGTTGGAATATCATTATCATCAGTTTCCCATGTGAATAAAAATTATATTTCTGAGTGTTAAACAAATGCAACGGTTAGAAATCTGACAGTTTTTACAGCTTTAATTAGGTCTTGTTATCGATCATGAACAGCAGCCAATCAGAAAGCTTTCTTATCAATTGTTCCAACAGAAAACAAGGGCAGCCTACTGATGAAAAAAACGCAGGAAAACCCTGAAGTCTAATGATAAAAATGTGAAAATGTGCATTTGAATGTTGGACTAAACTGGTGTTAAAAACAGACACCAAGAACCTCAACACCCCCCTTTCAAAAATATAACTTCCTGTGCCCCCCGACGTTCTCTGAATCACCCCCGTTGATAAAACGCTACACTAAACAGTCAAATTACATTTATTGTTATTTACTAAAGAACCACACGGAGAAGAAATGAGAAGAAAAGCGGCACAGCTGTAAATGTTTGTGTGAAAACATCAGTTTTCACATCACAGATGATAAACAACGGCACTAAAACACAGATTTAACAGATAAAATATGAGACTCTGTTATAGGAGCTCAGTGTAAATATTCTGAGTCGAGGACAGACTTGATCGATTTTTTATCCATTTATAGAAATATTTCTTCAGAGGAGTTTAAAAGTTTTACCAAATGTTATTCAATCACTGATCTTTTTTGTTGAGCTGACGACTTCGGGCTATTCAAGTTTCATAAGAGCTCGACATCAGGTCTTATTTAGCAGCAAATAAACAGCGTCTAGGCTCGTTTACATCTGTAGTCTTTATAAGTACTCGGCTAAATTGAAAAATTGCAGTGGAACAATACTGATGGTAATCTGCAACAGGCTTAGTAAAGATCTGAGCAAAACTAGCAGCTCTGTGAGGCTGCACACAATGACACACTGATGATAAGTAGCTGTAATGTTACAGTCATTTCCCAAAACAGCTGGGCAGGAGGAAATGGCGCATTTCTTTGTATTGACTATTTTCAACTGCGGATGAATCCACATTTGGTGTTTTAGTGAGTATTTCTGGCCGCAGGAAGGTGTGTGTGGGATTGAGTGTTCATCCACAGTGTTTCCCCTCTAACTGTACAGACCTGGCAGACCACCAGGCCGACGAGAACCCCCGCCAGGCTAAAATAAATCTTTCCTTAATACCAAAAATAAAGCCAAATATCCATTCATTTGGAAATCAATAGCATTTGGGGGTGTCTCTGTGCAGCGCTGTTCCAGAACGTGAGTCAACCTCTTTGTTGTTGCCTTGGAAACTCTTAGTAGGGTAGCTCCCTTAAAGGAACAGGGCAGTGCGTAATGTGTGTGCGTATCGAGTGTGCGGTTGAGGAAGTGGCAGAAAAGTGGCGGTGGATGTGAGCAGAGCAGAGGAAAAGATTAGCAGTAAGTTGTCAGTCTGGTAGTTGATGTACAGTAGAGACTGCTGTGTGTCAGTTAATAAATGCTGCAGCTTGTCAAGACCAAGAAAAGTCACGTCTGTTGTTTCCTCAACTGCTGGAAAAGTGAAGGGCGTTAGCTCCAAAGTTAGCCACAACGGGTTAGCCTAATCGTCAACCTCGGGGAAACACTGATTCATGTTTTTTTTTAAATAGTTTTTTCACAGAGGAATAAGATATATCAGACCTTGGATACACACTAGTAGATCAGTTTATTGTTGGTTTTGGTCTTTTTATGGGATGTAGGGGAACGAGGGTCAGGTAACTGTGACCTGAATCGATGCCAAACATGTCAGTCCACCGAACCAAAACAGGAGACATCTGGAAATATTAGGAAAGAGGTGGAATACCATTTGGTAAAAGTCCAAAGAAATGAAATTGAGTAATGTCCCAAATTCTTCTTTAGAATTTGAGGGTGCCAAAGAGTCTGGCAAAAACGGGATGAGACTTGTCACGCAGTACGAACACATACAGCCTGTCTTCAGTATGAAAAGGCATGTCACGTTCTTTAATGTTGGAATTTTGTCTGCCTACGTTGTCTGACACCTTCTGTCTCGACCATCTGATTCCTCTGTCGTCCACCTCTTTTTGCTACAACGGGGATTTTTTTGGTGATTAAAAAAAAAAAAAAAAAAGAATATCAGAAACATCCTTTGGTGTTTCCTCTTCTGATCCGATCAACAAGCCTCTCCTTCTCATTCAGGCGATGTGTGCCTCAGTTTGAGTTACGTAACAGTTACGTCTAACTCTGGCTCTGTATGTGAAGTAAACTCTGCCTTCTGGCTGTGGTCTATTCATACTCTGGCTGTCATTGATGCTTACTCAACCATTAAAGGAAAATGTCCTGAGCGAACAGAAAAGGCTCTGAGCCTGATCTTTGTGACTGCGGCCGGAGGCGACGTCAAGAAAAACAAGAAGAGTATGTTCCTGCGTGTTTGCTCGGACTCGAATGATGTAAGAAGAGGGTTTAAAAGGTGTTTCGGTCTAACCTGGTCAGACTGGTAGGACAGTGGAGGAGGTGGTCCAGAAGAGGAATACTCTCCTAGTGTCGGGGTGCCAGGAGTGTTGGGGAAGTCTGTGAATCCCGTTTGGCTGGAGAAGCCCTGGCTCCCTACAGGACCAAAATAAAACAAATATTACAGAAATATCACAGTCAGCACATAAAAACAGGTCAGTATACACTTTTTTTTTCTCCTCCTGGATAATGGTGACCAGTGCAGCGCAGAGAGAAAAGAGCTTCCAGCTGTGGAGTTTAATAACAATACGACACAGGGAGGGGAGGGTAGTCTTAGAAATATCGTTCTGGGTCACCTCCCATCTAAGAGCAGATGATCTGACTGAGCTTCACAGTGATTGTGTACTGTATGTGTATATATATACATACACTACAGGAGGTAGAGCGGGTCGTCCACTAATCGGAAGATCTGCGGTTCGATTTCCCGGCTCCTTCAGTCCCCAAAGTGTCCTTGGGCAAGATACTGAATCCCAAATTGCTCCTGAAGGCTGAGTCATCAGTGTGTGAATGTGTGTGAATGATTAGAAACTCTTCCTGAGGAGCAGTTTGACACCTTGTATGGAAGCCTCCGCCATCAGCGTATGAATGTGTGTGTGTGTGTGTGAATGTGTGTAGTGTAAAAGCACTTTGAGAGGTCGGAAGACTAGAAAGGCGCTATGTAAGTAGAGTCAATTTACCATCTACACACATTATCTATAGTAAACGTCTTAAAGCCCTAGAAAACTTGCTTTCAAACCAACAGTTTTTCTCTATTAAATAAATATTGAACAGATTGTAGACAATAATTAAATTAAAGTTATCACAGAGTTATTGTTTATTGAGATTTCAACACTTAAAAACTTGGGTTAGGGTTAGGGGTTAGGGCTAGGGTGGGTTAGGATGGGTTAGGGTGGGTTAGAGTTAGGGGTTAGGGCTAGGGTGGGTTAGGGCTAGGGTGGGTTAGGGCTAGGGTGGGTTAGGGGTTAGGGCTGGGGTGGGTTAGGGTTAGGGCTAGGGTGGGCTAGGGTTAGGGCTAGGGTGGGTTAGGGGTTAGGGCTAGGGTGGGTTAGGGTTAGGGCTAGGGTGGGCTAGGGTTAGGATGAGTTAGGGTAGGGTTATGGGGTAGGGCTAGGGTGGGTTAGGGTTGGTTAGGGTTAGGATTGGTTGGGGTTAGGGTTAGGGCTAGGGGTTAGGGCTAGGGTGGGTTAGGGTTAGGGCTAGGGTGGGTTAGGGCTAGGGTGGGTTAGGGTTAGGGTTGGTTGGGGTTAGGGTTGGTTAGGGTTAGGGTGGGTTAGGGTTAGGGGTTAGGGCTAGGGTGGGTTAGGGCTAGGGTGGGTTAGGGTTAGGGTTGGTTGGGGTTAGGGTTGGTTAGGGTTAGGGTGGGTTAGGGTTAGGGGTTAGGGCTAGGGTTAGGGCTAGGGTGGGTTAGGGTTGGTTAGGGTTAGGGTTGGTTAGGGTTAGGGTGGGTTAGGGTGGTTTCATCAATAAAATGAAATAAAATGATCACCAGTAGCTGTAGTTTAAAAATACACTATTTACAATGAAAAGTAGCTAAAGCCTGCTTAAAAAGTCAGACTTTTAAAGTCTCATTTGCATATCTGTGATATCATGACATAAGTATTTATATACTGTAAAAGTTTTTTAAAAAATTTAATTAAACAGTTTCCAGATTCTACTTTGTTTGTCTGTCTTGCTAACGCTAGCTAGCAGCAGTCTGCAGGTATCAGACCCGTCTGCTCTGTCTGTGCTGAAACTGATTATTAAACTGGATACACGGAACGTGGTTCTGACAGTCAATAGCTGTGTGAGAAAACCTGTATTTTATGCGCAATGATGACAGTCTTACAGGTGATGCAGGTCTTTCATTATTAAAGCACAACTGTCTAAAAAAAATATGATGTTTCAATCCAGCATTTTGCAGAGAAACAAAAAAATCATGAATCCACCCCAAAGCTTGAAAATCGAGATTTCATTTTCATTCAAGGGTCTTAAAAGCTGCTACATCCAGTGAGAAAGTCTCTACGTCGGCGGCAGCAGCTCTCTTTCATCCTGACAGTTTCCCTCCTCAGTCCTACCTGGCCTGTTGTAGTCGGGGGTGTTCCTGCCCCCTGCTGTCAGACTCTGGTAAGGAGAGGACGCCGGACCCAGAGCGGCGATCATTTCCATCACGTTGGGCAGGACCATGTGACTCGGGCTGACTGTGCGGCAGCGTTTCAGCACCGGACCGTCAGGCTCCTCTTTTATGTGTAGATCCGGTTTGATGGGTACCGGCCTCCAGCCGCACACCGGGTCTATGGTGATCTCCTCATAGTCAGAACTGAAGAAAGACGAGAGAATAACTTTTAAAAAAAAGAGTACCTGGACGTTAAATAAAGAAAGATACAAACAGATACATCAGATTCACATCAACAGTTACTTTACTTACTTCTGGATGTAGACGAGAATCCCGAGCATGTACTGGTCCACCTCCAGCCCCTCTAGCAAAGCTGTTTTACTGTGAACCAGAGGAGAAAACTTGCTGGTGAAATATTATGCAAAGCAGAGTGGATTTTGATGCTAAAGCCCATTTCATGCACCTCGTTATGTAAATACAACGACAATTTAACATGTCGTTCATGTCTGAATAAACATCCAAAAAGTGCTGATAACATTTTTTTCAACAAGGCAAAAGTCTGAATTAAATGCCATCAGATTCATTTAAAAAAGAAAAACAACAGCAGCACAACATTAAATACACATTTAGATCTGCATTATTAAAAGCAATATGATACGTTTATCACCCTGTTATTATCTCGTACGCACAAACAAAAACAACAACAATCTAATAAACCATGAAACACTGTTGTACTCAGAGAGTAAAAACTGATTTTCATTCTGCAGGTTTTGTGAGATATGAGCTGTTTGTTGGGATGTTTCATATATATATTTACTGCCTGTGTTACTGGTCCTGTTTTCAGCTGCATCAAGTACAGTTGGCTTTTATTTATTAATTGACTGAGTGTATTAATATAAAAGTATTGTGCAAAAGTTTAAAGCACTTCAGATGTTTAGATTCTTATCAATAATGTAACATCATCAGGGACACAGCATGAAAACAACCCCAAACATCCAGCCAGAGTCATAAAGGACTATGTTCAGCGAGTGTTACTGCTGTTTTGGCAGTTTGTTTTTTTTATATGTTGTCTGCTGTGAGCTGTTTGATTTGTGTATCTTTTGTAATTGTGCGTGAGCAACCAAACTAGTTTCCCTTCCAGGCTAATCAAATTATCCATCAATCTACAGAGGAGGAAAAAAAAAAACAAAGTAAAACAGAGGAGTAATCAGAGCAGCTTTCTCTCTGTTTCCTATTAATATCCAGCTGAACGCTTCACATAAAACATGTGAGCAACAGAAACTAGAGAGAGTTCCAACTAAACGTCTTGTTGTTCTTTGCTTTTGCACTGTTAGACTCTCGAATGCTCATAATGGACAAAAAAAAGCAATCTGTCACTGATTCAGCCTGCGAGAAAACAGAAAACACTCTCCTTCCTTCATATCATTACTGGACGTCATCCTGGACTCGACCCTCTCCTTCCAGTCACACATCAAATCCGCCTTTTTCCACCTAAAGAACATCTCCCAACACCGGCCGTCAGTCTCCAACACCGTTGCCCAGACCTTGATCCATGGCTTCATCTCGAATCGTCCGGACTCTTGCAATGGAGTCCTGTTCTGGGTACCCAGTAAAACCCTGGACAGGCTCCAATATGTCCAGAACTCCACTGTCAGGGTTCTTACCCACACCGAACCCTGGCAGCACATCACCCCCACTCTCATTCACCTACACTGGCTCCCTGTGACAAATCCCTCCACTCCCTGGCCCCCCCAGTACCTTTCAGACCTCCTCCACCAACACACACCTTCCCTTATATATATATATATATATATATATATTCCATGTCTGAAAAGAGTTTAAAAAGGTGCAATGAATCCTTGATACGTACTTGCAGACAGGACATCTCCAGGTTCCTCTTTCACAATTAAGTTGCAAGTAGGACTCCAAGTCAAAACACTGTAAAAACACAGAAATCAGTGTGAGAGAAGTGATGTGCATGAACAGATGTTTAAGTGCATGTGTGTGAGTGAGTGTGTGTGTGTTTGAGACCGACCTGTATGTGTCTGCAGTCGTGACCTCTGGCCGGCAGCTGGATTCGTCTGAATGTGATCGGACACTTCAGAGAAACTTTGATGGCCGTCTGCTCTACTCCGTCCTCTCCGTTCAGACCGGGGGTCCCGGGGATTGTCCCGCTACTGAAATTTCTCTTTACTGAAACAAAAGACAATAAGAAGGAAACATAATTATCTCACTGATTGATGAAAAATGTAATTCTGAACAACTCAGAGCATCTTCTGACAGGTCTCAGTAACGATCTGAACAGTTTCACATCAGTCGTTCCCAAACTTTTAAAACTTTTTTTTTAACCTCAGTACTTTGTAAGAAAGGGATGCTGATAACGTTGCTTTATATACATGGTATCTATGGTGATTTTTTAGTCACATGACTGATCAAAACAGCCGAAAACGTTTGGTGAATAAGACGCGGTGCACTAGAGATGGGTTGTGCGATGGACTTGCATTGAAAATCACTCTGGTCTGCAGAGTCGGACATTATTTTTCATGTATAACAGAGATACTATTAGTCAATTAACTGATTAGTCGATCGACAGAAAAATAATCATTAACAATTTTTCCAAGGAAAAACCGTTTCCTGTGAGGTGTTTCATATCACTGTAAGTTGAATCTCGTTGGGTTTTGGACTTTTGGTCAAACAGAACAAGTTATCTGAGACTCTAGGAGACTGTTTCACTGTGTTCCAACATTTTGTAGACTAAACGATTAATCGAAAAAATGGTTTGATAATGAAAATAATTGTACCACAAGCGGCAAAACCCATCACTTTAACTTCACTTTAATCATCATGTGACCTGAGTCGAAGGAACTATTTTTGGCACAGCGTTGAAAAGAACGACATATAAGCAGATATAACATATTACACAATAAATAATAATCACAATATTCCTGGATGATGAAGAGCTGCATGTAACAGCATGTAAGACGCAGGAAATACAGATTAAGAGGCAGAATTCAGAGTCTTTATTGAAACAGGAAAGAAAAAGCTGTTTTTAAACCTGGTTGTTCTGATGGTCGGAGGCCTGTAGCGCCTCCAGGAGGACGGAGGTTGATACAGATAATAAGCAGGACGATATTTCTTTTGTCAGCTTGAGTTCGTCGTCTCAGACGGAGTCATAAGCTGAGATGTATCAGCATTTCTTTGATTTACAGTAACAGATATTTTCATCACTTGCCCTGATCATTCCTGATTGGAAACCTTAAAACCTGCATTAAAGTTTCATTACTATGACATCCTGCAATCATGCTATCTGCAGCATAACAGCACATTAAACTAATTTTGATATTTATTGCTTTGTTTTGATATGTGTGAGAACATAACATTACATTTAGTTAATGTGAATGTTTTTTGGGTTTTTTTGTGGTGAGTCATTGTCAAAAATGTTCAATATAAAAAGGAAATTAACTCCCACTTCAGGAACCAGTAGTGTTTTAAACATCTCATGCTCTTAAATGAAAACACTAGATTTTAAACTCACTCTTGGTGATGCAGTGCTCGGCCGGCAGAAGTCTCTTTTTCATCAAACCCTGCAGGACGGACCTGACAGACGGCCGGTGGACCAGCTGCAACACAAACAGATGGGACTGGGGAGAGACGGGGGGGAAGGATTTTTATTAGTTTAGTGTAAGACACATAAATATGTTGCACTGTAGTTGACTGTACACCACAAACAGAGACAGTCAGGAGTCATTTCAAGGCTACTTACACAACAGCAGGCTGTTACGGTGATCTGCACGGTGTTACGACCCGGTTGACACACTTGTTTTAGGTACAAGGGCTTGTGGGATGTTTTGTTGTCGCCTCTCTCGATAGACAAAGGAGTGGCGTTAACGCTCACCTGAGACAGGAGAGAGACAGAGTTAACACTTCATTTATTCTCTGTTTTCATCCAGCTGCTGTCAAAGTTACAGTAAGAGTTGAATCCAAAAAGCTATGACAACATTAACACTATAACACACTATGCTAACTGGTTTATTTTTTAATTTCCACTGGTCCTATCTCTGCATGCTGGACACCAGCACGTTCCAGGAGATATGAAATCTCTACAGTACGTGTAGGTGAAGAAATATTTAACACAATTAAGCCTTACAATGAAAATAAGTCTCAAAAAGCCTCAAATAACCATAAATACTCATTAAAGGGAAACTTCTGTATTTTTCAACCCTGTTTTCTCATCTTTTTGTGTCTCAGTGACTAATGGGGACAACGATTTTTGAAACTGGTCCAATATTGAGTGAGAAACAGGCTGCAATGTAATCCTTCAGGGCGATAGCGCCCCGTCAATGTAAGTCCACTAAAGTTTGTTTGTTTGGAAAGAACAAGACAGAGAAATAAAACTTTTCTTTCCTCTCAGCTAAATATTCAGCCATGACAGAGTTGGAGAGAGGAGTGTCGGGAGGATTTTGTTGCGTTGGAGTACAGAGAGTTTAGCCTAGAGTTATTTAAAAGATTTTCAAAGTAATGGCTGAAGATTTCAGAATAAGACTTCTCCTTGAGCGAGGCACAATAACAAACAGACAGTGGCAAAAACAGTTTAGTGGACGTACATTGACGGGGCATTATCCCACCGTCAGATTACATTGCAGCCTGTTTCTCATTCATTACTGGACCAGTTTAAAAAACTGTTGTCCCCATTAGTCACTTAGACACAAAAAGATGAGAAAACAGGGTCCAAAGTTTCCCTTTAAGAACCAAACACCATCTAGACTCAGCAGTGAGATCCAGAGTAAAGAGGATGATGTTTACTTGTACAGATGCAGGCCAGTTGGTGTTCATCTGTCTGTCTTCATGGTGGTAACACTTGAACTGCAGCTCCAGATCCGGTCTGCAGGGGGAGACACAACACAACTATGAGGGGGGGGGGGGAGGCTGGGTGGGGTTATCAAACATTCCTCAATTGTTTTTCTTCAAATTTGTGTCTTTATCACTCAGGAAGACAAACAGGGAGGGTTCTGCTGCTCTGAAAACACACTGAAGCCACATATTATGTTACATTGGAAGTTATAAAGAAGTCACAGCTTTGTGTGTGTGTGTGATTGGAAATCAGTGTTTGTACCTCAACATGAGTGTTTTATAGACAGAGTCTCTCAGCTGGAAGGCGTGGTTACTGACAGCCAGGTTGTGCTCCAGTCTGAACGGCTCTAACACGACGCCGTCACGTACAGGGAAAGTCAGACGTAGGTCGTCGCTGGGGTTACCTGGGAGGGGAAAAAGGAGGCGACGTTTAGAGAGTTTCCACCACAGGAACTTCTGAGGAACTCAGGAACTTCTGTTGTGTTATCTGTGTTTATGATCAGAGGAATCAAGGTTTCTGCAGCATTCACCAAGTTACACATAAGACACTTTTAACACCACAGACACTGCAATTAATAACTGTTTCACAATCATAGCGGCCAAAGTATGCAAGTATGATGGAAAACCAGGAGAGACGAAATGGCCGAGACTTATTTATTTAGTACTTTTCTAGCTGTATAACAATAATTCCTGGTGAGAAATGGATCAAATTAACGTGTCCTGATTGTGAGCAGTGGCAGACAATGGACAGACAGATTAACCAATTAAAAAATGATGAATTGTTTCAAAGTTTTTGCTAAAAGTTGACACTTCTAGCTACTGATGTGTAGATTCAGGGTTGCCATAGTCTCACATCGCCTGACCTACATTACTATGCAAAAGTTTAAGCCACCCTAGACGTTTAGATTCTTATCCATTATGCAATACCATCAGCGAGACGTCTGATCGGTGACCCCGAGCACACAGCTAGAGTCATAAAGAACTATTTTCAGCAACAGGAAGAATGATGAGTCCTGCAACAGATGGTTTGGTTCGGCCCCCAACAGAGCCCTGATCTCAACATCATGGAGTCAATCTGGGATTAACATGAAGAAGCACCTGTGACGACCTAAATAATAAATCCACAGAAGAAGATTCAACAACCTACAACCTGCGAGTTACCATGAAAAACTGTGTTTACTCTGCTGTTTACTCAACTTTGTAAGAATTTAATTGATAAATTAAAACCATTTATAGCAATATTTTTGTAAGTATTCTCACTTTACTTTTAGTGCCTAATGTCCACATTATGTTTATGATCAGGGTTTCTGCTGCGTTTGTCCAAAGCGACGTACAAATAAGCTACAATCCAAGACACAGTAGATCAAGGAGAAGCTCAGTTCCATCTGAAACAAGTGATACAAGTCTGCAGGAGTGTAAAGTAACATATACTATAAGTGTCTAACTGATTACTTTTGTTTGAGAGAGAGAGGGTTTGTTTTTTAAGGCTTTTTCCAGACATGCAGATGCCCTGAGGGACTAGATGTGTCCCTACTCTGGGGGTGAAACTGTCTGATGGTTCAGAAACTAT
Organism: Thunnus albacares; assembly: GCF_914725855.1. Taxonomy (NCBI): domain Eukaryota; kingdom Metazoa; phylum Chordata; class Actinopteri; order Scombriformes; family Scombridae; genus Thunnus; species Thunnus albacares. Next base: position 4,294,676 of record NC_058123.1, read on the forward strand.
TGAGGCAGAGTTTGTTGGACTGAAAATGGCTGATTGATCAAACACAGACTCAACAGCTGCTGCAAATTTCTTCATCTACAAAATAAGCAAATACTGTGAGTCACTCGCATCAATATTAGAACAAGAGACGGACGTTTATTGTTGGTTATTAATGTTTAAAACAAGGTGATGTCAGCTTTCTGACATGTTTTTAAAAAAGGGCGAGATAAGAGAGTTTTAGTGCTGTACTAAAGCTTTCAGTCTCCTTTTACACATCTGCATTTCTCCTTTTCATTTAATCACGATTCAAAGTTCAAGCTTTTTATTTGTCACATATGACTCAAATATATGTTGTAAATAATGGCACTGAAATTCTGTTATAGCTGGGTCAATTATTTAGGTTACTAATACTAAAAAGACTGAACTAATAAAACTTCAGAGACAAGAAAATGAATAAAAGAAAAAGAGAAAAATAAACTTCAAGTATCATCTTGAGGTAGTAAGGTTTGAGGTGTTTTTCAGATCAAACTTCATGAATTTAGAGTCTAATTCAATCATTCAGTATTTTTCCTGAGTCTGTCTGTGTTTGAGTGTGAGGAAGTTGTCAACAGGTATTCATTACATCCTTTCAAACATCAGCGTTACGCAGCAGTAAACACAAAGAACAGACAACTCTTTGCTGTTGTTTCCTGCTTCTCGATGAGAAATCATATCTTTCACTGATGTGGTGGAAACACAAACGATATGTAAAAGGCATTTTAAGCTTATTAAAAAGATCTCTTACTGCCACACTGGAATGTGTGAGCGAGTATCTTCTTTCTCTTCCTGTAACTACAGTTCAGAGTGTTTCCTGGTCTCACCTGTAGAGGGCTGCTGGGTGTTGATGTTGGGTTTGGTGTCCGGGGGAAGGTAGGGGGGTTTCGTGTCCTGGCCTGGGGACAGGTAAGGAGGCATGGAGGTCCCGGGTGTCATGGGAGGCGTGGGATTCCCTCCCATCGGTGAACTGGGATACCCGGGCATCACTCCGCCCCGGCCTGGCTGAGAGACGGGAGACGAGGAGGACGTATGTTCACAACTTCAAAATCTACCGAGCCGTCGATCCTTTTAAAAAAGGCTTCTTCTGAGTTTATGTGACTTACCCCGCTCACCGCAGCCTGTGTGAAGGCATTGTATCCTCCTGCTCCTCCAGATGGCAGGCCGCCCTGGCCGTTGAACGGCTCCGACTGCACAACACAGACAGGAAACATGACACTCAGCTAACGATCCGTCCATCTGGACCCAAAAGAGTAGAAATTAGATCTCTCTGCGTTCGCCAAGTTCTCAACAACCTTCATGAGAAACCAGGAAATTAAAAACCTGTTTGATGACTTGTTTGGTCACATTTTTATTTTTTTTCCCCCTATTGATTATTTTTGATCAAACATCGGGATGGACAACCAAATTACAAAACACTTAAGATTACAAACATTATATACAAGAATAGAGCATAATCAGCAACTATTTTGATTAATTAATAATCGTTTTAGTCATTTTTTGCTGGTTGCAGCATCTTAAACGTGAGAATTTGAAGCTTTTTTGCGTCATACTTGATTGTAAACAGAACTTTTTCTTTTAAACTGTTGATCGGACCGAACAAACATATGAAAACATCACCATGAACCACGAGCAGTAAAGAAATTATGTTATATTTTTTTAGCAATTTTCTGCCTTTTTTCAAAACAAAACCATTATTTGATTAATAAAGGACAAAAACAGCAGATTGATTAGTGATGAAAATAATCAATAGTTGCAGTCTTAGGATTTTTCAAAACAGTTCAAGCTGTTGAAAAGACGTTTCCTCTGTTCATTCATGTGGAAAAGTTCAATAAATACTTGTTTACAGGAACGACTAGTTTTCCTTTATATTTATCACATTCTTTATTATATAAGAAAAGAATATCAATTGATCAATAAAAAGCTGAAGGATGTGCTGGTGAGATAACTGCCTTTATTTTGAGCTTTGCTTTGCTTTTTTATTGCAGAGCATCGACTGAACATGTTGTTGTCTGGATGTTATTGTCAATGTGTTTGTTTTGTCTTGTATGTATAATCTTTATATGTTTACTGTGGAAATAATAAAAACAAAGTAACACAAAAGGCCATTAAAGACTTGAATAAAGAATGAGCTGCCCTCATTCACAGCTCTCTGGACAGATTTACTGTATATATATATATATAGTACAGTATATCATAGTATATATAAAGTAACAATAAATGTCAACACAGAAATGCTAAAGTATGTTTGAGGTCATAAGACTTTTTTAATCTCTCACATCCTGATCCAGTGTTGGTTGGATGTAATTTGTGAAGCAGTGTGACTGATTATCACCTTATAATACTGCGGAGGGTTGGGCTGTCCGGCTCCGGGGGGGAACTGCGCCGGGTTGTGTGATCCGGAGTGTGCGTACTGTCCCATGAGAGGCATCCGGCCGGAGGGGTACGAGGGCGAGGGGGCGCATCGCTGCTGCGGACCGGCGGGGTACTGCAGAGGCTGGTTAGAGTACGCCGACATCCCGCCGGAGCCGTACTGCTGCCCCGGAAAACCCTGCAAGAGACGAAGAAGAAAGTCCGGTCATGACTGCAGATAATGGACAAATAAAGAAATAAAATTCACATAGAATGCATTTTTTCTACAGCTGCAACAATGTCGACTGACATAAAATTAATCTGCAACTATTTTGATGATTGAATAATTGTTTTAATCTCTTTTTCTAACAGTTTCAGCTTCTCAAAAATGTGATGATTTAATGCTTTTCTTTGTCAAACATGATAATAAAATGAATATCTGTAATATAATATTTGGGTTTTGGACAGTTTTTAGGACAAAACATGACAGTAATAATAAAAAATACTCATCAATTGCAACCCTAAACAGGCCATTAAAGTGGAGCTGTTATCTGATTGGTTCTGCATTTGGACACATAAGATTTTTGACCTGACGGCGCCAAAGTTAGTACAATTCATCCTGAGGGGAACATGAGCGTTTGAACCAAATTTTATGGCGATCCATTTGATAGTTGTTGAGACATTTTCACTACAAAACCACTATCTTCAACCTGCTGGTGGCGCTAGAGGAAAAGTCAGGGGAACACCAAAGTTTGTAGGATTTATCATCTGGGAACCATGAATGTCTGTATTAAATTTCATAGCAATCCATCAAACAGTTGTTGAGATATTTCAGTTTGGATCTACTGAGTCCACTGATAAACCCTCTGCACACACACACTGACCTCTGAATGAAAAGGCCGTTTGAGGCCTTGCTGTCCGCCCGGATAACCTCCATGCTGGGGCATCTTCTGCGTCTGGGCAGGGTGAGAGGGATACATGCCCGCTGTGGAAGGCGGAGGTCCGGGCCTGGAAGGGACCATCCCACCAGGGTTCATCCCAGGAGGGCCGCGTGGGCCTGAATGAGACAGGAACTGGGTGCTGTAAGAGGATGCTCCACCCATCTGGGAGGGAAAGGGAAGTACGACAGCGGGAGTGAAAACAAAAACACACCGCAGACGGTACAGAGAGTACATGAGGCTGAAAAACAGTGTCAGAGAGGGAAAAGCAGCTCAGAACTTGTTTTTGAGGGTTTAATTTACATAAAAATCTTCAGAACAAGTAAAGATTTGATAGATATCATCTCATACAGCCTGTATTTACTTTTAATTTAAGCTGGAAACGTTATGTTTTACAGCTCTTCCACAGGAAACATGACAGTGTGTGCTTCTACAGTGACTCTCATTATGTAAATAAGTAGTCTATAGTGTAAATAGTCTGGCAGGAGAGAGCAGTGTTAAATTATGTGATGTCTCTGCTGTTAATAAGAAGCATGTGTCATGAATCTGCTCCCCACAGCCCCGCAGCTACACATCACTGCTCCAAACAGGGACGGCAGCTTGTATTAAACTGGTGAGAAACGGTTCTGAACTTTGACTTATGAGTCAAAAAGTTCTTATCAGCGCCGACTGCAGTGTTGTAAAGTAAGGAGGACCGCACCCCGGCGTGATTCATCGTATCCAAGGTTTGCTTCAATATATCCAAACATATAACAAGAAGTTTACGTTAAAACATTTCCCCCTCGCGGTTTATTTATATTTGTGATATAACGTATAAAGTATATATGAACCATCTGTGGTTGTCCGATACAATGTTCACATTCTTTGTTTCCAATAATGAGAACATTTCTATAAAGTTTACCAGCAAATGTAGATATTCAGAACTATTTTAATTGGTAATTTATATGCTTTGCACTTTTTTTACTATTGATTCATACTGTCTTAAATGTTTTAATGTTGTGTGTGTGATGGGACAGAAACCTTTAATCAACTTATCATCATAAATTTCCGAAACACGTACAGTTTGTAACCGCTGGTCGCTCCAAACTGACCTCTGAAACAACTTTTTTTTTTTTAACACTTCAGACAGTTTGTGCTCTTAATTGTAAGAACACGTGTAATAAATTTACACGTAAACCTTTTTATGGCAACGTTTCTCTGTGTTGTGAGACACAGGTTAGACTTCCTGGATCGTGTTTCATTGTCGCGCCTCCATCACCTTTGCGACATTTTCACGTCCTGCTGTTTTCAGTCTGAATCCGGACTTAAACTTTAAATTTTATGAATTATATCACAAATAGCACAAATAGCATATCTGATGTTGTCAACATGACTGTGGGGGAAATGTCTTATACAAGTTTTCCTTTTACATGTTTCAATATATTGAAGTATGCAAATGTTGGATAGAATTAATCTTAACATGGCGTGTTCCTCATTTGACTCATTAGTCAAACTTTAGGAGTTTTTAAGACAAGTTTCATTTTTAAACCTGGTCTATTCTGTATGAACAACATCTATTTCCTGTCTGTCTGTCGGTTTTTTACCCGATAAAAGTTTTTTGGGGGAATTTTTCCTTTTCCGCTCCTCAGTGGTACCAAGAGGAGATGCCACACCTCCCCTCTACTGGCCTCTCTTTACTGGTTACCAGTGGCTGGGTATCATTAAAAAATTATAGTATCAATACCTTTAAAGTAATACCAATACCAATAGAGTACTTCATTCAATACCCATTGAATGTGATTCAGTTGTTCATCCAAATGATTTTTACACAAATACATTTTGAAAGTGTTCAAATTACTGAAATACTTCTTAAATTACTGTACAGTGAAGTATTATCACCACAGACTGTTTGGGTTGTAGCTGCTGCAGTAGTGAACCAATCACACGTCATGTTAAATTTAAGAACGCTTGCGATGATTTGCTGCAAGCAAAACCACATAAATAGTCATTTTTTTCTAGATTTGGGTACAAAAAGGATCAAACGCAGATATCGTTTGACTAGAGAAGTGTTGATACTACTTGGTTCTGGGTTATTTTGGTCAATACCTTAAAAGGTATCAAGTATTGATACTCAGCCCTGTGTGTAATCAATTCTTTGATTGTTTTATTTGATTTTAAAGCGCTGCATGGACCGACACCAGATTATCTGAATTCCTCAGACCTCAGACCTGCTGACCAATCACTGCTCTTCATTTAAAACACTCCCAGTTAAAATCCAGAGGTGACTGGTCGTTTTCCACTACTGGCTCCACATTGTGGATCCTCAACTGATATCTTTACAACCCGTCTCTCTGTTCTTTAGCCTTTTAAAAGTCATCATTAAGACATGACTGCTTTATTATTTATTGATTCTCTGTGCAGTGCTGCTGTGTTTTTATGATTTTATCCAAATTTGATTTATTCTATTCTACATTTTTATTAATTTTCTTCTGATCCTCTGCTTCTCTCTTCTCTGTAAAGCACTTTAGTCAACATCTGTTGTTTTTAAATGTGCTCTATAAACAAAGTGACTTGACTAATTCTAAGAATAAGTGGAAAATTACATAATTTTGGGAATTTTTACATAGTTAAAATCAAAATTTCCCTCTGAGTGGCTGGTGGAAACTGAAGTTGTGACAGAGGAGGTGAACTGAAGACTACTGGTCTCATAGTGTTGAACAAACAGGCTTTAATAGGTTTTAAATATATTAATTTGCTGATCAGCTGAAAGAGATGCGTGAGATGTGGTTAAAAGACGCTGCTGCCCTCCGCGGAGACGTGTGCTCACCTGGCCGTAGCTCAGCTCCTGGTTCTGTTTTTCCTGTATGGCTGCGACAGTCGCCGTAGCGGTGGCGGTTGCTGTGGCAGCGGCGGCGGCAACGGCGGCGGCGGCAGCCTGGGTGAAGTCTGAGGGAGGACGAACGCCCATACCGGCACCTCCACTGTTACCAGAGTAACTGTAGGGAGAGGGGAAGACGGGGAGATGAGTGGGATGTGAACTTGGTGAACTGAGTGTACAAGAGTGTGTGTGTGTGTGTGTGAGTGTGTGTTTTGTCATGAGCGTGAGTCAGAACAGTGGGTGAGAGCAGCCATGCTGACATATGTTGATGCAAAAACCCCCGCAGCAAAAGCACGTAAGCATGTAATAAACAGCGTAGTCTAACATAAAAATATACAAGACTGTTCAATGATCATATTCAGGAGGTTTTCATTTTCATTCATGATGGGAGCATCAAAGCCAGGAATGAACAATAATGTCCCATGTAGGCTTTAATTTCATTCCAACAAGAACTGATTAGTGTTAAAAGGTTCAGGAACTCCGTTTTTTAAGCTAAATGTTAATTATGAATGTGGTCAGCTTCATCAGCTGCTGTTTATTGCTCTTATTTTGTGTTTTTTTTTTACTTATTTTCTGGTTCGAATGCAGAGTTGTAATCAGTTTGGCAGTGTTTACATGCAAAAAAAGGTCCAAAAAGGGAACAATATTAGTTTTCCCCAATCAATCAACTTATTGTTCAGTCTGTGAAAACGTCACAAAAAAGTGAAGATGCCGATCACAACTTCCTGATGCCTTCAAATTGCTTGTTTTTGTCCAACCAACACTTTTAAAAATCAGTTTACTATCACACAAGTAAAAGATAGGCAGCAAATTCTCATAATTAAGAAGTTGTTTTTCTGACGACTGACTAATCAGCTGTAGCCCATAGCATCTTGGTATCTGGATTACCTGTGAGAAGTCTGTATAATTCCGATTTTTTTTGTCATTATTTGATGTTTTTGATGATTATAAATGCTTTGCACAGTATATCACATGTATTCCTACATACACCGTAAATTCTCAAAAGACTTTATATCTAATTTCAACTGTTCTCAACTTAATACAAACTCAACACGTCCTCTATGTTGGCCTGTTTTAATAAATGATGTCTTGATAAGTTCAGTATAAAAGTCCATTTTAACAGAACTGTTTCCATCAGTAGATCAAGAGTCATGTCAGATGTTACATTTTTCTCCAAACAATGTTTTGGGACCATGAATGAAACATTTTCACATGTAAAGTTCTGCAACCTTCACTTCATAGGAATCCGGAAGTCCTGACAGATGATGTTTTGTTTTCACAGAATATTATCTTGTTGTTGGCATAAGATAAGAATCTTGTGCACACAAGATATTAACTTGTGCCATATAAAAAAAAAAAACAAAAAAAAAAACACAAGTTAATATCTTGTTGGCAGAAGATATTAATCTTGTGTGCACACAAGATTAATATCTTCTGCGAACAAGACATTAACTTGTGCCATGTTAAGAATATAAAAACCACACAAGTTACTAAACTTAATGATCTTCTGGGACTCATAATACATTATCTTTTATCGTGAAAAAACACCAGGAAGTGTTCATTTCTGTTGACAATAACTTAACACTGATAAAAAGAAAAGTCTAAAACAGAAACAGAGCAGCAGAGTGGTGAGTATGATACGACTCTGTTGTTGTATTGATGGAATTAGTGCTGTGGAAACGGACATAATACTAAATTTACCATGTGAGTTGTTGTTGTAGTCTACAGGTAATTCATTTAGTTGTTCTGGACACAACCCTGGTATTATTTGAGACTCTGCCATTACTCAAAAATATGCTTTTACATGTGAATTTACAGCCAATATGGAAGAAAAGTGATTCTAAATCCAGTTTCTTGTACCTCTAAAACATGCTGAGTTATATTCATTTGCATGTGTATCAAGTAAAGTAAATTTGTTGACATTTAGTGAACAGAAATGTGTGAAGTGTACCTCCCGCCGTAGGCTGAGCCCGGGTTGTAAGCGGCGCTGGGTCGTCCGTACATGACTGGCTGGCCGTATCCTTTCGATACGGCGTCTCCGTACGACTGCTGGCCCATGAACTGGGAGCCCATGCCAGCGCCCATACCAGGGCTTCCACCAGGCATCATGTGACTGCCAGAGCTCTCACCCGGACCCATGGGTGCACCAAACACCTACATGGGAAACAGCAGAGGTGTTATCACAGAGAACAGTCATATGAACCACAAAGTGACAAGTAAGTAGTATGACGTCAGTCAGACAAAGGGTATTTTGAGAGAAACAGAAGTTAAGAGCACACTTAACAGTCAGTTTCAGAGTCACACTTAACCTATGATGAAAAAGTTGATGCAAAAGTACATCACTGTGGTTTGAAAGAGACTGATATGTCTGTTTTATTACTGTGAGAACCATAAAATGTAAAATGTCTCAGTTGTTATGATGTGTAAAAGACTGACAGACAGTTCTAGAAACAGTTACACAAATTACTTCTCATTTTAAATAACTGACACCAGCTGATTTCAAATCGTACGATTACTGTTGGTTTTTTTTAAATGTGTGTGTTATATATGTAAGAAGTCTTTAAAACAGTTTTCCTGTCTCAGAAGGTCTGTGCTCGTCTCCAGACCTCCAGGAGCCAGTGCACGAGCTGCTCACAAGTTCAAACTTAGTTTAGTAATAAAGTGTTTACTAATTAATTAAGGAGTACGGTATATTTAAAGTCCCACTGATATCACATTTAGCCTCTTTTTGCAGTAAAAATACTGTCAAAGTGTGTTTTAAATGTATTGTTAATCACTCTGTATTATTTTAAGGAAGAGAAAGGGTCTTTGGGGAAATATTAGAAATGATCCTTTTTATCTCAGCTGGCTGGAGAGGCATGTCGGTGTCTGAGTTTGATTGACAGCAGCTGGCAGACTACCGGTGTTACTCCATGTGAACAGAAACAAACTGCTGTAGCTACAAGTCATGGACAGACAGTGTGCTGTTGGCAGTCGTATTAAAGAGTAAGAACCAAACCACCATCTAAGGGGCCCAAAGTGACATTTGCAGGTATGTTTACATGCTGTTTAATGTGCTGCAGCTGAGCAGCTAATTAGCTATCTAGCCTGCTAACTGATGTTAGCAGTTAGTGAATGTTTGTTTGGTGGCTCATTCAACAAGCTAAAGTGTTAGACGTGTTCATGTTTGTTATATTAGAAGGAGACTTTAGCAAGAAAGCTAATGTGGGTTGTTGTTCAGAGTCTGTGGCTCTTGTGTTGAGCAGCCAGATGCAATCAGGCTCAGTGTGACCTTCTGCTCTGCCTACGATAGCGTAGGCAGAGCATTATTATTTGCTGTATTTACACAAGGACTCCAGCTACATGGATGGAAAACTAACTAGGGGGATCCATAATTAAACAAAAAGAAGTTAAATATTGGAGCTGCAAAAATTAGCCAGTTAGTCTATCACCACAAAGGTAATTCGCAATTATTTTGATAATCAAAGAATTGATTATAAATAGTCGTTTTCAAGCAAATATGCTAAAAATTAGCTGCTTTTAGCTTCTCAAATGTGATGATGCAATGCTTTTCTTTGTCATACATGATAGTAAACTGAATATTTTTGGTTTTTGGTTTTATATACAGTATTCCTCCCAAGTCCAAAATTTTACTTTTAGCATTTTGATAAATATTTGAATCTTTATTCTCAGAAGCTGAATAAATACAAGCTATAAACTGAGTATCTTTGGGTTTTTGATTGTTGTTTAGACAAAATAAGACATTCAAAGGCATAATTTTTGGCTCTGGGGAATCATACCATGCTTTTTCTGACATGTTACAGAGAAAACGATGAATCAATGAATCGGTGCAGTCCTTTAAAATATAAATGTCAGATTTTTCCTCAAAAGAGAACACAAGTGATTTATAGAGCAGAGATGTATGCTGTAGTAGACAAACATGCAATTTAATTTCGGTTGGACTTTTAAGAGTAAAGAAAAAATATTAATAGAGTCTGAGTAAGGGATTTTAAAAAATATTTCTCTTAAGTCCAAATTTTTATTTTTAGTATTTTGATAAATATTTGATATTCTACTCTCAGATGCAGAATAAATACTAGATACAGAATAAAGCTGCTTCTCTTCCTCTCATGTTTCTGTTGTTAGTGGGTTTGTATAGTTACAGTACATAAAACATGGAGAAAAAAAGAGTCCCATGGTATTGAGTCATGTGTTACCTGGCTATGTGTGGGATTGGTCACGCCCCACACTGTGGTTACTACAGAGAGAGATCCTGCGTGCTGATTGGTGCCTGGTTGCCAGGAGACTGGGTCATTTAGGAAGGGGCCGTCACTGCTGCAGAGGGACATGAAGCCGAGTTACTGCAATGGTTAGGAAGGTTCAGGAGAGCGTTCATCCAGGCAAAATTCACAGTAAATCAATAACCGTTCAGCATCAAAATATCACAGAGCTCGTTTAATTATTTCCTCATATTAGGCCTCATTTGTACCGCGGTAGTGTTGATTAAAAAAGGTCAGCAGCACAACATTTACCTTGGTAGGCTAATAAGCTAATTCAGCTGCAGCATGGTTTATTGATGCGACGGTTGAGGTTACCCTCTGCTTCCTCCTTGTAAACCATTTCCTCAACAGGAAACTACCACAACAGCTTTACTGTCACACCACATTATTTGCAGGGTGACTGAAATTGAAATCTCTACCACAAGAACTGATGTTTTGTTAATATTTCACTGCACGTTTTACACAATTTTTGGAAAAGAATCATAATAATTGACATTATTATTGCTGTTGTTGTTAAGAGATATTACTTTATTAGTACAATACAATGTAAAACTACACTTTACACTTTCTTACTGTAATTAACACATTATGTAAACCTATTTATTATATATGATTTCTATTTATTTAGCATTATCCTATAGTCTACAGTTATTATCATACTATCTCAGTAGACTGTACTATGTATGGTCCAACATATTTCCTTCTTGTCACTTTCAGTATTGCTTGTCACTTTACATACACTGCCGTACTACATTTCTGTTGTTTCACTTTTTATCACACCATTTCTATAATTACTGTATATTCTATCACCCTATAGTTATTATTCTGTACCTATTATTATATCATATTATATTATACCACTCCACTTTGTTACCAGTTTGTTCTGAACTTCTGCACTGTTTACTTTTTGTATTGTCTTTAATTTAATTTTGATTTATGGGTAGTTTTTACCCATTTTTAGACTTTTATTCCTCTGCTTGCTCCATCCTTTTTGTGTTTCTGTTTCTTCTTGTGCTGCTATAACACCTTATCCCCCCCCCCGTTCATTTAAGTGTTATTTTATCTTATCTTATCTTAGATATACAAGATCAAATTTATCTACTGGGTTGTTATCTCTTTCACACTTTTCTTCTACAATCGGCTACATCTTCTGAGGCGGCTTGTCATGTCACATCCCTCTTTCATCGCTTTCTGGTAGAGAGACGGAGCAGTCGTCAGGCTTTGTGGCTGCGCTCAGTTAAAGAATGTCTTGGCTTGAGTAAACCTAATCACGTTGCCTCAAAAAGGCTGAACGGAGAAAACTCAACAATCGATTGCCTTCACAGTTTGTAAGTCTGAAGTTGGCTGTCAGTTCTTTCTTTCTTTTTTTTTTTTGTCTTTATGTGCTTTGTTACTTAAAAGAAATCTGCAGAGCAACTACGCTACAGCACACACTTATTTTCTGTTTTAGCTCTTCAACTACAGGTTTAGCTGTGACACCACCCAAGCATGCACTCGTGAATTAGTGCTGTTTTGAATTTATATACAACAGGTAAAAATCTCAAAGCTGCTTAATCTGACTTCACCCAATGTTTGTACTTAAGTTCTTTGAGAAATTTACAATGTAATACAAAGTCAAGAGGTCGTGATATGTAGCACAACAAGCTAGTGAAGCTCTGTAAACTAAACAGCTTTCCCGCACATGCTCAGTGTTGTCTACCTTACACAGAACTACTCTCCAGAGACTGAAAATGTGATCACTGTTATTAGTCTTTGGAGCCGTTTCTAAACAAACTAACATGACTAAACTCTTCATAATGAAGGAACATGTCACCTAGTGCAGCAATGTGGCTCACTGACGTGTTTTTTATAGTATTTGCACAACAACGGACGCTTTGTATACATTTGTTTGTTGATAATAAGCAAAATATAGAAAATCACCAGTCATATCCTTTAAATAACAAATATTTTACGGTAAATTTAAGGTAAATTGCATCAATGCACCTGGCGAGGCAATCAGGTGCCAGATCAGATGAAAAGATTTTCTCTCAAACTTCTCATGAATGTTAAATTTCACCATTGCTTTGCTTCATTTTTAAATCACATTTCATTTATATGAAGGCTATTACAAACTACTTTTTTTCCCGTCCTTTCTTTGTAAGTAGGGACCTGTGATTATTGTGTTTCCCATAACTGTTCAAGAAAGTGAAGAATAAAGTCAACAATAACATAATATAATAAAAGACTATCAGAGCACACTATTGTTAGTGTTTCGCATAGTAATTTTCTCATCTTCTCTTCACGCATACAAAAATCTATAAGCTATTAACCTCTCCTCTCTACAGGCAGGTCAGACTCAGTGAATGGCCGGTATCTGCAGATGACAAGAGGCTGTGTGCGGAGCTGAAATTGAAAATTATCCAGCTTTTATCCAGCTACAGCGGACAGGTTTATATAACACAGTGTGCACTCCGCTCTTCAGTGACTGGTGGTAACACTGCAAAAGGGCATTGACACTGATAAAGATATAACCACCGATCAAAAGCCGAAAGCAGAGGCAGGGGTGTAAATATCAGTGATAGGTCAATGCAATAGGGACCCGATGGGGGCTGCTGATTCTACCCACTTTAAGGGTGTTTTCAAACCTGTGTAGTTTAGTCACAGTTGAGTTGGACTCTGGTTGGTTTTCCTCTTTGGCACAATTCGTTTGGGCAGATCTGAACACAGCTATCATACTCGAGTGCGGACCAAAACAAACACCCTTTAAAGGAAGTGTTCTCATGCCGGTCACAAACAAGTTCTTGAGCGGTTCATTTGTGGTGGGAACAAAATCAGACCTCCATCTGACTGACTGCAAGGCTCCAAGTTTGAGCTAAGCGGCTCTCATAGCCATATTAGCATGCTGGGATGTGGATGAGTGAAATTAATAGTTGCTAACAGCTAGCAGCTAGCTGGAGAGTGAATCGAGGAGCTTCTTCAGGACCTTCTTCCTGTGTTTACAACATTGAGAACATTCTCACCTGGCTTTTAGTGATGCATTTTGGTTCACTTTAATGTTTTTCTATTTGTGTAAAGAAACCGAACCACGTCTACCAACTCATCCACTGACTCAGACCAGAGCAAACAAACTACAGGTTTGAAAACGCCCTAAAAAGTTAAATTCAAGTCCCAACCAGTGGAAAACATTATCAAAGCACATTAACAACAACTGTCTTTTCAACCATAACACAACTTTACAATATACTTCATGAACCAGAGTCTCTGGGGAGTACAGACACGGTCTGTTGATAGCTTACAGCTAATGTACAGGTGGTGCTTCGGCTGTTTGAGGCTAATAAACTTAAAACGGTTCTGTCTGAACACACCATGAGGGTCTGAAGCTAAGTAACGAGTTAATCCTGCAATAGATTATTTTTTGGCCTCTTTGGGGCAGCAGAAACAACGACAACACTGACATATCATCACATTTTAAGTTGATATGTTGAACTTGTTAGCAAACAGTCGCTTATTTCCACATCCAGCAGTTTCGGAGCAACATTATCATTCATTTGGAGTCGTGTTTCTGTCCACCTGGTGAATGAGAGTCCAATATTCACTCTCTTTTAGCTCTGTTTTTACTCTCTACCAACTCCTGAGGGAAATATCTGGCTCTTTAGCTGCTAAATGCTCCACTATGTTCACCAGCTAGTCTACAGCTAACTGTGTCTGTTTGCAGCTGCCTGCTGCGACGCTATGAGAGCTCTGAGAGTGAAGCAAAACAGTAAAGTTACAGCCTGAAACTCACTATAAAGCTGACATTGTCATTTCATAACACAGATTAAAAGATACTTTAACCTTGCTTTGTGATTCAGGTCTCCCCCCCGGCAGCCACAACAAACCGCAATGCCGCCGGCCAGAGCAGGTGAGGAGTCACATGGTTCACCTGAGGACACTATAATGTGTTTACCTTTGCGGAGTGGGAGGCAGGGAGGGTTTCATGGAGTTGAGGGGGTTCATCGGATGAACGTGGGGATCATTAGAGAGCCCCTACTGTCCTCAAGTGGCAGCCCTGAGAGAGAGAGAGAGAGAGAGAGAGAGAGACAGACACATAAAAAAGACGGTTACTCATAGCTCATTTGCTGCACAGCAACAATTTATCATCACTATAGCCCACACTGTGTGCACAAAGACACAGTGCCCTCCCACTCAGAGCCACTCGCTTTAATCTGTGTGTGTGTGTGTGTGTGTGTGTGTGTGTGTGTGTGTGTGGACTGTGCACATCAAAACGTTAGCCTATCACTGACTGCTGTAGCTCTGATACCTCTCAGAGGAGGGGGAGGGGTGCTGGGAGCTAAATTTAGCTTGCTGATTTCAAAAGGAATTTAAGAGAACAGAGATGTGAAGAGGCAGACTCTTCTCTCTCGAGCACACCGACTTAACAATCGCACACACACACACACACACACACACACACTTGTTCGCTGCGGAGACGAATCATCTTGTTCGTGCGATTTGGTTCGTTTAATAACACCCCTGCACGTCTCCTTCACTACCAGATGTTTTCTCATCCTCCTACCTCCCCACTAATGATTTTCTTTATCTGACGGGTTACCAACTGACATGCTCATTTTCCGACATCAGAGCCCTCCCCCTCCCCCCCTCCTTAAAATTTCTTCTTCTCTTTGGTTTTTTTTTTTTTTTTTTTTGCACTTTGCAGATTTGGGTCAGACACCCCACATCTTTGCGAAGAAGATGGGAGGGATCACATGACCGCAATACCTAAATTCCCTCCTATCAAAAGGCGTCGTCAGCCTCCAGATAGCATCTATAACTTCCATCACAGCTGAGCAGCTAAAAACCACACAAAGACAAGAGGGGTTGAGGAAGAGGAGGAGGAGGAGGGGGGGGGGGGGGGGGGGGGCATGTAAGATGTCTGTCTCTATCAGTACACACTGTACCTGCTGAGGAACGATTGAGACACGCTGTTCTCTCACACTCGCCTCTTTTGACCTCAGCCTCCTGACCTTTTCTTTACCCACGACTCACTTCCCTCTCTCCTCGTCCTCCTCATCCCCCCCCCCCCCCCCCCCCCCCCCCCCGCATGCCGTCATCCCACTCTTCCTCTCTGTCTTGTCCTGTGCCCCCCCCCCCCCCCCTTCTACTTACCTCCCAGGCAGTAAACAAAAACAAAACAACCGGAGGCGACTCGATCAACCCTCGACTGACGCTTTCAGTTAGTTTGTTTTCTGAGGGCTGGTTTCAGCTTCGTGTGTGAAAGCAGATGAAGAGATCGGCTACATTTAATCCTAGTTTTATAAAAAACATCTGTAACAACTGTTTTAAACTAGAATATTGATATTTCGCCAGTTTCACTTTTTAGTTTTTTTCTTTTGCTTAGTATTCCTTCTCTGCAGGGCTGCAACACTTATTAGCAGTGGACAGATAATTAATCACAGACTGTTCTGATAATCAATTAATCGTCTTGAGTCCCAAAAAAAAAATGTCCAAAATTTTTCTTAAATGTGAATATTGTCTAGTTTCTGTCTTTCTCTATGTCAGAGTGTTTTTGAGTTTTGGGAAACATTTTATAGACCAAACAACTTATTGATTAATCAAGATCATTAATCATTAATTACGTCTCTTCCAGTTGTAAACACATACACATTCACACACATATTACTGTTATTATTCTATATTTGTATTGTTCTTTGATTATTTTTAGGGCTGTAACTGATGGATTATTTCTCTTAATCAGTTTGTCTATAAAATGTCAGAAAATTGTAAAAAAAAATGCCGGTAATAAGTTCCTGACACTCAAAATGACGTCTTCAGATGTGGTTTAGTCAAACCAACCGTCCAAAAACCCCAAAAAACAGTCAGTTTACTGTCGTGATGTAGGAACATGTCAGTGTAATTCTCACATTTTTGTAAAAAATAAATGACTAAAACGATTATTTGATTATAAAGATTGTTACATTTACTGTCACAACTAATCAATTAACTGACTTCCAGCTCTAATTATCATTATTATGATATTATTTTAATTCTGTCTGTCATTTTATGTAAACAACAGCCACTAAAAACAGTTATTACCACTAATCTAAATATATATTTCACTGTATTCTCTCTAGATTAGCAGCCGATTAACATCTGGAGCCAAAAAAGCACAGAATCCAATTCCAATTAAACTGATCATCAATTAAAATAAAGAGCTATTAACGTTGGAGCAGGTATGAAAGTATTCATGTGAAGTATGAACGAGGAGCCTGAGGGGAAGAGAGATTGGCAGCTAGTCAGTAAAGTCAGGTAGATATAAAAAAAAACAAAACAAACACACTTTACATAATTTATTAGCTGCCGGTCCGTCACGTAAATTAATAAACGCTCTTTAGTTACTTCTTTTGTTTTGTCATCCACTTATCAAGATCTCATGTTTTAATCTATTGTGTCATAACTCATAGCGGAGCTGAAATGCTTACTGGGGTTAATCAGTCTGACAGGAAATTAATCAGCTACTGTTCTGATAATTGATTAATGGTTTAGGTCTTTTATCAGGGAACAAATGGAAAAAAAAAAACTTTCACTGGTTTCTCAAATGTCTGAATATCTTTTGGGAGTGTTGATCAGCCGAACCGTGACGTTTAAAGACATCATCTCGAG
This sequence comes from Thunnus albacares, assembly GCF_914725855.1. NCBI lineage: Eukaryota > Metazoa > Chordata > Actinopteri > Scombriformes > Scombridae > Thunnus > Thunnus albacares. Next base: position 4,311,712 of record NC_058123.1, read on the forward strand.
GCGTTCTGCAGATCAAGTGTTTGATTAATTGAAAGAAATAATCAGCAGATGAGTAGATGATAAAAATAATCTGTTAGTTGCAGAAGTTATCGGTATTTTGTTCCATGATTCCTGGAAAACAGTCATACAGAAGTCTATTTATCACCAGATGATGATGCTGCAACTAATGATTATTTTCATTGTTGATTATTTTCTTGATAAAATGTCAGAAAACAGAGAAAAATGCACGTTATAATCTCTTAAAGGTCAAAGAGACGTCCTCAAATCTCCTGTTTTGTTTGAAAGATATTCAGATTATTATCATGTATGAAACAGAGAAGCTTCAAATTCTCACATTTGAGAAGCTGCAACTGAAATTTCTGCTTATATCTGCTTATAATTTGACTTTCAAAGCAGTTAATTTTCTTGGTGATGGACTGATCGCTGCAGCTCTGATAGCCGCCTCATCTAACTGTAACACAGCTGAATGTGTTTGAGCTAACACAACCAAAACCCCCCCCCCCTGCCCTAACTTTATCAATAGTTTTTGACTACAGTGAGATCTGTAAACAAGCCAGCGAGCTGAGAACAATGTAATCCGATTCATTCCTGCTGTAAATACAAATGTGTCTTTGTGTTTTTATCTTATCAGATTAAACCCGCAGGAAACAGAAAGAACTCTGGAGGAAAGAAAGACTTTGCTGCCTCAAACACAATCAATTTGCTCAAAAAAAATGAACTTAAGTTAACTTTTGTGTTTCCTGCGTAAAAGGGCGGGAACTTATGATTATCGTCATTATTGTTTTATTGTCAATCGTTTAGTCAATGAAATATTAGAAACGACTTCATTTTTATTCGACCAACAGTCCAAAACACAAAGATACTCAGTTTATAATGATATGAAACACAAATCCTTCTATGCAAAAATAGCACCCTTCTTTCTTCTTTTTGGTGAAATTAAAGGTATGTTAGTCTGATTATGTGCCGGCCGAACGGAGCAGAGGTCCCTGATGAACACAGAAAACACTTTAAATCATGTTGCGAGTGGAAACAACGTTGGACTACAGCTGAGTCTCCTTTAAACCTGAGATTTATGAACCGAGTCTGGCTGGACGCGCCTTTAGATTGTACGATCGGCCGCGAGTTTAAACATATAACCGAGACAAAACAATCACACAGATGATCATTTAAACTGCTGGTTGGACAGAACAAGACAACAAGAAGTTATGATGGTCATTTTCCACCAATTAGCTTGTGTAAAACAATAAAACAAGACTAGAAGGGCGTAGCCTCATGGAAAAAATTAAATAACTTGTCTATAGCGTGTTATCGTTAAGGTTCAAGGTTTAGTTTATCGTCATTTTTAAAGGATGATAAATTGATCATTAAAATTATTTTATAATAATCAATGAATCGACTAATTGTGTGGAGGAGGAATGCAGAGTTAATGAACTTCCTGCTCTCTCCAACAATCATTTTGGTAAATTTGATGATTCTCAACTACAAAATGTATTGAAGTTCACATCTGTGGTTGTTATGAAGCGAATCTTCCGACTCATCTTCCCACAATCAGTTATTATTTTCATATTATAGTTTATCTGTTTGATCTAGAGCTACAACAAATAGCGGGAACGTCAATGAGTCTATCGTCGGAAAATGAATCAGCAACTATTTTAATCATTTCAGTTATTTTTTTTAAGCATGTTTCATCCTCCATAGCGTGTGAATTTTCTTCTTTTCTGTTTCACATGGATGGAAATTTAATATCATACGAGATAAAGACATGTGAAATTCATCACCTCAGGCTGAAAGCAACAACATAGTTAACTGATTACTGATAATGAAAATTATTATTAGTTTCAGTTCTAATTTAGTCATAAAATGTCGGGAAATAATGATAAATGTCCGTCACGTATTCCCACATCTCAAAGCTACAGATGCATTTCAGGTGTCTTTCCCAAGAGCTGAAACAATTAGTCAATCGATTAGTCAATCACCAGAAAATAATCGTTTTTTTAAGCACAAATGCCGAAACATGACCTCGAACCAGCTTCTCAGTTGTATCCGCTGCTTTTCTTTGTCTCATGTGATAGTAACATGGATATATTTGGGTTTAAACTGTTGACTTTAGGAAGTTGTGATGGTCATTTTCCACCATTTTCTCACATTTTAAAGACCAAACAATTAGTCTATTAATCAATAATAATCATTAGATGCAGCCCTGTTGTCTACTGTTTAGTACTGATGCAACTTATTTGACAGAAAACAGAGAAAAAACACTTTTCCTTTCAATAAAAACTCATTTAAACGGTCAATTAAGTGCTTGACTGCTAATATCTCTTCACACTTCTGTTTAGAAAATAAAAGTTGTTTTTTTTTCCTGAATAAGCGAATCAGTGAAGAAGGTCACTGCCGGACAACTCGGCCGCTGAATGAAAACATCCTGTGCGAAACAGCAGCTGACCTGCGGAGCACCTGTCTTTAATAAAGCTCTAATTAAAAGGCTCAATAGGATCGGAGAGATTACCAGTAGCCTCTCTTAAATACAAAAGAGCAGCAGTCACCGTGAGAGGCGAATGTCAGCTCGCAACAATGACCAGAACAAGATAATATTACAGGACCGTCTCACAGCGGGAACTGTGAACGAGCCTGATAAATAAAAAAGGTATTACACAAACTGTATTACACAAGATACAGAACAAGGTCAGTTCAAATGAAATAAACATCATATTTAGTTTTGTTTACAGCGCTGATATGAAATATTTTTGGTAAATTCAGTCTCAACTGCAAAATGTGTTAAAGTTCATATTTGTGTTTGCTGTCTAGTGAAAACCAGAAATCTACCTACAACCAGGTATCTAATTATAGTTTGTTTTTTTTAATCTAGAGCCATAACAGTCAAAATAGTTATGTTTTAAGCAATAAAAATCCAGCCTGTTTCAGCTTGACTTTAAGCTATCACTTTAAATTGAATATATGGAGTTTTGAGACATCTGAAGACAAAATAATCAGCTGATTAGTGATAATGAAAGTAGTTGCAGCTCTAGTTTGGTCTATAAAAATGTTTAAAACTTTAACAAATGCAAAATACCTCAAACACCAGCAAACTGAACCCAAACCCTTCACTTGACTCCACCGTGGAAGCATTTAATGTACTTTTCAGTCTTTTTTTTATTTACCACCTTCTCTTGTCTTCTCATGTAAAAGCTAACTCAGCCTGGCTGCAGGCCAAGACAACATGTTATTGTACCCATGATACATTCAGGAAATCATGGCCAAAGGGAAAAACAGACACTGACTAAAACCTCAAAAAACCACATTGCAACAAATACAACAACCTCACGGCTGTTAAAATGACTTTTGTGAAGAGGCTCAGCTTGCATGAGGAAAAATTACATCTTGGAGATAAGATGATATTTCAAAACAAACCAACCACCTGCACACTAGTGATGTGGCGGTAAAACCGTTTCTATGATACCATGGTGAAATGTGCATAACAAACAGACATACCTAATCAATACCACAGACAGTTTTCATCACGTCATTACTGTGATTAGCATCGTTTTCAGAGGACAGCTCTTCTGCCTTCAACAGCAGTTCACCCCCAAAAATCTCTTACCTGTAGTGCTTTTTATCCATCTAGATCTACACCCACCAACCATGAGCAGATGCAAGTTTCCCTCTGCGTGGTGAGATGCTTGGCAGTAGAAAGAAAATAGTTCCTACATGAAACTGCTCACAACAAGGTCCTGATTTCTTGAGTTTTTTTTAAAAATGTATTTGTCACTTTGAGCACCACAAACTCACTGCCATCCAGTTCCATTATATTCAAGAGAAGACAGACATCTCTACGGCTGATATCTCCACAACTCGACACCAAAACGATCTACACCGTGGAAGGATTTTTGATTTAGGGGCTGAACTGTCCCTTTAACAGTAGCCGTCAAACCCACTTAAGTGTGGCTAACTTACAGGTGTTTAGTCTTAACGTTCAGTGAGAGAGAGTCCAAACTCCCTGCGTCGCCACATCACGTTCTTCCTCACTGTCAGCTTCATCTCTGCTAGTGTTTGTTAGTTTTGATGATGAGGAGAAGGTGTGCAGGGCTACTGGTCTGTAAGAGCCCAGTATGACTGTTATTACATCCTGTTTTATCTGCCTTTTAAAAAAAGTTCTCCAGAAATCCATTTCATCAGGAAAAACTCATGAATTCAGAAGATATAAATGTGTGTGTAGAATCTAAGAGACACTGAGCTGCATTTAAAGTGATTTCAAGCTTTTCTTTACAGAGTTTAAACATGTTATTTCTTACACAGAGTCCAACAAAGCTGCAACACACTGTTCACTGAATAAAATCCAAAGACAATCATGCTGTGAAGTCATTTACATTTTTTGCACTTATAGTAGGATTTCAGGAAAATATCGTGATGATACCGTGATTTTTTTTTTTTAACCTGTAATAATCGTAGCATGAAAAAATGTGTGCACACTATCTTGCAGCTTACTCCTTGCAAACAAAACAAAACATGCAGCAGAGCAGAACAAAGCATTTCAGCAGTGTGGTTACTGTGGAGGAGTCCATCCTCTTTCTTTCTCTTTCTTCTCTCTGTCTGTATATGTGTGTGTTAATCATCACTAAAATATGAGAATAGCAGATGTTTTGTTTCACCTACCTGTCTGAGCTGCTGCTTCTTTAATAAACGCAGATTATAATGTTGAAGGCTGCGGTTGACCGTTAAACGCAACGTACGAGTTGGATATAATAATAATAATAATAAAATAAAAAGTGTTCAGAAATGTGCGGGTGAAACTGCAGTGTGGTGGTATCCTCGCAGCGTTTAAGTGTATACGATCTATCGGAGCTGGAAACGGAGCTGTGGAGGGTCTTTAACACGCCGCTGGCTGGCTGGCTGGCTGGCTGGCACCGTTAGCCACCAACGGCTACTTAGCTAAGTTCGTGTAACGTTAGCTTTGTATCCCGTTACACTTGAGTACACGGTAACGGAAAAAAGCGGCACAAGAGCCCACCCGAGTTAGCTCTAATAATGACGGTTGGCTGCTTACCTTTTCGCTCGCCTCTCTGCTCCGGCTGCCACAGACGACGACGGTGAAGCCGCTTGATTGTAGACAGTTATGTTAGCTTAGCCACATTAGCTCGCTAGTGTCGCAGTCGGGCTATTAGCAACAAGACAAGGCTGCTTGATAGCCGCGTTGTCGAGCGTCAGTTACACTATTAATAACATTTTTTTCTTTCTAGTTGTTTTCACACCGCAAACCAGATGAGGAGTAATTACACTAGTGAACACTTTAATATAATTATAATGCGAATCTTCTTTATGTTAAACTTCCGTGCGGTGTCACCTATAAACAGTGTTATTAACTAATAACTATGAGCAAGCTGACGAGTCAATTACAATCAGCGTAACACTGTTGCAGTCAGTACTTTTTTTTTTTTTTTTTTTTGGGCAGGTCATACATACATAGATAACCTGTCAGCTCAGTACACCTTCCTCATTGCACAATGACCCTCTATAATATATTCATGAGATCACAGGGCTAATGTCTCCCACAGAGAAAGGCATTTTCCTGTCCCTCCTCCTACAAGTCAGGCGGCTGACTGACTGCAGACCAGAGCAGCAGATCATTTAGAATAAGTGGAGGAGAGAGAGAGAGATAGAGAGAGAGAGTGTGTGTGTGTGTGTGTTTGGTGGTGGGGGGGCATCTGGAATGACGTCACCCGTGAATGATCACGTATGATCCATGCATGTATGCATATGGTCTGTGATTTCCATTCACAAGCCATCATGCATGGGAGCACATGTCGTCTGCAACACTTATATGTATGTATGTGTCAGACATGCCCACACACACACACTCACACACAGGCATGCATGCCCACACACACACACACATACACACACACACACACACACATACACACAGGTAGTGTCAGTGTCTGTGTCACTTGAAGCCAGGTAGTGTTTTAGCAGCAGGACAAGCTGAGTGTTTTGGAGTCATTAGAGGTGTCTGCGGTATCTTGCCAGAGGGGCAGTGCAGCGTGGAGAATAAAAAGTCCAACCTGCCTGTGTTTTTCAGACCTCTGTTGCCCTGGAAACAGGTGCCGAGATTTCCCATTTCTTCATTTTTCTCTACACTATCCATATCACCCCCCTCCCTCCCACCACCACCACCACCACCTCTCCACTCCATACACTGCCGCTGCTGCTGCTGCTGCTGCTGTCTTGCTGCTTCCTCCCCCACGACCTGCCGCATAGTACAATCACACACACATAGCACACACACACACACACACACGTACACACAATTCCTACGTACTGCAGTCATTTCACAATGTCACAGGACGGAGTAACTGACTCCTCCGCCACATAACTACACATTAAACCCTGAGAGGAGGGTGGTGGTGCATGCCGCTGAAGTGTTGACCCTGCTTTGACTCTGAGGTTGAACAACCATCACTGCTGCAAATATCTGACCTCCAGGAGGAAAAAGAGAAAGAAAACAAAAAAAAAAAAAAAAAGGAGATGGGGAGGGTTTTAAGGAGACAAAGAGGGAACAAGCAAGGAGTAGTGGGAGTAAAAGCAAAGCTGACTGCACTCTCACAGATTTAAGAACGTGGCTCCTACTGTATCTGCTGTGTTTTTCGATGAAGGCAAGGATAATGAAGGGCGTATGTAGTTTTATAGAAAAGCCATATTAATCCAAGCAGCCCATTTTTATATGTCTGTTCTTAAAAGTATCAAATGTAGAGTATTCATAATGCAGAACTGCCTCTGTCAGAGTGTTAAATTAGTCCTGAAAGTCTTAAAGGATTACATTTTTTTAACAATTTTATCTTGTGTGCTCAAGTTACAAGTTCAAACTTATCATATTCTGGGACTTTGAGGGCTCTGTATTTAATATATTTGATGTGGATTATTGTTATTGATGCATTAAAATGTAAGCACCATTGTAATGTACCTGTAGCTGGTTGAGATTGAGCTACTTTGAGCTATTTTTACCCATGATCCACAAGTATTTTACTTGTTTTACCCGATTAAAGGATGAAGCTGGTGATTTTCTGTACTTTTCTGCAGAGCCAAATCAACAAAGAATTAATCTACTTACAAGTATTGTGTGTATCCAAAGTCTGATATATTTCGTTCCTCTGTGGCGTAGACCACAGAGGAATAAATAAAAACCATTAAAAATACATCACACTGCACTGGGTGACATGTTCCTTCATTATGAAGAGTTTGGTCACATTAGTTTGTTTAGAAATGGCTCCAAACACTAATAGCAGCGATCATGTTTTCAGTCTCCAGAGAGTAGTTCTGTGTAAGGCAGAAGCCACTGAGCGCGTGCAGGAACGTGGTTCTCTTTACAGCTTTGCTGGCTTGTTGTGCTACGTATCACAACCTCTTGACTTTATATTACATTGTAAATTATTCAAAGAACTTAAGTGCAATGTCAAGAGGTTGTGATATGTAGCACTAGCCTTACATAGAACTACTCTCCAGAGACTGAAAACAAGATATATCAGGCTTTGGATACAAACACAGTTCTTGTTAGTAGATCAGTTCATTGTTGGTTTGGTTCCAAACATGAGATTTGTAGACTATAAGAGAAATATAGAAAATCACCAGCTATATCCTTAAAGTACAACTTTCAGGAACTTGAGTATTTCTAATTAATCCAACTTTATACTTCCAGTCCACTACATTTACTTCACGGCTATATTACTTTTCAAATCAAGATTTTATGAGTAAAACAGGTGATTTTACATAATTAATTTAGATCATTTAGTAGAGATCTGTTTTCACTTTGATATAAAGGGTTTTTTTTTTTTGTTGTTGATCAATGTCCAAAATGCCACATCCCCTTTGATTCAGTATTGTTAAGCAATAAAACATGGAAAATTCCAAGAGGAGTGAATCATTTTTACAAGCACTCTATATCTATATCTATATCTATATATATGTATAATAAATATAATACTGTGAATCCATTAACTACTACTTCTATACTTTTACTTAAGTACGATTTTGAATGCAGGACTTTCACTTTTAAAGGAGTATTTTAATACTGTGGTATTCCTACTTTTACCGAGGTAAAAGCTAAGTGAAAGTTAAAGAAAGAAGTGGGCGGTAAAAAAAAAAAAATCACTAAAAATGTTCAAATCGATTATGCTCATGGGAGTATGATGTAGAGTTAAGGCAGATGGTTAACCATATTGCACACATCTATTCCATATCTGTAAGTGGTATTTTGAATATTCATCTGTAAAAGTGCCGGAGAGGAGACACATGTGTTGTCAAGCATCGGCCACAGTTACACAACAGAGAGACACAGTAACACAGTCCCTGTCTCCTCACTTTCAGGCCTTTTTAAGTCATCCTTGTGTTTCTGCAGTGTTATGTGTGCATTCCATTGTAGTGACTTCTCTTTGGCAAGAGCCAGAGCATTCCTGGGAAATGGCTGACCCAGAATAACACTCAGACGCAGGATGACTGAGTGAGTGAGTGAGCGAGCGAGTGAGTGAGTGAGCGAGAGCGAGGTCCTCCACCCTTTTTATTGCTCAAGCAATTGTAAACTGCTGTTTCCTGACCTAACACACACACACGACAGCCACAGTGTAGATCCAAGAGGCTGCTGGGATATCGACACACATGACTGTCATGAGAGCACATGATAGTGTTTGCCTTCAAGCTACTCCAAACCATACAAATCCTAATTTTCAACCATGCCATCAATGTAATTAAGTACATTTACTCAAGTAGAGGACTGCAACTAATGATAGTTTTCATCATCGATTAATCATTTAGTCTATAAAATGTCAGAAAATATCAATTTACTGTCACATAAGACAAAGAAAAAGCAAATGCTGACAAATGAGTAAACTGGAACGAAGCACTTTGTTGGGTATATTTGTTGTAAAATGACTGAAATTATTAAAAATGATCAAAATAGTTGTTCATAAGGTAAACTTAAGTATTGTACTTAAGTACAAATTTGTACTTAAGTACTTTATACATCTACTCCACCAAAGTTCAGAGGCAAATATTATACTTTTTACTCCACCACATTTATTTAACAGCTTAACTTTACAGATTAAAATTGTACGTATAGATTAAGTAGCTCCACTTCAGCCAACTACAACAGTAAAATGCTACTTACACATTCATAGATCAGTAATAATAATCCGATGATATAATAATATAAGTAACACATTTCAGGTAAATATTGTACTTCTTACTGTAATACGTTAATTTAACAGATTTACTCACAGATTTAAATTTTACATGCAAAATTCATAACAACAATAATAATAACTTTATTTGTATAGAACCTTTCATTCAAAGAAAAACAATGACAAAAATAACAATAAATAAAACATTTGATAACAATGCATTAAAACATTAAATATAGGAACAAATTATATAAATACCAAAGTTTAAACTTTAACCCCAATTTAAAAGCCAGATTAAACAGATATTTTTATTAATTATTATAAAAAAATAAAATTAAGGATAAAAGTATAAAATATAATACTTTGGGATAGATTGAAATAGTACAACAGAATATAAAATAGTGAAATTAGCTCCAATTAAACAAAATACAACAGTAAAATTACACATTTATGCATCAGTAACAGTCGTCCAATGATATGATAGTATAACACTTTTTAAATTTCCATGTTTGCATACTTTTACTTACATTTTGAATGCAGAACTTTACTTGTAATTGAGTATTTTTTACTTTATTGTATTGCTACTTTCACTTGAATAAAGGATGTGAATACTTCCTCCTCCACTGCTCTGGCAGATGATTCCTTTTCCATGAAATTCTCCTGACAGATCTCTTTCCCCAGCTCGGCCATCTGCGTGACCCTCTGCTCTGGTGATCTGACAGTGCTGAGTATTTTTACTCCTGTTTCAGCGGGTTCAGAGCAGCTTGTCACAATTAGCATGAACTCCAATCATCTTCCTGTCCTACGACCTCTGATTTTCACCTTTTTTTTTACGTGTTACTCCTACGACCATCTGGTGCCACAGACTCAGAGCTTTCACTTCTATTCTGATCCCGGCAGTGAGTGTACGCAGCCGTGTGGATGAAATGTTCGAGGCTCCTCCGCTGAATCCTCATGTAGGTGCATTGACCTCAACATCTGGAACAGCTGGACCAGAGCTCTGCTGCTCTGCTGTTGCTGTAAGCCCCCAGATAGACTGTAGAGCGTGTAGTGGTGGAAAGTAACTGAGTACATTTACTTAAGTGCAATTTAGATTTACATTTGCTGAGCATTTTCATTTTCTGCTACTTTATACGTCTACTTTACTACATTTCAGAGGGAAATATTGTACTTTTCACCCCACTACATTTATTAAAAGCTATAATTACTTTACAGATGAAGAATTTACATGAAAAAACACAACTAAAAGATTAAACCAGCAGTTCCTCAACATTTTTGGCTCACAAAAAATCAGTGCCAAGTTAGAGTCTAAGGCCCAAAGAGGTAAAATGATCCAATATTCCACCAAAAATCAAGATTAGAGAGAAAATGCAAAAACTGAAAACAGATTTGTGAATCATAACTTTGTTTTTTCTTCTTTCCTCTCACATTAATCTTCTCACGACCCCTCAGATTTATCTGCTGACCCTTTGGAGGGGCCCTGACCCCTAGGTTGGGAACTACTGGACTAAACTAGCTAACTGTATATAAAGTAGTTGAAACTAGCTCCACCTCCAGCAGCTACAACAGTAACATGCTGCTCTAACACCGATGCTTCACTATTAATAATCTAATGATGTCATATATAATAATATATCAGTCAGAGGGGACATTTTTCATTAAGCCCTGTTTTAAATTCATTATTAGGCTATTATTATTATTGTTGTTTTTGTGATATCTTGAACATCTATCATATTAAAATATCAGGAGGAACACAGATTATGAATTGTGGTGGCTTTGTAGAAACTTATCATATCTTGCTCGTTGCTGCCATCTTGTGTTAAAAATATAAAACTAAACACTAAAAGCAGGTTTAAACTGAACATAGATTAAAAATTAATCCAAATTTATGTAGCATAGCTATGCTTATTCTTTTTTTCCTTCCCAATCTATCATCTCAAAACCGCTCAGATTGATCTTGTGACCTTTATAAAGAAGTTTAAACTCGCTCCACTCCCAGCAGTTACAACTATAAAATGCTGCTTACACACTGATGCTTCAGTATTAACAATGTACTTTGTTAAATTTATTAAATATATGAGTCACGAATCGATTTTGAACTAAATTTAACTAAATTTAGCCGGTATTACTTCTATACTTATACTTAAGTTGGATTTTAAATGCAAGACTTTTACTTGTAAGGGAGTATTTTTACATTGTGGTATTGATACTTTTACTTAAAGTCCTGCTCCGCTCAAAAATACGTTTTTCATCTTGTTCCTACAGTTGAATGTTTGAGCTTCACTGTGCAGAATGATTTTGTTTGTTTTCTCTGAGCTCACTGAAAATCCGATTCAAGGGCATTTACGAGCATGATTTGTGACATCACAAACAGTTTGGAGTCAATTCTGCTCCAATATTCACAAGTGTGACGTGGAAACTGGAAGCTTTCAGCGCACAAACACTGAGAATAGAAGCTGTTAAACTTCTGAAATGAAATATATTTGTATATTTATAGACTCTGGATGAGATGATGTAATTTTAAGGATTGTATCAAGATAATTTATTTTTTTAAGGTAAAAAACATATCAGACACAAATCTTCTTCTCTTTAAGTAAAGGCTCTGAGTACTTCTTCCAACACTGACTATAATACTGAACCTACAGCTGTTAAAACATGATGATCTGACGTCATATGTGAAGTAAAGTAAATTAATGAAGTATAAAAGAATTGACAAAAAAGGATCTGATGCACACTTTTGTAAAGTAATTACGTAATTGTAATAATATTCTGATGTGGTCGTTCAGAATCATAATTGGTGTTTTAGTGTTTTCACATTATGTCATATAGAAACAGTGTGTTGTGCTTTGCATCAGTTTCATTTCAGCAGGAAGGAGGGTTTAGTCCTTAATGTGAGTAGAAACGCTGTTTCACCGCTCCGCTCTCTTCACTTTAGTTTCGCTTTCTCCTCAAAGTGAAAGTTAACTTCAGTCCGTCTGTTTTTTAGCGTCTCGGCTGCGTTTTTCATCGTTGAACCGCGTAATTCACAATAGTCCCGTTAAATCTGAACACAGTCTGCGTCAGCGGGGTCTCTGGTGAAAGGTGAGTGTTTACACAACAGTGTCAGACTAATGAGCTTCATTACGCAGGCGGGTCCGCGCGTAATAACAAGTTTTACTACACGGTGGCGGATATTTAGGCCAAAGCTTGAAGTCAGACCACCGTGAGCAGTTTAAAGTGTTAATCTTTTAGTTTGGTGCTTTTAAATATTAAACTGGAGCTATAGACAGTCTGGCAGTAGTGGAAGAGTACTCAGATCCTTTACGCAGGGGCGGATTTAGTGATTTGGGGGTGGAGGGGGTGTCTGATCTTTGGGTTAAAGTGAGTTAAGTTTATGATATCACGCCGCCTCGCTTCGATGGTGATAGTATGAATAGCATGTTAGTTTCTTTATTAAAGTGATGCATCACCCTCATGCATGAGTCATACACCCATGATGATGATGAAGATACGGAAAAATTGAATTGCATGGCAAAAATAGCATATTGTCAATATTTTTGAGGACAAATTCACAAATCATGTTTTAGTTTGCACCCTGTTTAGGATTGTGGGCAAACTCTGTTCACCCTTTCTCTAACTGGGAATGTTGGTAATGGCAGTGGTAGCAGACGTGCTCTAAACCAGAGGCCGGTTTAATGTCAGACAATATTTTCACAGACCGGCGTTTGAGGTGCGGCAGATAAATACAACAAACTAAAATGAGACGACCGGCTTAAAAACTGTGGTATTTTATATTATATATTATATTATATTATATTATTGCATACTCGTATGCAACTTTATTAGCAGCGTCCTCATAACATTGCGCCAACAACATAACATGAGTAACATCCTCTCTGCCTCCCCAACACTCTCTGGTCGCTATGGTAACGTTTAAACATGCCTTCAAAATAAGATACACCACAAAAACAAATATAAAGTGCATGAAAAATGCAACAAGACGGTCCCATCTAGGGCGGCCCGGTACTGGTCCGCGGCCTGGGGGTTGGGGACCACTGCTCTAAACTGTTTTTCTTAAAGGACCAGTATGAAAGATTTAGGGGGATCTATTGGCAGAAATTGAATATAATATTCATAACGTGCGTTTTAATTAATGTATAATCACCTGAACATAAGAATCGTTGTGTTGTCGTTACCTTAGAATGAGTCTTTATATCTTTATACCCGGAACGGACTAAACACTGGCTCTAGAGAGGTGGTGGAGCTTTTAATTGTTATATAATGCTGGATAGTTTAATCAATAATAATGCATCATATTTTAATTGTTATATTTTGTGAGTAAAATCAATCAGAATCAGGTTTATTGCCAAGTAGGTTTGCACATACAAGGAATTTGCCTCGGTGTTGTTTTGGTGCGTAACAGTCAAAATGAAGTGACTGTAAACAATATAAATAAGAAGTAACTTACAATAAAAGAAAAATGTAAAATATATTGTAAGTGAAAGGAGCTGCTGCAGGTTTAACATTTTAAATATGAAACATACAACAATGAGATGAATGTACAAGATATTCAACAGTCAACAGTATGCAGTGTGAATTATTATGATAATAATAATACAAGTTGCATTATTGTAACGCAACATGTAGGATCAAAGCTCACAGATGTGCAAATGCAAGACTGTGGGGTGATATATTAATATAACAGTATATGTCAGAGGGGGGGCGGTTAGAGTCCGTGTCAGTAGGGGGTCCAGGGCTTTGTTGATGAGGTTGCAGACAGGAAGAAACTGTTCTTGTGGTGTGAGGTTTTGGTCCTGACAGACCGCAGCCAGTAACCAGCGTAACCAGTAACATTTATCTGTCAGGTAAATGCAGCAGTGCAGCGTTTTCCTCTGAAGTAGAAGTAAACTGTTGCACATTTTTCTAAGTGCTTTTGGGGCCTTTTGTAAGTTATTTCAGGGTTCAGTTAGTTAGAATAGTGACATAATTTAATATTTTTAATATCTAAACATAATGAATCTAAAGCTTCTTAGGCCCTTGTAGTTGGGGGCCCCAGGCAATTGTCTACCTTGCCTTTACTTAAATGAAAGTAGCAACATCACGCTGTGGAAAAAGTGTCAAGTCGAAGTCCTGAATCCCAAATTCCAGTTGAGTTCAAGCACAGAAGTTTTGTCGGCTAAATGTAACATTGTGCCTGCAGGTCTCTGCTCTCAGGGCCACAGGAAATGACAGGAAATGCCACCAAATAAAACCAAACGCCTGAAAGGATCCCGCCGCTGCCAAGAAGAAGAAGAAACACACAGAAATATCAGCAAATACACGTTACTGTTAATGATATTTATTAAATACGTCTGCCAACGCAGTAACATTATAGTATCATATAAATTCTTTAAATGTAGTGATATATATTTAGTCTGTCAACACACCATGAAGAGATTGACTACTGCTAATATAATGAATAACAATACATATTGATTCAATAATTATAGACTATCAACATTATTTAAATATTAAATGTATATTGATTGATTCATAACCAAATATAACCTATAGCTCATTGATTCAACAAACAGCTTATAGCTTGAAGTCTCTCTTCAGACACAAACACAGACGGACTATTGAACTGTGATCAGGTGAATTTAATATGAAAAGCTGACAATCGATAGTTTATTGATCACACTGTTTTTGTTTGTATTTACAACCTGTAAAGACTGTAGCCTGCACATATCCACTGATATAAGAAATCTGCCAAAAAAGAGCTTTATATTAATACAACATATGGAAAAGTTTGCTTTGTGTATGTGAAATTGACTTAATGAGCTAATGCTAGTCACTGTTAACTTAATAGATAACCTGACTAGATAACATCTGTTAGTTACAGTGATTTAGATTTATACAAACTGATAACTTAATGTTTTAATAGCATAACTAGTATGATGATTTAATGTTTTGGATAAAGCACATTTGTCAGTCACTGTTGTGTCGAGGAAACTTCATATAATGACCAGAACGGGTGTCGTTCAAACTGGACATTTGACTGTTTTTTCATCTTCTGCATTATCAGTGAATATGTTTTCAATCGGTTAAAAATTACTATCGATAACTAATTAATCATTGACATCCCTAAGAGAAATAGGAAGAAGCGTAGATTGAAATGATCCCTCAAATGTGGTTGTCAAACACTTGACAGTAAACTTTATTGTGTAAAATGACATCAGTGCACTGAAACAGTAACTTTACTGGGAATTTAATAATTATAAATGACTATAAATAAAAAAACACATAGAAAAAAAGCATATGTACATATATTAAACTTGAAATAAGAAAAAGAAATATACATAAAATGATGCTTATATAACTTTAAAAAAAAAAAAAAATGTTGGTGAATATCAGACAACATATATACCGATATCAATATATCTGTGAGTGGCCAATATCGGCTCTGTTCGGTTTGAGTCAAAGACAACTCTGTCCACACAAAGCTTACCTGGGTGTGTATATATACTGTAATATTGTACGTCTACCTGCAGTATATCCAGACATTATAGTCACGTGTTTTGCAAACTGCTAGCTTTATGATTTCAAGCAGTCAGTATCTGGTCCGACCTGTTGATCCTGCTCCTCCATGCTGTCACCTAAGAAAATAAAAGCTCTCCACCGCAGACTCACATTCACTCACCTTAAAGGACGTGCAGTGACTTGATTTCGACAAAACAAGCCACAGTGAGGGGCTGTTACCAAGATATGTAACTGACGCGTCGTCATGTAGTAAATCAAACATCTGCGGACTTGTGCTTAAGATGTATTTATTTACTACTGTGTACCAATACAGCCTTTGCTATACACACACTTACACCAATAACTTGCATGAAAACAAACAAAAAAAAGGCTTAAAGATTAGCCTCTAAACGGCTACATATGTATTTCCATATGCTGCTGTCCAATACGCCACCTACTGTGACAACCAGGGAATAACCTTAACACACACATAGATACAAATGGCTCTAACAGGACGAGTTCACCATTTTTCAAGCCTGTCAAATGACGTGTAAACAGTTTTTTCTTGCTGTAAACTGACCATTAGAAGATCCCTTCATAATGCACTTACAATGGAAGTGATGGAGGACAAAATCCACAGTCCTCCTTCTGTGCAAAAAATGTATTTAAAAGTTTATCTGAAGCTAATATGAAGCTTCAGCGTCCAAATGAGTCAAATCAAGTAGATATCTTTCAACGTTACAGTCTTTTTAGTGTCAATGTCCCTCTTTTTGTTACTATACTTCCACCTGCAGCTCAACAGGGAAACACTGTCCGAGGAAACACAAAGAGGGAATTTGATGTTAAAAAGACTGTAAATGTGTCAGATATCCACTTGATATGACTAACTCAGACTGCCAGTATGAACAGGAGGAATGATTACAGCGAGGAAAAACCTCTTTCACTGTTCATATGGACACCTGACTATTGTTTTAAGACACACTTGAGTAACTGTGAACTTGTCCTTTAACGTCCTGTCTCTTAATCCCACAGCGATGGCGGGGCATCATAACCACCGCAACGACAGTTCCCAGATGAGCGCGATTCTTCAACCTGAAGACCTCTGTAAAAACTGTAAAAACAAAATTGAGCAAGAAAAAGAGCAAAACAGCAAAGATGTCACGAGCGAAGCCAGCTGCTCCTCCTCCTCCTCCTCCTTCCCCTCTTCCTCCTCCTCCTTCACCTCGTCCAGACCCTCCGGTAACGGGGATGTGAGAGATCAACATGTAGAGCGGGATGAACCGGTGCCGACACAGTGGCAGGACGACGCTCCGTCATGTTGTCAGCTGGATGATCTGAAGCGACTTCCGCAGTGTCAAAGCAAACTGGGACGTCTGAAGTTCAGCAATTCAGAAACTGTCCTCATAGATGTAAGAATCCGTCCTCTCCAGTTCTAATGTATCCCTTCCCTCCTTGTGTCTGTCTCCAGAAGTGGGAAGTACTCAAGTACTGTACTTGTACTTTACTTGAGTTTTTGATGCTATTTTATTCTTCTACTTCACTACATTTATCTGACAGCAAATCACAGAGGTGGAAGAAGAACAGTACCAATACAGCAATATAAAAATGCTCCATTACAAGTAAATGCCACGCAAATCTTACTCATTGATTAGTTGTTTGATGTATAAAATGTCCAAAAATGGTGAAGCTGACGTCTACAAATGTCTTGTTTTGTCCCGATCAACAGTCCAAAGATATTCAGTTTACTGTATATCCTCTAGAAGCTGGAATCAGAGAATTTGGATATTTTTTTCACTGATTATCAAAATAGCTAGTGATTAATTTTCCTGTCAGTCAACTAATCTATTAATAAACTAAATGTCGCAGCTCTATTTCAAAACAGAAGTTATAGCGCTTCACAATAGAGCAATAGAGCTTACAAAGCAGAAATAATGTCAACAAAAACAACAAAATCAATATTACTGTTATTAGCAAACATCAGTTTAAAAAAGTGAGGGAACATAAGTGAGTTCTGAGAAGTTTTTAAAAGTTTGGGTTGAACTGTTGCAGGTTTGGAAGCTGCAGTTTAACCTCTTACAAAAGAGCAGTTTGTAGTTTGTATTCCTTGACTAACTAGGAGACACTTTCCCTCTAAACTTTTCATTTAATGAACCTTTCAAATGATCCAATATTCAAGATTAGAGAAAAAGTCCAAAAAACTGAAAACAGATTTGTGTATCAGAACTTTGTTTTTTCTTCTTTCCTCTCCCATTAATCATCTCACGACCCCTCAGATTTATCTGCTGACCCTTTGGAGGGGCCCCGACCCCTAGGTTGGGAACCACTGGACTAAACTAGCTAACTGTATATAAAGTAGTGTAAACTAGCTCCACCTCCAGCAGCTACAACAGTAACATGCTGCTCTAACACTGATGCTTCACTATTAATAATCTAATGATGTCATATATAATAATATATCAGTCACAGTGGACATTTTACTGAACATGTACTTTTACTTTTAAGTACATTTTGCGATAATACTTCTGTACTTTTACTTGTGTAGAAGCTGGAATGCAGGACTTTTACTTGTAATGGGGTATTTTTAAATTAAAGTATTGGTACTTTTACAGTAGTAAAGTATATAAAATTCTCGCAAAAAGCAGTTGTTGTTGTTGAATATAACTATTTTTTTTATTTATTTTTTTACACAGGTGGATTCTTTCAACCAGAGAGCAGGACTTAGGCCCCTGAAAGGGAGAGACTTGTGGCACAGTAACTTTGTGAAGATGCCGTGTTCCTCTCACAGTGTCACGATAGTCAAGTCTTCAGTCTTCAAGGTGTGTTTGAGGCTATGCACAAGATTAGTTCCTTTTGAAAGAAACCAAACCTGGAAACCAAAAACCGAGATATTTCTTCCAGAAACTGGTTTGAACTAGCCAGCTGCACACCAGTAGGTGCAAAAATATAGTTTCTCTTGAGGAAATAATGGATTATATCAAATTAATTGAAACGAAATTCATCCTTTGAGATTAAGGGGATCACAATATTGTGATTTATCATAAAAATGAAAAACTTGGCACCTGACTTTAGTTTTAAGACAGATTTGAAAAACTGTAATTAATTTAATCTGGGTGGGAAAGTCAAAGAGCAACTTTACTTTGCACTTAAAAACTGCAACTTTACTGTTTTGGTTCACTCTCAGCGCTCTCATAATGGTGTTTTCAGAGAAAAAGCTCTAAAAAGCCGCTGTACACTACCTGCTCAGCACCAAACGGCAAACAGACACAGTTAGCTGTAGACTAGCTGGTGAACATAGTGGAGCATTAAGCAGTCTTTTTTCTCCACACATTCTTCTGCCTTATCAAAATCTGGCACCTACATTACCCACAATGCAACTCTACTGCCAACAGTTCAGTTGAAGGTTTGGGTGTGTTATGCTAGTAGCGGCTAATGTAGCCTGGAGCTGCTAGCCTCCAGCAGAGATGAGGAGCTACAGAGGTCTGATAACCTCAATTCTTTCTAACTTTTATTACTTTTCAAACTTGTTGTCTTCAGCCCCGACCGACACTGACTCAAGTGACATCACTTGGGGCAGTTTATCAGATTTCCCCTTAAAACTGTTTTGGTTCAGTCCCACGGCTCTCATCAATGTTGTTTCCATTACAAAAGCTCTAAAAAGCCACTGTACACTACCTGCTCAGCGCCAAACAGCAAACAGACACAGTTAGCTGTAGACTAGCTGGTGAACATAGTGGAGCATTTAGCAGCTAAAGAGCCAGATATTTCCCTCAGGAGTTGGTGGAGAACAAAAACAGAGCTAAAAGAGAGTGAATATTGGACTCACATTCACCAGGTGGACAGAAACACGACTCCAAATGAATGATAATGTTGCTCCGTAACTGCTGGATGTGGAAATAAGCAACTCTTTCCTAACAAGTTCAACATATCAACTTAAAAAGTGATGATATGTCCCCCAAGTGGCCAAAAAAAAAAAAATCAGTTATTGCAAGTTTAAAGAGACTTTTTACTGAATGAATCTTTTCCTGTGATAGAATCCCACCCAGACGTCGCGGTGGGAAGTGATCTCCAAAAATCTGGGCAGCCTCGCCAAAAAAACATCAGTGGACGTGGATGATGTGGCGGTACGTTGGCAGCCATGGACAATTTCTCATTTTTCTCATTTATTTAAACTGATTTTTATCTCATCTGTCTCCAAGAAATGTTCAATGTTCAATGTTTCAAACTCTCTCACTAGGAAGCGATCATGAAATATAACCAAAAGTATAAAGACAAGTGGTCTTTTGATGCCCTCGCCAGCTTTGTAAAGGTCAGTGTCCATGTGTGTTCACTCCAAATAATTGAATCTTCAGTTTTGTGATGCCCTCTAGCAATATATTTATAATCCTTCACAGGCTGTCCCGAAAACAGAGAACTACTTTGACAAGTTGTTCCCTAAGATCGCAGCGTTGGCCCTGAAGCTTCCTGATTATGTGAAGAAGGTATGAAACTTACTGGAACCAGTGGACGTAGCGTTTTTTTTCCATATTGATGGTGATGGTGATGAAGTGTGTTTTTCATGTTTTCAGGCCATCCCGCTGCTTCAAAGGGGACACAACTCATCCATCACTCTGTCGCAGGTTCAGATATCCTGCCTGCTCGCCAACGCATTTTTCTGCACTTTCCCTCATCGCAACACCTCCACACCCAACTCAGAGTACCACAACTACCCAACCATTAACTTCAGCAGGTTCGGCAACACAGTTCGATTGCAACCCTTAAATACTTTCTGCATCGTGTGTATCTTGTATGTGAGTTCACTCTTAATTCTCCTTCTGCTCGCAGTCTGTTTGGGATT
The DNA here is from genome assembly GCF_914725855.1 of Thunnus albacares. Taxonomy (NCBI): domain Eukaryota; kingdom Metazoa; phylum Chordata; class Actinopteri; order Scombriformes; family Scombridae; genus Thunnus; species Thunnus albacares. Next base: position 4,332,187 of record NC_058123.1, read on the forward strand.
TGGTCAGACCGGAAGAAGGAAAAGCTGAGGGCCATCATGCATTACTTTAAAGTGGTAACAGATGAGCGTAAGTCTCTGCTGAAGCTCCTCTACTTCCTGTTTGTCAGGTGCATCAGTGTAAATCTGTGACTGTTGTTGAATTCGTTGCAGACACAAAACCGAGAGGACTGGTGACGTTTGAGAGGCGATGCCTCCGAGACACAGACAAGCCCGACTGGAAAAGGTAATAATGATTTTAATAATAATATTTATTTATAGAGCACTTTTCAAAACCAAAAAAGTGAAATGCAACAGCAAGTCTGAAGGAAAAGAGCTGAACCGTTCTCAGTTATTCTGGCAGCACCCAGGTGATCTCGTCTCTAGTCACAACATCATTATAAGATTGTTTACTTTAGTGCTGTCTCTATGGCAACAGTCATAAAACCAGGTCAGCTCGACCGCGAAGAAGACAGCTGTCTGACGCTCACTGTCTGCTTGTCTAAGGAGTGTTTCAAACATGACACATGAAGGAAAATCCTTCAGAGTAAAATGTTTACCATGTTCATCATCTGAGTTTAGCATGTTAGCATGCTAATGTTGCTAATTAGCAGGAAACACAAAGTACAGCTGATGTGAATGTCATTCATTTTGAAGGTATTTAGTCATAAACCAAAGTATTGGAATATTAAAAATTTTGATTAGATGGTGGCGCCTGATGAAACATAAAGGGAACACCAAAGTGATTACAGTTCATCCTGAGGGGAATATCTGGAGCAAATGTCAATGTAATTCTTCTTATTATTGAGATATTAATTTCACCCCTGTTGCACAAAATACTGCTGAAGCTGATGTTCAGCACCAGTCAAACGTTTAGACACATTTTCTCATTCAAAGGAGTTAGAAAGTGTGTCCAAACTGAACAGAGTGGTGCTGTAAATATCACTTTGCAGGTAGCTGTAATAAACCAAAATATAGGATGAAGTGAAGTTTTGACCTTATGATGGTGTTAGATGAAAAATCAGAGGGTCATCAAATATATAACAATTCATCTTGAGAAGAACATGAGTATCTGAACCAAATTTCACGGCAATCTGTCTAATAGTTGTTGAGACCTTTCACTCAAAACCACAAACCTAATGGTGGCGTGAAAGGAACAGTTGGGGGATCAGAGAGATTCATCCTCTGAGGACCATCAATGTCTGAACAAAGTTTAGAGCCAATCCATCCAGTAATTAATTGAAAATTAATTGACTAATCGTTGCAGCTCTAGGACTGACTGACCCACAAACAGACAAACATGCCTGCTAGCATAGCTAATAAAACTGGTGCTCTGTATTCAAAACAGAGTTGAGTTGAGTTCTTGCTGGTGTAAATCAGTCGTCTCTGAATTGTTTTTGTTGTTGTTTGTGTTGTAGCTCTAAGTCGACGATGCCTAAACTGTTTGTGTCATGTGGCAACATCGAGACTGAAGGAGAAGGCATGCTACAGGTAAGAACTGACCTGAAGCGACGATGACCAGCAGGTTCAGTCCAGAGTGGACTTTTGACTGCTCCTGTGTGTGCAGGTGGATTTTGCTTCCAGTTGGATCGGTGGAGGTGTGCTGGGCTCCGGTCTGGTGCAGGAGGAGATCCTGTTCCTCATGAACCCGGAGCTGATTGTATCCCGCCTCTTCACTGAGAAACTTGGGGACAGCGAGTGTCTGATCATTACAGGTAAAGATGAAATGATTAGTTGATTAATGGATTAGTAGATCGACAGAATGTTGAAATATCTGCCTAATTAACCAAAATTAGGTCATTTATCAAGAAAAGATGTCAAACTTTATCTGGATTTAGCTTCTCCAGGGTGAGGATTTGCAGCTTTTCTTAGTTCAAATCATAGTTTACTGAATGTATTTGGGCTTTGGACTGTTGGTTGGACAAAACAAGACATTTAGGGACATTACCCTTCTTTTGGAGTCGTGTTTCAGCTGTTTTAGGAAATTATTGAGCCTTTTAAAAATATAACTTAATATTTATGAGCTGTTTTTAAAGATTTGTAGGACTCATACAGAGTAGGGAAGTCAGAAAGTATTGACTAACACATTGTTGGTTTTGGTCTTTTCATGTGATTTATTATTAGCAGCTTGACTGTATAATATCTCCGTCTCTCAGGCTCTCAGCAGTTCAGCGGTTACTGTGGCTTCGGTGACACCTTCGAGTGGGCCGGCCCTCGTGACGACCACCACAGAAGGTATGCGTGTTTTTTATGTGTGTGTTTTACATTTGAAGTTATTTATTTATTTGTTTTCTCAGAGATGTGATTCGGTCCTTTTAGGGACGACTGGGGTCGGCTGCAGAGGCAGATCCTCGCCATCGACGCGCTGCACTTCAAACACAGAAGAGACCAGTACACTTTGAACAACATTACACGGGAACTGGACAAGGTGAGGCTTTTCTTTGTGTGTGTTATTCACAATTTTATCATACGACATAATAATCATATAATACGCTTATAATACAAAAACATTCTGATAATACATTACATATATAGAAATTAATTAGCAGTATATCATCATCGTCAACTACTAGTAACAACATCATTAAGTATTTTCAATTCATTAAAATTAAGTAAAATTTAAAAAAATTAAGAAATAATAAAAAATAAAAATTAGAAAATAAAATGTATGTGTATAAAATGTATAAAAAGGAAATGCAAGTGTATAAAATACATTGAAAATGTCAATATCAATAATAATAAACGTAATTAAACTAAATAAATTATGACAGTAATTATATTTAGTCAGATTTTTCCGCTCAATGCAACTGAAGGTTTGATGCTTTCAGTGTGTTTTTAGTTAACAAGGATCTTTTTAATTTGTTGTCTATAAATCTATAAAATCTATTAAATCTTTGTCCAGAAACTGAATGTATTGTTATTATTATTAAAGCCTGTAGGAGCCATTTTCAGTTGAATGTATGTTTGTGTTGTTTATGTTTACACCTCCGACCAAGCGGCACCTCCTTGTTTTTGGTTAAATTGTACTTTAAGGAAGTCAGGTTGATCAGTTTCAGGTGTGTTGCTAATTTGTTTGAGAGTCATACAGTCTTTGATCGTGCTCCACCGTGCCCGGTTTTTTATTTAGTCTGATTTTTTTGTGTTTATATTTTATAAACTATCTGAACAGCTGGTGAACTGTAACACATTATACAATAAATCAGAACTTCTGCAGATCTGAGACGTTTACTGGAAGCATGAAAACGACAAATCTCACAACAGCCCCTCAGTGGCTGTTTTAACGAGTTAAAACTCTAACTATAAAATGTAATTTTTATTTCTCTCTAAAAATTGTTTATTTATTCTGCATAACTGAACATTCTGCACCGCTGCGTACCTTTAATACATGCAGTTTGTCTGGAGTATTTATATTATAGTGTTTTAAGAGCTGCAACGATTAGTTGATGGACAGAAAATTAATGAGCAACTATTTTCATAACAGATTAATCATTCTGAGTCATTTTTTAACAAATAATTCTCTGGTTCCAGCTTCTCAGATGTGATTATTTTCTAGTTTCTTTAGTCCTCAGTAACAGTAAACTGAATATTTTTGGGTTGGGAAACAGTGATTGAAATTTTCTGATACTTTATGGATCAAACGACTAATCGTTTAATCAAGAAAATAATCATCAGATTAATTGATAATGAAATAATCATCATTTGCAGCCCTAGTATTGTTTGGTGAGTGTTTCTTTATTGGTAGAGAAATAGGATGTGTTAGTTTTGATAAAATTCTGTCTCATTTATATAATCTTTGGTTTTCACTTTTATATGATTTTATTGTGTCCTTGAAGGCATACTGTGGATTTAAGAGTCATGGTCACAGCGAGCCAGACATCGCCACGGGGAAGTGGGGTTGTGGAGCCTTCAATGGAGACCCACAGCTCAAAGGTACACCTCTTCTTCATCTATCCATCTATTGATTTCTCACAGAAGAACAAAAAATAGATTATGTAAGACTTTGTCTTTGTCTTCCATTCATGTTCAGCTGTGATCCAGTTGATGGCAGCAGCGAAGGCCAATAGAGGAGTCGCCTTCTTTACCTTTAGGGATGAACAGCTGAAGCAAGGCCTGGAGAAGATCTACAACCTGCTGGTCAAAGAGGAGATTACAGTTGGTGAGTATCTAAAAAAAAACAAAAAAAAAAAACATTAGGAGTGTTGAATGTTTCTCAAGCTCTGTACTTTGGTTTGATTCATGCTCAAACTTCCTTCACAGGGAAGCTGTACGGACTTCTGAAGAACTTCTGTGCAGAGCAGCGCTCTGATGGATTTCACTCGGATCTGTTTGAGTTCATCAAGAAATCTGTCAGATGTTCCCGGAGTCTGCTGTGAGGACAGAAAAATGTCCACATATGCTTTCTGAACCTGCACTAAAAACTCACGGGAAAGTTTAAATCACAGAAATGAAGAAGTATCTACTTAATTATCTATTGTCTATAGAGAGAGAGCATGCAACAAACGTTCCAAGCTGGAATTAAAGGACAGGTTCACAATTTTCAAGTGTGTCTTAAAACAGCAGTCAGGTGTCTGTAATCATTCTACCTGTTCATACTGGATATTAAAAGATCCTTCAAATGTGCTTTCAATGTCAGTGATGGAGGCCAAAATCCACAGTGTGTCCACACAGTCATTTAAAAGTTGATGTGAAGCTTATATGAGGCTTCAGCAGTCTGAGTTAGTCATATCAAGTGGATATCTGACACATTTACAGTCTTTTTAGCATGAAATTCCTTCTTTGTGTTACCTCGGACAGTGTTTCCCTGTTGAGCTGCAGGTGGAAGTATAGTAACAAAAAGAGGGACTTTGTCACTAAAAAGACTGTAACGTTGAAAGATATCTACTTGATTTGACTCATTTGGACGCTGAAGCTTCATATTAGCTTCAGATAAACATTTAACCACATTTTTGCACAGAAGGAGGACTGTGGATTTTGTCTCCCATCACTTCCATTGTAAGGTCATTATGAAGGGATCTTCTAATGGTCAGTATGAACAGGAGGAATGATTACAGCAAGAAAAACATGTTTCAATGTTCATTTGGGCTCCTGACTGTTGTTTTAAGACAAACTTGAAAACTTGTGAACCCGTCCATTTATGTGCTTCAAACAAGGACGGCGGAGGGTTTTTGGGTTTTGATTTGTGCTTTGAGAACACCTGGAAACACACTTTGATGTGGAAAATCAGTTCATCTTTAATGGACTAACTGTTCTTAAAGTTAAATTTAAGTTAATTGACAGAGACCTAATTGTAATGATCTATAATGTTGTAATTACATCTTGACTGTAAACAGTTCTATATTTTACTGCCTTAGTTTTGATTGATGTGTTTTATTAATAGCTCACCTGAGAAGAAAACCACAAGACAAAAAACATCTTAAGCACCTCTTACTGTGAGTGTTTGTTTTATTTGTTTCACACACCCAAAAGGCACACAAAAGGTAAAATACAAACATACAAAATCACCAATACAGTGTTCAAAAAATTGCACTATAAAATAAGTGTAGGATTATATTAATGTAGAGTAGTAGGAGTTTTACCGTATTACAAGTATGAACAACAATTACAGAGAGTGATCATTATTGTTCCAAATCAAATGTTTTGACAGCAAGACATTTCTTAATCTTTTTTTGTGCCTAGACAATAACACAAAGGACTCTGTATTACATTTACATTCCGCAAGATAACAAATAACAATATTTGATAGAAAACTGACGACATGACGTTTTATTTCAAAGGAAGATGAAGATTCTCAGCTTGTCTAGATGGATAATTATGATATTGTGAATTATTAATAAAATTATATCTAAAACTGTAATGTAAATCTGCATTCTTATATGTAACTTTAAACACAAATGTACTGATTTGAAGGATGTTGATGTCAGAAATAGTCAATAACTGCTATTTAAAAAAGAGAGATGCACATGGTACAACAGCTTTGAAAAAAGTTGTTAATACAGATAAGTACAGATAAGTTGGAAAATTACTTGCCCAAAGAATGTTACAGTATGTTCAATACAGATAAATTAAACTATAATATAATGGTAAGAAACATGTACAAAACCTCTTATTTTTCTCAGAATCTTAAGAGATTTGGTGATTTTATTGCAGACAAAACCAACCTGCTTTCTCAGTTTATCATCAACCAGAAAACCTAAAAACTCATATTTCTTATTTCCCGCAAATAACATGAAATTACACTTTTTGACATTTAATGACAACTTATTTCTTATATCTCTAATGAGAGTCATTAAATGTCTTATTTGAGACAAAAAGGTTGGTGTCATCTACAAAGAGTAAGATCATTTATATAAATAAGAAATAATAAAGGTCCTAATATGGATCCTTGTGGCACACCATATTGCATTATATTTCTTTTTGACTCATAACCATTAATAAAAACATATTGTTTTCTTTTAAGAACATTACTGAGTCACTTATAAACATTACCATAAAAGCCGTATCTATACATTTTTGAAAGCAAAAAGTCTAAAACTATAACTTACTGCCTACTCATTAGTATCTAAATCTGTATACATTTTATCAGTAAGTTCTAAAAGTGCCATATAAGTTGAATGATCTTTACAGAAACAATATTGGTGATTATACAGAATATTATATGAGTTCAAGTGTTCCAGGATTCTTTTATACACTAGTTTTTCCAAAATCTTTGACAAACATGGCAATATTGAAGTTGGACGATGGTTTGTAAAGGATCTTCGATCACTTGTTTTAAATAGTGGAATGACTTTTTTAGGTCAGAAGGTATCATGCAAATGTCCATACAAATGCAAATACGAATGTTAAAGGCTCAGCGATAGGAGTCATTACTTCTTTGGTTAGGGAGGTGCAAATTTCATCATGATCGAGCTGATTTTTTTCATTTGAATATAATACCATTCACCTCCTTAAAGTCAGGCAGATCAAAATTACTAAAAGATGGAAAAGAACCCTTTATATAATATAATGCACTGAAACAATTAAAGTCAAGCAAGATTAATGTATCGTAACGTTTTTAATCAACTTCTATCTTCTCTTGTCTGTATTTTCATGTTTGGGCAGAAAGAGAACTCTTTAATCAAACTGAAACTGTCAAACAAAAAAGGATAATTGAAAACAAACCAATCATCTGTTTTCTGTTTTTATTGCTTTAAGTGAAATTTCTGCCTGTTTCAAATCATCTACGAGTTAAACTACAGAGCTGATTCATGATGATTGATGTCAGATGTGTTATTGGATAAAAAAAAATACTCCAGCAGCACTGTTCAACAGGAACTATAATCTTTATTTGCTGTAAACAATAAAACATACAACACTATATGAAAATAAATACATTCTTCAATTCTGAGGAGCTGAGGAATCTCATCATCATGTCTTTACATAAGTAACGACCACTGCATGGCATGATTTTTATTCAGATGAAACTAATTTCAAGTAATCTGTTACATTTGGCACAAAACAGAGACGCTGACAGTGATGCGGCAGGACGGTGGGTGAATGTGAGTGTGTGTTTAAATGTACATGAAACCTCAAACAGGTGGTTTCTCTCTGAATATGTGCCATAACAACCCCGGGTCACTTTAACGTGACTGCTGATAAAAAAGTGCAGAAATATCTTGATCTGTTTCCTTTATCATGCTTCAGCTGATACAGATTCTACGCAGACGGCAGGCATGATGTTTTCAAGAAGTCTCACTTTTAAAAATGCTTTTCAGTGTCTCTAATTATATCAGAGCTAACTCACATCACAAAGGTGCTTAAAAATATTCATACTATTCCTAATTTCAACCATTCAGCGATTTTAGCTCAGCCCAAATATCTCAAATTAAATGTGTTTTTTTTTCTCACCAATATCAGGTTATGATGCTTTGCAGGGTTGCTGAGTTGTATGTGGCCACTATCACACTATTAAGAAATATTGTTTTATATAAACATTCAAATCCAGTTTAAAGGAATAGGATGAGAAGAGTGTGGATAGCTTAGCTTAGAGTAAAGACTGGAAGCAGAGGGAAACAGCTAGCCTAGCTCTGTCTACCAGCACCTCTACAGCTCACTAACGTACAGAGCCCCCAAAGTCCTGAGAGATGTTTAAATCTTGTTCGCACAAGTTATTTAGTTGTGCATATCTTTTGGAACTTTGGGGTCTCCGTAGAAAAGTCACTGCATCCGGCGAAGAAATAATCCCACAAATAACTTTCCATAAAACCTTATATTGTCATTTTGACATGTTTTTTTTTTTTAGGATTACTGCCGCATTCATGTCACATAGGAGGAGTTACTGTAACTAAGAGTTCCTGACTTGTAAATAGCGTTCCTTCAACATCCAAGTCATAACTATGACTGGGAAACTATTATTCTGAAAGCTTCAATATATCCGACTTAGTACTTGATAAAACGTGCCTGAAAACCAAGCAAACATGGACGCCTCCAGCCTCAACTCAACTCAAACCGGTCACTATCCATCCAATTCGACCCACATCCGGTGTCCATCGCCTCCCCTCGACCCTAACATCCATCGCCCCTCATCTTATTCCTTCCTGAATCATCTTGGTGATCAAATAAACTATTTAAACTATACACAAATGGCGTGGTCTAAGTTAGTGAAATGTAAATGAACGTCTGTTATATTCAAGCTCTTGCCAAACGAGTTCACACAACGCTGATTAAACCTAATCAACGCCAGATAAATCTCTCTGTATTTCAACTGAGAGTGAAATGAGTCACTTTGCAGGGATTATGATGCTCAAAATAATTAATCCATCGTTTTACACAACAGTAGTGACAGGGTAGGCTACAGCAGAGCCTGTGACGTCAGTGTGTCAATGGTGTTTTTGTAATTACTCTCACTGCCAGAAGGGGGAGACAAAAGTCCTGCACTCCAGCTTTGATGCATATAATATAATTTTGTCAATCCACAGTATTTTAAACCTTCATACGACCAACTCACTTATCATACAACCTTCCTAAGCTGCCAGATGAATCCTTAACAGGAATCTTTCCAATTCTTCCTTCCATCCGACAAAACATGAATGCGGCATAAACAAACATGTTATATAGTGAACTTTAGAGGTGCTGGTAGGTGTTTTTTTATTACCTTTGGTCAGAGAAAGTGATTGCATACAGTATTTTGTTAGTAATCTAGATGTGCAGAGCAGAGCAAGTTACTGTATGATTAATTTGTAATTATTAAAATAAAAGCAAATTAAACCTAAAGCTAAAACTCTTTGTACTACAAATAAATTTTGTATAAAGTCATACATTCAATGCAGGTTTTCTTACATACTTTCCTCCTATCTGTGCCCATAACTGTGAAGACGAGGTCTTGATGGTAACAGTGTTAGAAGTAGTTGATCGTTGTGCGTATTGTTTGAAGATTTCACCTGTTAACAGGCCTGATATGTGAATATTGTGGAAAAACACATCAATGCAAAAGGTTGTAGGCAAAAGGGGGAAGTCTGTTTGCTGCACCGAAGTCTTGCTGCATGTGTTGGGAGAGTGGATGGAGGTGTAGAAGACTTGTTACGCTTTTCCTGAGAATGCCTCCAGATTGAACGCAGTGTCCAGTAGACGCTGCAGCTCCGTGAGGTGAGTTTGTTTGTTCCCAGTGGCTGGAGCTGCTGCAGGCTCACGGCCAGCATACCTACAAACACACACACACACACACACACACACACATAATGAGCATACATACATTCACAGCATAGATATAATTTTTCTGGCACCTTCCCAGGAACTAAAACAACTTACCAAACGGGCTGGGAGTGGTTGATGGTGGTGCGGATGCGAGGCTTGACGTAGTCGTAGTAGCCCTGGTTCTTGTGCTCTTCCTGACACCACACCAGATCAGCATTTGGATAACGCTCCGTCTCTGCTTTCACCAGGTCAAAGGGGAATGGTGACAACTACAAAGAAAAGAGAGAAAATCAGCTGTTGAGACTTAAAACTGAAACCCCGCTAGTGACTAGCTATGACACTGCAGTTTGAATCAACAGGGCCTACATTTTACTCCATATTCTGAAATTTGAATCAATATTTTCAGACTTTTACTCCGTATTTGGGCTTCTGTTGCAATTGGATGCAGCACCGACACTCTAACATTACCTGTTCGACGCGGACAACAGCTACGGTATCGTCCATGCCTCTGTTGTTGCGCTCGCGGGTAAGCTCATAGTAGATTTTGCCGGAGCAGAGAAGAATTCTCTTCACCTTCTCTGGGTTTGTAGCTGCAGGACCATCATCTGGGATTATACGCTTGAAGTGGGTTCCTGCAGGAAGAGGAGAGATTTACTTTTTTACCTGCACAATTTTTCTTTTCATCCTGAGTTTCCTGCAGTTTTTCCTGCCAGTACTCACCTGGCAGCATGTCATCAAAGCTGGACTTGGCTTCAGGGTGGCGTAACAGCGACTTGGGAGTAAAAACTATCAGCTGGAGATAAAGAGAAAGCAAAAACAAGTTCAGTGACTTGAACCTGTAATTATCATGTGTGTGTGTATTGTGAGTCACGGTTCATGTGTGTCACTCACAGGCTTCCTGAAGGGCTGCAGGATCTGTCTGCGGAGAACATGGTAGTAGTTTGCAGGAGTCGAGCAGTTGACAACGATCCAGTTACAGTCGTACAGCTGACGCATTGCAAAGTCCTCTGACAGTTTCTGACAAAGAAGCAGGGTTAAAAAATGAGATGCAAGCAAGAACAAACTTTGGTATATAATATCACATTAACAGGCAATCACTCAGATGATTGCAGACACACGGATTCAGACTGTTTCTGACACAAACTCACAGGGAAAACATCAGGGTCGTCGTTGCACATCTGGAGGAACCTTTCAGGGCGGGCAGACGAGTGCTCTGGACCCTGAGGGAAGGAGAGAAAATGGAAAAACAATCAAGAATCGAATAGTTATATTAAATAATCTCACCTCACACCCACTAATCTCAGTTTATATACCAAAGATCTAGGTGTCATCTTTGACTGTGTTAAAATTTGACAATCAGCAGTAGCTTTTTCCACATAAGGTCAAAAGCAAAAATGAAATCCTGTCTTTCTTTTGAAGATCTGGAGCCTCTCGCGTGCTTTTATTACCTCGTGTCTCAACTACTGCAGTTCTCTTTATGTGGGAGTCAGTTCCCTGTCTCACCTGCAGCAGCGAGACTCCTCACTGGCACCAAGAACAAAAACCACAGAACCGCTGTACTGCCCTCCCTTCACAAGTTTCCAGTAAAATATATTTTAAGATTCTGACATCACGTCAGTTGATATTCTACATCCAGACCCGTCAGATCCTCTGATCACTTACTTCTCTCTGTTCCATGTTCTCAATCTAATCCAAAACTGACCGAGCTTCTTCCATCGGTCAACACCTGTTGTTTTTAAATGTACTCTAAAGATAAAGTTGACTTGTTTTGACTATATATTTTATTTAAAATGGACAGCACTGACAAGGTGTCATTACAGCATCAGTTCACTAAGATCATACAGCCTGAGACCCTGTTTACACTTGGTTTTAAAATGCGTTTTGGTCGATTGGATCATAAGTGGACAAGTGTAAACGACCACCAAGAAGCTTTGTGATCTGATCACTTAAACCACTTGCGGAGGTGGTCTGAGATGCACTTGACCACATATCCTTTATAGTCTAAACACTAATGCGTCCTGATGCGTCCCCGACAAAGACGTAACAGGAAAATACATCATCAATGCAGGACGTGGTGGTCGATTTGGTGACTTTGTCCTGCAAATCTCAACAGTTGGAAGCCCGTACATATATATTAGTTCTTGAGACATTTTTGTTTTCTTAGCTAACCCATGTGAAAAAAATCTGGTGCTTGTCTGGCGACAGACTGACGTAATAACTGTAACGTAGGCAGTAACGAAATCTGAACACAAGTGGTCACCTGGACACCTTGGAGACACATGATAGACACAGGTGTGAACGGCGATGTGTCACCAAATGTCACTGAAACACATTTTAAAACCAAGTTTATATAAATGCAGAATGTGGCAGATCGAGTTTCTCAGTTCCTACCATTCCCTCCATGCCGTGAGGAAGCAGCAGCACGATCCCGTTCTGTCGGACCCACTTGGCCTGGCCTGAACTGATGAACTGGTCGATGATACACTGAGCTGTGTTATGAAAGTCTCCAAACTGGGCTTCCCAAACAACCAGAGCGTTGGGGCTGGCCATGGCAAAGCCTAACTCAAAACCTGCACACAGAAGAGAAAGAATACGTTCAGTGATAAGTAAAGTGACGTCAGGACAACCCACACTGACACATTAAAGAAGTGTTTTAGACAGATGTTCATCTCGCGAAACTATTGAATAATCTGCCAATCATTTTCTCGATTAAATATTTTGTTTACAAAATGGCAGAAAAATTGTGAAAATTTATAATTTCATGATAATGTCTTCAAAAGTCTTGTTTTGTCTGATCAATGGTCCAAAATCCAAAGATCTTCAGTTTCATGTATGATACAGAAAAGCAGCAAATCTTCACATTTGAGGAGATTGCAACCAGCAAATTTTGGGCATTTTAGTTTAAGAAATTACTAAAACAGTTATTTGATTATCAAAATAGTTGAGGATTAATTTTCTGTCGATTAACTAATCGTTGCAGCTCTAGTGTGCTGCATGTTAATACCTGCAGCATTGCTGTTTCCGATTTCAGCAACTGAATGATGTAAAAGGCTCATAATCGTGCTTCTTATATACATATAAAAACAGTTAGGGGTGCAACTTAAGATTTTTTTTATTATCGATTAATCAATTACTGACTTGGTTTGTCTCTAAAATGTCAGAAAATAGTAAAAATGTCCGTTCTAAGATCCCATGGTGACATCTTCAAATGTCTTGTTTTGTTCAATCAACAGTCCAAAATCCAAAGAAATTCAGTTTACTACCATGTATGACACAGAAAAGCTTCCAGTCATCACATTTGAGAAGCTGCAACAAGCACAGTTTTGGCATTTTCACTTAAAAAAATGACTACAATGATTAAATCGATTAACCAACAATTACTCGATAATCAAAAAAGATTTATTCAGGCATGAGACCTACATGTAAAAGGGAACATACTCTGTTATATCCTTATTCCTGTTCTGATGTTGGATGTTAAACATTGTCAAAGTAAAAAATGTTCCCTGCATGAACAAGCCCAGGTTTCAGCTGCTCTAAACGTTTCGTTTTTAAATTTTCTCAATGAGAGGATGTCAGCTCGGCACATGTCCATAAACGTGCCTCTGTTCTGTAATCTTTGCTGTTGAGGTTGTTGACGTTGTACACTCTCATATTTCAGATCGGATTCAGGCTCTAACATGTACGGATGTATTTGAGAAGTTGCCATTTGGAGTAAAGAACGAGATAAAGAAGTGAAATCCTGCTACTGTTTGTTGACGTAGCTTACGAAGCTTCCTGAAGCTGACCAATCAGAACAGAGTGGGCTCATCAGGAGGGGGGGGGGGGTTTAAAGAGACAGGAGCTTAAACGGCTGAGGCTGATATATCCCTGTTAAATTACCATCAGGTTCAATTTCAGGTCTGAAAGGGGCTAAATGCAGCAAACAATGATTATTTGAAGAGATTATTTGTGTGTGCATGCTGCTCACCTAGTACTCCATATTCAGACAGAGAGCTGTTGCAGACAGTGTAAGGAGCCTGATTGGGGGAGATGTGGTTCATTGGGATGCAGATCCTCTTATCAACATTCTGGTCGTGAAGAACATGATGTCGATGGCTGTGAAGCAAATTAGAGAAACAGAGAAGACGGTGATCATGGATAAGTGGTGAAAGTTAATTTTATTTTCCTCCGTGGGTGTATTTGGTTGTACCTGAAGGTGCCCCTCTCCACATCCTGTCCACTGAGACGTATATGGATCCCTTCTTTGAGCAGAGAGCCAAAGGCCATGTACTCCCCGAGAGCCCAGTCACACACTCGCTGGCTCACCATATTTGCACGGCCCTTTAGGATGCGACTTAAACCTAAAACATGAACACGGGCAGAAATTTACAGTGTGAAATCGAGTGAGAACATGGTCATAGAATATTCATCAAAACAGCAGGAGAGAGGAGAGTACCTCCATGTATAGTGAAGTCTTCCACCGGCACTGAGGAAGCAATTTTTCCAATATGGCTGAGCTCCTCTTCGCTGATGCCAGTGGAAGGGCAGTTCATACTTTTGGGCTGTCCCTCCAGTGTGAAAAAATCTATCAACACACAAACACATACAAAAACATTACTATGGAAGCCCATGTCTGCCAGGTTAGAAGATAAAAGTAAAAATAGACATGAAAAGTCAACATTATGAGATGCTATGTCAACTTTTTATAAGTAAATTAAATCTAACTGTATCCTTAATTTTGTAATTTGTAATTATATCACAATTTTGGCTAAATATCTCAGTTTTGACTTAGTATCTTATAATTTTGACAAAGTATCTCATAATTTTGTTTAAATATCTCACAATTATCATATTATCAATTATCATTTTGACTAAGTATCTTAATTTTCAAAGTAGAGTATATCATTGACTACGTATCTCATAATAATTGACTTAATATCTCCAAATTTTGACTAAGTATAATCATTTCATAAATTATCTCATAATTTTGACTTAGTATTTCACAATTTTGACTTAGTATCTCAATTTTGACTAAGTATCATCATTTTCACAAATTATCCCATAATTTTGACATAATATCTGACAATTTTGAGTTAGTATCTCACAATTTTAACAAAGTATCTCATAGTAATTGACTAAATGTCTCACAATTATCATATTATCAATTATCATTTTGACTAAGTATCTTAATTTTCAAAGTACAGTATATCATTGACTAAGTATCTCATAATAATTGACTTAATATCTCCCAATTTTGACTAAGTATCATCATTTTCACAAATTATCTCATAATTTTGACATAATATCTCACAATTTTGAGTTAGTATCTCACAATTTTAACAAAGTATCTCATAGTTTTGACTAAGTATCTCATAATAATTGATTTAATATCTCACAATTTTGACTCAGTATCATCATTTTGACTGGGTATCTCATCATTCTGACAAAATTTTGACTAAGTATCTCATAATTGTGACTATCTCACAATTATAACCAAGTATTTCATTATTTTGACTAAGTATCATAATTTTGAATAAATATTTTAAAAAATGACTAAGTATCTAATAATTTTGGCTAATTATTGCACAATTTCTAATGTATCCAGTAGTTTTGATTTAGCATGAGCTTTTTGTGTTTTTAATTGTGCCTAACTTTTGATTTTACTTTTTTCTTTGTGGCCTTTCCTCAAACTCACAGACAGATGAAAACAAAAGCTCTTACCAGGCCAAGGTGAGTCTAGCCAGTGTTTGATGTGAAGGATCTTCTCATCTTTAGAGCGAGTGTAGGCTTCCTCACAGATTTTGTCGTACCTGGCGACTTCCTCCTGAAAGAGATGGATGCAAGTTAGGTGTGTGAAAGAGAAAATCTTAAAGGAGTACCACAATAAGGCAGTAAATAACATTATATTAGACATGCCTTGTTTAAATGGCATTTAACAATACAAAATAACAGACATCAAAGTCCTATATTACCCTTGTTGTTCATGTTTTAAGTCGTGCAACTTGCCTAAATACTGTATGATACAGATTAACAGCTCGTCAAGCAAATATTCCAGGA
Organism: Thunnus albacares; assembly: GCF_914725855.1. Classification (NCBI taxonomy): domain Eukaryota; kingdom Metazoa; phylum Chordata; class Actinopteri; order Scombriformes; family Scombridae; genus Thunnus; species Thunnus albacares. Next base: position 4,347,868 of record NC_058123.1, read on the forward strand.
ACTGTGGAGCCACAGGAACTAAATTAGGAACTTTAAATTCTCTTTGTACATTCCTGTTTGTATTTTCACTGCATCTGAAGAACCACGAAGCAAATTAGTCTCATAACAGATTAAAAAAAACAAGGGAGGCATTTTCACAGAGTCGTCTTTGTTATTTGTTTACCTCTATTTAAAGTAAGTAGCTCTTCACAGCAATTTCAGATAAATTTGCAGCAACTCAGAAATTACAAATATGAAATACTCTGTCTTGTTCCTGCTGCTACTACAACAGAGAAAAATCTGACTGAAACGTGAGCAAGTTTTAAATTTGCCTCTCACTCTCTTTTGTAGTTTTCATTGTGTGATACTATTTGATCACAAGCTTGTCCTTGCAGTTAAACATTCAGGTTGTTGAGATGCTCCATTATGTCACACAGAGCAGAGCCATCTGTCAGTGACAGCTTTGCCCTCACTCACAATGAAACCTGTTTTCCACTCTCATCTCACTCATAGCCTTTCTTTGTATAAAGTGCTGCCGCTGTGTAGAAAGAAACAGCGTCTTCAGATTGAAAGTAAGCTCAAAGTAAATGTGACAAAGAGGCTTCTTTGTGGTGCCAATAACACAGAATTGAACTGTTTAAAAGTGTTGCACTGTGTGACTGTGACAGCAGAAAACAACCACATTCATGCACAAGCCAGATTCAAATTTATGACATAATAAATCCAAACCAAGGGACTTAAATTTTACAAATCATTGATACAATCGTAAGCAAGTTACAGGCGTGCAGTTTGCTTTACCTCATAGTCCTGCATTGTGATGACTCCCTCAGCGATGACTTTCTCTGCAAACTTCTGCAGGACTCCTTTCTGCTTCTTGATCTGCTTGTACATCAGCGGCTGTGTGAACATCGGCTCGTCCATCTCATTATGGCCGTTTCGCCTGTAACACACCTGAAAGAGGAGATAAAGGTTTAGATATGCTTTTCTTATGATACATTTCTCTTGTTGACATAATCAAGAAAATGTGATTTTTAACTTCTCTGGTCTCTCATCCCGCATGATGAAATTGCATTTTTATTCATTATTATGTAAAACATTAGTGAGTCACTCTGAATTTCAGTGCGTAGTCTCCTAAGATGCTCATCTGTATTTGGCTAATTTCCACAAATTCAGGGTTCCCATAGTCTCACACTGCAAAACCAGGATCAGGGTTTTTGCAGGGTTTCACAAAGTTAAATTTAAGCAGCAGAAAATGGATCAGTGACTAGTGAAAAATGATTAATTCATTTAAGTTTTTGCTAAAAACCAACTGAAACTCCACAAAAAGGATTAAACAGCTTCCTGCAGTGCAATCTAATGTTGAAACAATGCATTTTAGGGTGCATAACATCTGTCTACAACAGCAAAGAGAAAATGTTTGAGACTTCTAACTTCAAGAGTTTTTATTACCATTTAAATGCATTTTTAAGACTTTTCAAGACCTGCAGATACCCAAATGATGTCCCAGCATTGTAGAAATTCTAAACCTACCGTCATTTTTGGATTTTTACATGTCTAATTACCTGCCTTGTGCACATTTTTGCTTCTTTTCAGTGCCCCACCACCTTTTTCCTCTATGGCTAATTTACTTGAACTGCATTGTGTTGGTCTATTGACCCCAATAACACAGACAGGAAATGTGAGCATAAGAATGCAGATTACAACAGCAGCTAGTGTTGGATTTATTAATACAGACGGGGTTTCCTACATTAGTCCTAGTGTACAGTTCTATTCTGAGCTGCGAAAACAGGCAAGGTTAACAGTTGTCTCTTTCACCTGTTTTTCTCTTTTTGTTTTTAACTTTTAACTCTCTTACATGAACCTTTCCTGTCTCTACCTGCACGCTGGCTCTCTGAAAATAACACAGAATGCTCTCGGGCATTTCAGAGAAAGGTGTGCAAAAAGGCTGCAAGGTACCTCTTTGACTTTCAAATGTTCCTCACAGCTGGTTGCTCGGTTTCCCTCACCTGACTCGTTAAGCCTCATTAAGCTCTCAATTTCTTCAGCCAACACAATAAATTCCAGTAGATGATTAAAATGTCTTGATATTCTATGACTTAATTCTCTAAAGAACATTTACCTTTTGTAACACCAAGGCATGCCATGTATTTTTTCAGGTCAAGTCAAGTCAAGGCAAGTAAATTTTTTATTATATGGCGCCAAATCACAACCGAAGTTCTCTCAGGGCACATTTCACATAGAACAGGTCTAGATTGTACTCTTTAATTTACAGACACCCAACATTCCTCCATGTGCAGCACTTGATGACAGCGGCAAGGAAAAACTCCCCTTTAACGGGAAGAAACCTCGAGCAGGACCGGGCTCTAGGTGGACCGCCATCTGCCTTGTCAACCAGTCAGGTTAGGCTATTCAGAAATGCCACCATTTCTCCCTGTGAGTAGTATTATACATGCTCCAGGTGACTTTTTATGGAAAAAAAAAGTAAATTAGAATTTTGTAATTTTTTATTTTTTTGTCCAGAACATTTGAATCTTGTAGTATCCACATCTGGATGGACAGAGGAGATTGTGAGGGTTTCAGGGATATAAGTGTTGACATTGATGAGGACATTCTCAGCCTTAATAATGTCAAAAAATGTGTTGATAGTGACAGACAAACAAATTACAGAAACACAATTTTCATTAATTTGAAAACTCTGATAATTTAGGCATCAATATGTTTTGTGACATCATTCTGATTGATATCAAGTTGTGATAAAGAAACGTTTTTTGGAAAAGAAAACTTGGCGAATGAGCTCCATGGAATAACATGATGTTTTTGCTTCTCAACACTTCCAGTTTACACACATGAACTGTAAAAACTTTTAATCGAGAAAAAAGTCTGAAATGTGATTATTATGAACCAAGACCTCAAGTTATAAGGAGCTTCCTTTTTCTGTGATTTCAAAATGGATTTACTGATGCTCATCCGTAACAGATTGTTGAGAGACGGACATCTTTGTAAAGGGGAAGTTAAGCAGATTTTTACAGTGTGTTTATGGTGTTTGTGCGTTCTGATTTAATAATGATTTTGAGATAAAAGGTATGAACTTTGAGGTAAATTACAGGTGCATAGTGTTAAATATCCCCAAACTACAATTTCATCAGTGTAAACTCGCTGTGTAATGCATGTAGTCATTGAGAACAACCTACCAGGTCAACAACCACGTCTTTATGGAAGGTGTTCCTCCATTCTGCTGCTACGTTGCACACATACATCACAGCCTCCGGGTCATCTGCGTTGACGTGAAAGATGGGAGCGTTGACCACCCGAGCTACGTCTGTAGGATACGGAGATGAACGCGCCATCCTGGGATCTGTGGTGAAGCCGATCTGCATGGATGAGAGTAATTATATGCAAACAGTAAAGAAAGTTTTCTAATATTTACAATTTAATGTCCTGATGAAGAAACTGATACAACTTAAAGATGAGAAGCTGTTATTAGACGCTGAGTCTTCAATTCAAACCAGCAGGGTTCACACAGCATTTCTGGATCCATTATCTAAAAATCAACTCTCTTCTAGTGTTATTTCAGTCTGTGCATTCAATTAAAATCCAAAATGAAGCAATTAAGTTGCTGAAGTTAAGTTTTCAGTGTCCCCGCTTTCCCTCAACCTGCCAACATCTGCTTCAGCACGATTTCCTTTATACTTATTTGTGCTCAGTATGTCTTAATGTGAGGATATCATGTCAACATTTGGCACATTTATTTAGGAAAACAAGAAAAACACAACATGAAAAAACAAACAAAATGAACCTACAGGATGTAATGCTAAAGCTGTTTGCAGTTTTTGTTTGGTGATGATTTTAGTCTTCGTGTTTAGATTTAAGATTTGAGCAGTGAAGCTCCCATGTGCACAGAATGATCATTTCTAAAAGATGACGTCTGCTTTGGAGAACAGTTTTCTGTCTTTACGACTCTGGAAATGATTTTGAGTTTATGGAGGGTAATGAATCAGATCTGGTACTGAGATTTCTTGGTAAGGAGCAGTTATGGGTTTGCAAAACTGGACCCAAAAGATATTAAGTTTGGTTTTTCATTAGTTGCAATCTGTATTTCTTGCTTGATGTTAAACTTTTCATTATCAGATTTGAATACGTATTGTTTGATAGATAGATAGATAGATAGATAGATAGGATGTTACATTTATTTGCTGTATATATTCATTATTTGATGATGTAAACATTCAGTATTTGTTGTGGTAATTTGTTATTTGAAGAGTTAGATTTTTAATTATTAGATGTGATGATTCATTGCTGTTATCTGATATAAATATGCTTCCATACATGCAGGCCAGTGATTCACTACTTCAAGAAAATAACTGGTATTATATTCAATGTAAGTATAAATATATTTTTCAAACCATTTCAAAATCACAGCACATGATATTGAAATCAAATTTCATGAAAAGAGATTAGTTTAATATGGGACTAAAAACAAACACTACAATAATGGAAGTCCATATAATATATTTACAGTAATTGTGTGTTTCTCCTACAGTCTGATCCACGTAACGTTTCTTATTTGGCAGATATAATTTTCTCAAAGATGCTTTAACGGCTAATTCTCTCCTGCATTCCTGTCCGGCTGAAGTCAGACAGACAGTGAGTGTTTGCCAGACATATGAACATGATATCATGCTATGTCTCAATCAGAGCCCACAGGAAGTACATACCTGGTTGTTGACCACCACATGTATGGTGCCGTGGGTGGTGTACGACGGCAGGTCAGACAGGTGGAAGGTCTCGTACACGATACCTTGGCCTGCAAACGCAGCATCGCCGTGAAGCAGGATAGACATCACCTGGGGAATCATTCATCAGGTTACAAATATGATACAAACACAGATGTGTTGGCCAGATGTTTGTATGACAAGACGAAGAGTCTACAGCCATGCTAGCGGCTAAATGGTCACATCATCATGCTAACATGCTCACAATGATAATGCTAAGATTGGGGTTTAAAATAAATTTATATAAAATGCAATTTAATACCTTTGTCACAGTCACACCAGTCAAAGAATGATGGGAAACCATTCAGGACAATGAGGCCTATTATTATTTATTAAATACATGAATTTATTGTCATTTATTGAATTTATTGATGAGCTACTGTAGCTGCAGTAGTGACAGTGTTCGCTGCAGGTCTGATGCTGCTGACTGAAACTCCACAAAAAAAAGATTAAACAGCTTCCTGCAGCACAATCCACTGTTGCACCATCTCACTGTAGTTTATAGATGTAAAACATCTACCAACAGCTTGCAAATACATATAAAAAAAACCTTACAACTAATGATATTGTCTGCAGCACAGAGACAATATGTAAGTCCTTTGGATTGGAAATGTAAGACTTTAATACCTTCTTTAAGGGCTTCTTTGTTTGAAGGAACTGAGTTCATTGCTTTTTAAGATCAGATGTTTACCATGTTCACTGTTTTAGTTTAGGCTCAAAGTTATTGTTATTCATCCTCATGAATGTTTGTGCTGAATTTCATTTCAATCCATCTAGTAACTGTTGAGATATTTCAATCAAAACCAACAATGTCAACCTGCTGGTGACTAGAGGAAAACTCAGAGGATCACCAAAGTCATGAGGATTCATCCCCTGGGAACCATGAACGTCTGAACCAAATTGTGTGCTAATCCATCAAGTAGATGTCAAGATATTTCACTGAATAAGAGAAAACTTTGCCTCGATGCTGGTGCTAAGCAAAAGGTCAGAGGATCACCAAAGTCAGGGGGATTCATCCTTTGTGAACCATGAATATCTGTACTTAAGTTCACGGAAATCCATCCAACAGCTGTTGAGATATTTCAGTCTGGACCAAAGTGCCATCCCTAGAGCCCAGAAACATAAACCAGCGTACCCTCTTGCCCTCGGTGTCTCCGCAGTAGAACTGCTCGGCTTTGGTCTTCCCCTGCACCACTGGGTCCACTGCTTCCAGGTGGGACGGGTTCGCCATGAGAGACATTGAGATGTCCCTTTTGCTGACCCGGTTCATCCTCTTGTGATACATCCCCAAATGATATTTCACATCACCAGAACCCTGAGAGCAGACAATAAAGAAAGAGTTAAAGCTTATTAGCACATTTAGCTTTAAACAGTCACAAACTGTTTGACCTTGATTATCCAGAACAAAGCAACAACTTGTGCTGAATGATCAGTCATTTGAAAGAAAATTAATCAATATATTTTGACAGTCAATTTATCATTTTGGTCGTTTATCAAGATGAAATGCCAAACATTTCCTGGTTCCAGCTTCAGTGTTTATGTTAAATACCCTAACATGACAAATCACTAATATTCCTGACAGGGAAAAAATTTACATCTGTATATCCTATGACACTTAGACCATCAATTTGGAAAAGGAAAAACTCCCCAAAAAAGTTTTAATAGTGAGTTTCAGCTCATTGTTTATCTGTCCGACTGCAACTTTACTGTTTTGGTTCACTCTCAGCGCTCTCATAGCGTCGTTTTGGGCCACAGCAGGCAGCTGATTTCAGAGAAAAAGCGGCAAACAGACACATTTAGCTGTAGACTAGCTGGTGAACATAGTGGAGCATTTAGCAGCTAAAGAGCCAGATATTTCCCTCAGGAGTTGGTAGAGAGCAAAAACAGAGCTAAAAGAGAGTGAATATTGGACTTACATTCACCAGGTGGACATAAACACGACTCCTAATGAATGATAATGTTGCTCCATAACTGCTGGATGTGTAATGTTTGCTACCAAGTTGATGAATTGAATATTTTTCACCTGTCACCTTGGTGTCTGAGAACACTATTTTCTGATTTATCAATAGCAACTGTTGTAATTACATTTTCATGTATTTCAACGTTTATGTTACTTCAGCAAAAATTGCAATTGTCTCGCTACATAATGTTCAAACCTCATCTGCAGCTTCTAGTTTAGAGTCGAACTGGCAGAAGATCTGGTCCAGATCCTTCCGGATCACATTAGCCAGCACATTGAGCCTGCCTCTGAAGAGACGTGAGAAGGGAAAGACAGACATGAGGGAGGATGTTTCAGCTCCGACAGTGTAACAGTGGAGGTACAGGCTCAAAGCGTACCTGTGAGGCATTCCCATGATCACACTCTCCACTCCGCTCTGACTG